>NC_069499.1:627668570-628036070 GCF_027579735.1 Bombina bombina | reverse complement strand
TAGAACAGTACAGCTTGATTAAAAAATAAGTTACAGCACATCTTCATAACAACTTATAAATTAAACACCATCTAAAATATTGTTTCCATTCTGGATTGCATTATAAAAAGTGGAAAGTTTACCATCACTTTAAAATGGCTGTCCCAACCATGCTATCACCTTTAATTTGGAAGCTAAAGCAAAATTGTTTATTTGTAGTTGGAAATAATTGAAGAACATAGTTTTATTATACCTTGTATTTTATTGTTTTTTCCAGTGATTCCTTCAATGTGAATTTATTACAATATAATGCTACTGATATGACCATTTGCCGAAGCCTTTGTAAAGTTTGTTAGAATCACATTTTAAGGTAAAACATGGCTTATATGAACAAGGGAACCAATGTTAGACTTACAGTTTAATTCCTTATGAAATTATTAAGCATAGTTGAAAAGTGCAATGTTCTTGTATTATCTATAATATATAAGGTGTCTTGCGTTAGCCTTAAAAAGCAGCGTTGAGAGCGAGGTCCCAACGATGCTTTTTAATGCCCGCTGGTATTATGAGTCTTGCAGGTACAGGTGTACCACTCACTTTTTTGGCCAGACTCAAAAATACCGCAAATCCACTTACGTCAATTGCGTATCCTATTTTTTCAATGGGACTTGCATAGCGCCGGTATTACGAGTCTTCCAAAAAGTGAGCGGTAGACCCTCTCCTGTCAAGACTGGTACAGCATTTTAAAGTCAGTAGTTAAGTTTTACACTACAACGCTGTAGCATAAAACTCTTAACTAAAGTGCTAAAAAGTTCACTAACACCCATAAACTACCTATTAACCCCAAAACAGAGGCCCCCCACATCGCAAACACTTTAATAAATATTTTAACCCCTAATCTGCCAAACCGGACATCACCGCCACTATAATAAATATATTAACCCTAAACCGCCACACTCCCGCCTCTCAATCATTAGTTAAATTTTATGAACCCCTAATCTGCCATCCCTAACATCGCCGCCACCTACCTACATTTATTAACCCCTAATCTGCCGCCCCCAACGTCGTCGCCACTATATTAAAGTTCTTAACCCCTAAACCTAAGTCTAACCCTAACCCTAAACCCCCTAACTTAAATATAATTTAAATAAATCTAAATAAAATTACTACAATTAAATAAATTATTCCAATTTAAAACTAAATACTTACCTATAAAAATAAACCCTAAATTAGCTACAATATAACTAATAGTTACATTGTAGCTAGCTTAGGATTTATTTTTATTTTACAGGCAAGTTTGTATTTATTTTAACTAGGTACAATAGTTATTAAATAGTTATTAACTATTTAATAGCTACCTAGTTAAAATAAAGACAAATTTACCTGTAAAATAAAACCTAACCTAAGTTACAATAACACCTAACACTACACTACAATTAAATTAATTCCCTAAATTAATTACAATTAAATACAATTAAATAAAATTATCTAAAGTATGGAAAAAAAAACACTAATTACAGAAAATAATAAAATAATTACAAGTTTTTTAAACTAATTACACCTAATCTAATCCCCCTAATAAAATAAAAAGCACCCCAAAATAATAAAAATCCATACCCTACACTAAATTACAAATAGCCCTTAAAAGGGCCTTTTGCGGGGCATTGCCCCAAAGTAATCAGCTCTTTTACCTGTAAAAAAATTACAATACCCCTCAACTTTAAAACCCACCACCCACACACCCAACCCTACTCTAAAACCCACCCAATCCCCTCTTGGTTTGTTTTTCCTACTTTAGATATATTTTTTTTTAAATTGTAATTAATTGTATTTAGTTTAGGTAATTTATTTAATTATAGTGTAGTGTTAGGTGTAATTGTAACATAGGTTAGGTTTTATTTACAGGTAAATGTGTCTTTATTTTTAACTAGGTAGCTATTAAATAGTTAATAACTATTTAATAACTATTGTACCTAGTTAAAATAAATACAAACTTGCCTGTAAAATAAAAATAAACCCTAAGCTAGCTGCAATGTAACTATTAGTTATATTGTAGCTAGTTTAGGGTTTATTTTATAGGTAAGTATTTAGTTTTAAATAGGAATAATTTAGTTAATTGTATTAATTTTATTTAGATTTATTAAAATTATATTTAAGTTAGGGGGTGTTAGGGCTAGGGTTAGACTTAGGTTTAGGGGTTAATAACTTTAATATAATGGTGACGACGTTGTGGGCGGCAGATTAGGGGTTAATAAATTTATTTAGGTTGCAGCGACATTGGGGGTGGCATATTAGGGGTTAATAAATATAATGTAGGGTTTGTCAATGTTGGGGGCAGCAGATTAGGGGTTAATAATATAATGCAGGTGTCGGCGATATCGGGGGCGGAATATTAGGGGTTAATAAGTGTAATATTAGGGGTGTTTAGACTCGGGGTTCATGTTAGGGTGTTAGGTGTAGACATTAAAAGTATTTTCCCATAGGAATCAATGGGGCTGCGTTAGGAGCTTTACGCTGCTTTTTTGCAGGTGTTAGGTTTTTTTTCAGCCGGCTCTCCCCCATTGATTCCTATGGGGAAATAGTGCACAAGCACATTTTTACCAGCTCACCGCTACCGTAAGCAGTGCTGGAATTGAGGTGAGATGTGGAGCTAAATTTTGCTCAACGCTCACTTTTTTGCGGCTAACGCCAGGTTTGTAAAAACCCATAATACCAGCGTTGTCTGCAAGTTAGCGGTGAGGGAAAACTGCTCGTTAGCACCGCACCCCTGTTAACGCAAAACTCGTAATCTAGGTGTATGTTTACTCCTCTTTCTGTAGTTTTAATTAGACAATTGTTGGTTTTCCAGTGTCCCAAAAAGGCTGAAGTTCATCGTGCAGATATGAGAACTCTGGCCCTACAACATATTACACAGTGTTTGCTTGCTTAATGCAGAAACTCATTTATAGCTGTGTGCAACTAGTCATAGCAAAGAAATTAAGATAAACATTCTCAAGAGGCTTTTTAATGGATGTGACCCTGGACTGCAAAATAATGCAAATGTTAATAACAAAATTAGTTTTAAATTGTATTACAATATTTATTTTGTATATATACATTTTGCAATACCATGATGAATGCTAATATATACTATTCATATATAAAAAAATTACTTTAGGGCCATTAAAGTGAAAAACGCTCGTGATGGAGATAGAGCATGCAATATTAAATAACTTTCCTAGTCACTTTATCAAATTTGCTTTGAATTCTTGGTATCCTTTGTAGAAGAGTAAACGTATGCAGGCTGATATGAGCTTAGGAGCGTGCACATGTCTGTAGTATTTTATTTTACCAGTGCTTGTAACTATGTATAACATTACAATAAACATTGTTGTAAACACTATGGCCAGATGAACTCACCTAACTATTAAACAAGGGGCATCAAGAGAAATAAGAAAAAATTATAATAGAAGTTGTTTAACCCCTTCGATATTGAGAATTTCAGAGAAAAAAAAAAGTAGACAACGTAAGTTATTGATGTGATCATATAAAAAACAATTGTTATCTTTATCACAAACTTTGGGTTTGCCTTTAAAAGATAACAACTACAAAAATTCACTTAAAGGGATATTCCAGCCAAAATCAGAAACCACATGGATGCATTTCAGTATTGAACAGAAGCAATTTTGTAATATACCTGCATTAGCAAAAATGCTTCTAATAAAAGCTATAGCTGATTTAAAAGTGTATTTAAGTATGCACCGTGCACCTGCATTTTAAACACAGCTCTTGCTCAGAGAGCCTAAGGTGCTTGTACCATCTGGTAATGATTAAATTTGTTAATTGCTGACATGACACAAGTCCCAGTGATGATCCGAGCAGCTGCAGTATTTCAAATGTGAATGCAGTGACAATATCTAGCTATGCTTCACATGCATGTGCAGAGAAAAATGTTAACACTAAAACAATGATAGTTTTTACTAGAAACATTTTTGCCAGTACATGTATATTGCAAATATGTTTCTATTCAAAGATGCAATTAATCTATTTGCATTTAAATTTTGACTGGAATGTCCCTTCAATGACCATAAGTTAACCCCTTGTTTTCTGCAGACTGAAGCCCAAATTGACTCGGCCAAGGCAAGTTGTGGGTGGAATTTGGCTATTGAAAAACAATAGTAACAAAAAGGTGTTAATTTAATTTCATAATGTATAGCCTTGGAGTTTACGGTCCCTTTAAGAATGGAAAATTTTTTTGAAGGACAGTATCAGGATTTATTATATTGAATACCTAATTGTATTTGTGAATGCATAAATAAACCAGCTAGGGAACAGGGTACCCCCTAGAATATTTGCTGCCGCCTATGATGCTGTCCCTTGCTTTCCTGCCCCAAATCCATCTGGCCCCACACACAGCCTGCCCACACTTTGGGCAAGATTTCAAGTCTCGCAGCAAATCAGTTGCAAAAATACTAGGGTGCGTTATGGCTTTTTCCGCATTTTGGGTTGTGCAGCTATTACAAGTTGCAAAATAACTTATTTTCTGCACACGTTAAGGCACATAATCCAAACAGTCAAATTGCATGCACCTTCACGTATTCCCCATAAAAGTCAATGGAGAAGACAAATAGAAAAAAACAAAACACTAAAACTGTAATCTGTTACACAAATCCCATGACGTATTCTCCTCGAATAGTGTACGTGAAAACTTGATTATTTCATATTGCGAAAATGTTTTTGTAACAGAATATGTTCTATTTATTTATAAATAAATATTTCTCTATATATGTGATGATTTTTGGACTGATATCTATTTATAGCAAGATATCTATATGAATATATATGTCTAGATATCTTGAGATCTATATGCCAATATTTCTTTGAAAATCCCTCTGAGATGTTGTTTAATGTGCATAAGACTGTAATGTGAAATATTTTAATTATCTCCATAGTTAAACATATCTCTATACATATAAATCCATGTTTCTCTATGTATATGTATGTACTGTATGTCAATGTAAAATCCCAGCGTTAGATTTTTTTTTCTAACATCCGAGATCTCCTATCTTTGAGCCCTTATAACTTTTATGTGCAATAATTTTCAAATAATATTTATTAGACAGTGTTAATATAAGTGTAAGTCTACTTTGTATGTATTTTTGAAGTTTTTCGTGAATTTTTTATGTTGCGCAAAGCTGTTAACTACAGCTCTTTAAGCGCAGAAAGAATTGTTGTGTTAAAGGTGAATGCGCGCGCAATATCGCAATTTTTCAAGACTTGTAATAGCTGCGCAATGGAAAACTTGCGGAAAACTTATAACGCGCGACTTGTAATCTTGCCCTATGATGGGCAAGTACTCCCCACTTCCACTGCTACTTATTTCTGCTATTTGATTTAATTAAAAATGGCATTAACAATCCTATGTTACTGATTAGCTAAGCGAGGGTGTTGGAGAGGCACAAAATTTAATACTGCAGAATTTAATAACTGACAAATACACACTAAAAAGACAATGCAATAGCACTTCCTTTGAATTTGAAATGAGCGGTATAATATTTTCAGTCACATTTTAAATGTAATCCAATTTTCCCTCCCCCTGTATCATGTGACAGCCATCAGCCAATCACAAAAAGCATATATGTATATTCTGTGCACTTTTGCACATGATCAGTAGGAGCTGGAGCCTCAGAAAGTGCATATGCAAAGAATGTGCACAATTTTATAATGGAAGAATATTAAAAAGTTGTTTTAAATTACCTGCTTTATCTGAATCAGAAGCCCCTGGGAGTACGGAATAACGTGAAGGGGCCTTGACCTTTGGAGGAATAGGCCCGTCTTTGATAGGTCATTGGGTTTAGTGGGCGGGGCTGGCACGAGCCCCTGCTTATTTAAGGAAAGAGCAGGAAAATCAGGCATGAACCTGACTGAAATTTGTTTGGTTAACAGCTCTGTTCGTTGTGTGTGTTTTCGAGAATGGCGCAGTTGGATGCTCTATTAGGGCAGCTTAAAGAGGCAGCCGAGAAAAGAGGATCTACTTGGCTTGAGGAGAGTCTCCGTTCTTTGCTGGTCCCGGTTACTGGTGAGGCGGAGATGAAAGCGGTACCTTCGCCTAGGCCGTTAGACGTTCCAGGCCGCCAGAGAGATTGGATCCGGATGTCGCAGGCAGTTCCAATGGCCGCAGGAGAACCAGCACAAGCCCAGGTGCCAAGTCTGCATCGAAGAATAAAGAAGGTTCCAGTTCTGTGAGTCAATGAGTTGAAGCGGGGGGTGAAGCAGCCCTGTGTGTCAGTTAGCAGTGATGTTATCGAACCGGAGCAGGAGCTCCTCCCTGGACAGGCCGTTCATACGTTGGTTCAGGGTAAGACGGACGTTTATGGCCAGAAAGGTCCTAGTAAGGGAAAAAAGCAGGCTGATAAAGTCGACGGCCCTTCGAGGCCGGAAAAAATAATGAGTAGAAAGGTCCAAGGGGAAAGTTATAGGATTGTGGGGTTAGTTGGAAGACAGAGAGTTGGGGGAGAAAGTGAAGAAAGGGAGCAAGGCCCTTTAGGGATGTCGCATGTAGTAGAAGCTCAAGTGCACAATGCGTTAAAAACGGCCCAGGTTGTGAGGCCTAGTGATAGTTTTGAGAGTAATATGTTACATGTTATAGAAAAAAGTTTTATGGGAGAAGAAAAAACTGGGGATCAATCTGAAGGGGAGACTGATACTGGTGGGGAGGATTTAACCTTATATTTGGATTCGTCTGGGGACGATATTATACTTCCTTCTCCTCGGACGGTTTGTCCTCCTTGCTGGTCCAGGATCTCAGTCAGGTCATCGGGTGATCCAGTCTTGAGGGGTGAGGTTAGGAATCTGAAGGGTGGGAATTATGATGTGGAGGAACATTTGCTTGTTTCTAATAACACTTATATTTCAGAAGAGAACGTAATTGGGTCACGGCCAGAGACTCCTTCTGGTCTTTTGGTGGTGGGTGAAAGCGGGGAAGCTTACGGCCTGCAAGATTCGTGGACGGATAATATAATGCTGGATATGGAGGACGGCGTTCCTATACCGGGACGTTCTGATTTAAGGGGAGAAAGAGCAGTGGTGAGTACGGCCAGTGTTTTTGATTCTGGCCATAGGGCGGAGGTGGGAAGGGGACACGGTACTGTTTTTAAAAGTTCTGATGGTTCTGTACAATGGCCAAACAGGCTGAGGGGCGGGAGAATACACAGCAGGGGTAGACAGCGCAAGAGATATGTGGATTCAAGTGTAGCAGGGTCTGGGGCTACAGCTTCTAAGAGAGGGAGAGGGGTAGTGGCTGATAGTGTTCTGGGTATGTCCACGGCTAAAAGAAGGGTTGGGTTATGGGCACCATTGGGAGGTTTGTCACATGTTTCTGTTTTGCAGGCTGAAGGAACTCAACAGGAAACAACTGTACCTAGGGGGTTCCAGATTAAAGAAAGGGTTATGGCTGCATCTCAAATGGATCAGTCCCAGACTACACAGGATCCTATAACAGGTACGGGGGGGGGCTGTTTCGGGGTTTTGAATGTTAAGGTAGAAAAAGTTGGGGGGAATGTGGATTCTATAGCAGTTACTATGGTAGCGGGTTTAAAGGAGTTGTTAGCTAAGTTAGAAGGGAACAGCGCTAAGGGAGTAGGAGGGGTCGCCAGTTCTTGGGTTTCTCCTGGGATTACTATGACAAATGTGGTAGTGGGTGGGCCTGTGGAGGTTAGTCAAGGTACAGGAGTGTCAATTCAGGTGCAGGTAGCCGAGGTAACTCATTCAAAAGCTATTAACATTGAAGGTAAAGGGACGGTGGGTCCGGAACTTAAAATTGCTGATACGGCCTTGTCCAGGTCTTGCCTGTGTTCTATTGGTCCTTTGGGCATGCACCTGTCGGTGGAGTTGAGGGAAAAGATTTGGAAGCAGGAATTTAATGAATTGTTTTCACTCTTACCACTTGACCAGTCCTTTGAAATCCCTGAGGATTCAAAAAAGGATGCGTCTAAAAAGGAAGAGGAAGAGAGAAAAAAGCGGTACAGGAAATTACCAAAAACGTTTACCAATTGGTTTCAAGCATTTGTTATTTATGCCAGTGTGTTAGCTGGAAAGTTTCCAGATCAGGGAGCTGCGTTATTTTGCTATTTAGATGAAATGGCGGATGCTCAACAGACTTATGGGGGTATGGCGTGGTGGGCTTATGACGAACAGTTCCGTCAACGTTTGTCAGTTAAGCTTGAGATGAAATAGGATGATCGGGACATGGGCCTATGGCTTAAGATAATGACACCATTACGGTCATCGCAGCCTTTTCGTGGGGGAGCCGGCGGGTCGCTTCAGGGTGGGTTGTTGGCAGCAGTTAAAAAGGGTTTCTGCTTCGCTTTCAATGAGAAAGGATGCAAATGGGGATCGACTTGTAAATTCAGACATGAGTGTGGGGGAGCACACTCCAAGTGTTTCAGAAAGAACAAAATGGGTGGAGTTTCAGAATTGCCTGACAAAGGGAGCAACTCCGGTGAGAGTAAGCGGGATGGAGCGGTGGCTCGTACTTTATGCTAAACAGAAGGGTTGTAATGAAAAAGCATTGTTATTGTGGCATGGTTTCGAATACGGCTTTAAAATCCCATCCTCAGGGGGTGTAGTCCATTATAGAGGTAACCTAAAGTCAGCTAGGGAATGGCCGGAGGTTGTGAAGGGGAAACTGGGGAAGGAAGTGTCTTTAGGGTGCATGGCGGGTCCTTTTGGAGTCCCACCAATCCCTCATTTGCGCATTTCTCATTTGGGTGTGGTTCCTAAGAAGGATCCAGGGAAATTTAGACTTATATATCATCTGTCTTTTCCAAAGGGGGGGTCAGTGAATGATGACATTCCGGAGGAATTGTCGTCAGTATCCTATACATCTTTCGACATGGCTGTCAAGATGGTTAAGGAGGTGGGTCAGTTTGCCTGGCTGGCAAAGGTTGATATTGAAGCTGCTTTTCGATTGCTGTCGGTACATCCTTCTTCTCATTATTTATTGGGTTGTTGTTTTGAGGGAGCTTATTATGTGGACCTTTGTCTCCCTATGGGGTGTTCCATATCCTGCTCTTTGTTTGAGTGTTTCAGTTCTTTCCTGGAGTGGGTGGTGAAGGTCAAGTCAGGATTTTCGTCTATAGTACATTATCTTGATGATTTTCTTTTTGTGGGTCCTGTTGAATCGGATATTTGTTTGAAGTTGAGGGATTGTTTTTATTCAGTTGCATCTGATTTTGGGGTTCCCATTGCAATGGAAAAATCTGAGGGTCCAGTCACGGCCCTCAATTTTTTGGGGATTACAATCGACTCGGCAAAAATGGAATATAGGCTGCCGAGGGAAAAGATTGTGGATTTATCGGAAATGATTAGGCAATTTCTTGGTGTTCATAAGGTGACTCTGCGTGAAATGCAATCACTTTTGGGAAAATTGAATTTTGCCTGTAGAATCATTCCCATTGGAAGAGTATTTTCTAGGAGAATGTCTTTGGCCACAGCGGGTGTCCTTAAGCCTCATCATTTTGTGAGGTTAAAGAAAGGGCACAAAGATGATTTGCATTTATGGTTGATGTTCCTTAAGGATTTTAATGGAGCTTCCATGTTCATGGAAGCTCGTGTATCTAACGTTGATTTAGATCTGGTGACTGATGCGGCTGGCGGTATTGGTTTTGGAGCATATTTTCAGGGACATTGGTGTTCGGCCACAGGCTTGGGTTGGTCGGGATTTGATTCAGAACTTGGTGTTCCTTGAGCTGTTCTCTATAGTGGTAGCCTTGTTTGTATGGGAAGGGGATTTGGGGAACAAATCTATATTATTCCACACGGATAATATGGGTGTGGTTTCTGCTGTTAACACGTTGTCATCTTCATCCCCGCCTTTTTTGCGTTTACTGAGGGTGCTAGTTTTAAAATGTCTGCGTTTGAATGTTTTGGTTAGGGCCAAACACATTCCTGGGAAGTGTAATCTGATAGCAGATGCTTTATCTCGTTCACAGTGGAGCCATTTCCGGGAGCTGGCCCCTCAGGCGGATGCTGTGGGAACAAATTTTCCAGATCAATTGTGGAAGCTTGGGAAGGAGGACTTGCTGAGTTAGTAAAGAGTTCTTTGGCCCCAGGTACCTGGTCTGCTTATGTAACAGTTTGGAGGGAATGGGAAAATTGGTTGAAACAGGCTGAAATTAATGAAGGAATTGATGATGTTACTGGTTGTTTGTTGGAATGTTTGTGGTATTGGTTTTTTTTTGGTTTGTCAGCTTCCAGTATGGATAAAAAATTGGCTGCTTTAGCCTTTAGATTTAGATTATTGGGTATGTGTGATGTGACAAAAGTTTTTTGGGTCTGTCATTTGGGGAGTGTTGCCCAATATTTGTTCTTCAACATTTGAAATAACCATATTTCATACGGCCTTTGTTTTAGCCTTTTTTGGGGCCTTTCGAATATCGAAGTTAGTAAGCCCAAATAAAAGGGATACTGGGGGTTTGCAGAGGGAGGATGTGCTATGGGGGGAGCAAAGGGTTGAAATTTTATTGAGGTGCAGTAAAACTGATGTTTATGGGAAAGGGAAGAATATAGTGTTATTCCCTAGTGGGTCAGTAGTTTGTCCTTGTCAGGTGTTGTCACATTATGGGGTCATACGGCCTCCCCAAGGAGGCCCGTTGTTAATCCATTCAGATGGTTCCTTCTTGCCCCAATATCAGTTCAGGGCTATATTAAAAGGGTCAATGGGGATGTTAGGTCTTAATCCTTTGGAGTTTGGTTCTCATTCCTTTCGTATAGGGGCTGCAACAGAGGCTTCTATACTGTGGTTGAGGGAGGATGTAGTTAAGCAGATTGGGAGATGGGGATCCAATCATTACAAATCTTATGTGAGGCCTGCATTGAGAGTTTAAGAAGGGTTGGGGTGTTTGGTCTTATCAACTGACATTCTGAGTGTTTTTCTTTTATTTTCTTTTATTTTCAGGTGTGAGGATCGTATGGGTGATGGGGCACTCATTTATTTATTGGGCCAATGCTGAGGCCAGTAAGAGAATGGGCGGCCTGCAGCTTGGGTGTCCAGTTGGGCAATGGGAAGTTAAATGGTTTGGGATCAGGGGTATGTGTTGGGAGCATTTGTTTCCATTGTTCACTTATTATTGTAATGTTTTCCCTCACCCGGAGATTTTGGTTTTGCATTTGGGGGGAAATGATTTGGGTCTCATTTCTCAGAAAGAGTTAGTTAGGAGAATTAAGAGGGATTTGGGTAAAATTAGCGATCTTCATCCTAAATTAAAAATTATTTGGTCACAAATGACACCACGTTTGGTGTTGAGGTCGGCCCGGGATTATGAGAGGCTTGAGAGGAGTCGAAAAAAGGTTAATAAATGAATTAGCTCATTTGTTAGGAGGTTAGGGGGTGGGGTGGCTTTCCACCCAGATTTTGAGGTTGAGGGTTGTGAGGAGTTTTACTTAAAGGATGGGGTTCATTTCAACCAATTTGGGCTGCAGCTATTTTTGTTCGATCTCAAAGAAGCTTTGGGGAAAACCTTGGGTTTGGCGGGACTGGGCTGATTGGTCAGACCAGTCTGTGGCGGGGGTGCTAGTTCTCAGACAAATAATATAAGGTATATGGCCAAGTAATTTGGGGGTTTGTGAATAAGTTGCCTCTCCATGGGGTGAGTGGGCAACTGGTTTATTATAGGGACAAGGGGTTCCCTATTAAAGTGGATGGTTACGGACTCAACGAATATTTAGTGAGCCCAGTTTTTGAATGACGGCCATGTTTCTTATTGGTTTGGGAACTAGCACCGCTGTGGGGAATATTCAATATCTGTTAATGTTCATGCTATTTAAGAACATTATGTATGTTCGTTTGAGAAGTTATATTCATTAATATTTATTAATATTTAAAGATTATTGTTATTTAATAAAATGGCTGCGACCAATTTTATACCAATGTTATGTTTTGGCGTCTTATTTACTTAGGTTAAGTGGGGATTGTAGGTGGGTAATTTTAGGGGCCGGAAATTGACGACTTTAAAGGTCAAGAAGCCCCTGGGAGTACGGAGTAACGTGAAGGGGCCTTAACCTTTGGAGGAATAGGCCCGTCTTTGATAGGTCGTTGGGTTTAGTGGGAGGGGCTGGCACGAGATCCTGCATATTTAAGGAAAGAGCAGGAAAATCAGGCATCAACCTGACTGAAATTTGTTTGGTTAACAGCTCCCTCCCTCCCCAATGTGGTATTTATTTCCTTGTTTTGTGCTTGTCGCAGCAAGGTGGGGGTGCTAGTTCTCAGACAAATAATATAAGGAATATGGCCAAGGTAATTTGGGGGTTTGTGAATAAGTTGCCTCTCCATGGGGTGAGCGGGCAACTGGTTTATTATAGGGACAAGGGGTTCCCTATTAAAGTGGATGGCTACGGAGTCAACGAATATTTAGTGAGTCCAGTTTATGAATGACGGCCATGTTTCTTATTGGTTTGGGAACTAGCACCGCTGTGGGGAATTTTCAATATCTGTTAATGTTCAAGTTATTTAAGAACATTATGTATGTTCGGTTGAGAAGCTATGTTTATTAATATTTATTAATATTTAAAGATTATTGTTATTTAATAAAATGGCTGCGGCCAATTTTATACCAATGTTATGTGTTGGCGTCTTATTTACTTAGGTTAAGTGGGGATTGTAGGTGGGTAATTTTAGGGGCTGGAAATTGACGACTTTAAAGGTCAATGAAACTTTAATTTTGAGTTTGGAAGTGACCCAAGTCTTCAATACATCTGTATGTTTCTCAGACTATGGGCTAGTTTATGAGTGGTGAGCTAACTGTAGCACATGAGCATAATGGGGAATTTCTTGACTCTTTACGTTCTTTTGAGCCCAATCAAATTTAATGTACGTTGGGTTAGCGAGACGTCAGAGCTATGGTTAACTGTTACGCAGGACAAAAAAAGTTGCACAAAACACATCCAAAATACATTTAACAGTACACAAAGGGGCATATGTATCAAGGTCTGGCAGACCTGATCTGACACTGCGGATCAGGTCCGCCAGACCTCGCTGAATACGGCGAGCGCATTGCACCAGCAGCTCACAAGAGCTGCTGGTGCAACGCCGCCCCCTGCAGACTCGCGGCCAATAGGCCGCCAGCAGGGGGTGTTAATCAACCCGATCCTACTCGATCGGGTTGTATTGTGGCGAAGTCTGTCCGCCTGCTCAGAGCAGGCGGACAGGCTATGGAGCAGCGGTCTCCGCATTTAACATCTCATAAGAGCCGCTGTTGCAACGCCGCCCCCTACAGACTCGCGGCCAATGGGCCGCCAGCAAGGGGTGTCAATCAACCCGATCATACTCGATAGGGTTGAATTGTTGTGATTCCTGTCCGGCAGGATTATGGAGGTGGACAGGGTTATGGAGCAGAGGTCTTTGTGTCCGCTGCTTCATAACTGCTGTTTCTGGCGAGTCTTCAGACTCGCCAGAAACACGGGCCGTCAAGCTCCTTTCAGAGCTTGATAGATAGGACCCTATGTCTCCTCCTGAACTCATAGATACCAAACAAGCATATGTTTTCTAAATGTCAGGGCTAGAACCATATATTTGCATCTTTGCAATCGTGTGTGTTACAAATCAGGTCAGGACCCCTCCGAGGAAGCGTTATGTGAAACACGAGTCAGGGGCACTATTATGAGGTCACAGTACCTCCTCTCTTTTAAAATTGCTTGCTCAGTACTTTAACTTGATATCTCATTTGAATGCATCTGCAGTTAAATATAAAAGTAATTCAAGTCCCCGCTATAGAAGGGACTTTTTTCAGCATAGTGTGTGTGTATGTTTTGACATGTTTTAGGAAAGGGCAGCGTCTGCATTGATAGTTACCAACTGTTGGCTATTTTCACAGTGATAGGGATACTTATCACATTGAAGATGCTCCAAATTACTTTGGCATATTAGACATTGATGTATAAAATTTTTGCAAGTATTTTTGTGATAAGATTCAGTACTGGATAGTGTTTGGACCAATAGTTATTATTAAATGTTGGCTGTTTTTTACAGCATTATTAATATCCACAATATTTATAACGTTCCAACATCACCTGATCATAATAAACATACAACACTTTAAGGGTAGGCTATTTTTAGCCTAGTACAAGTAAGTTATGTTAAACTATAACTGCCATTGACAAACACAAGATTTGCATGTCAATTACTATTGTCACCGCTAACTGTAATTTTATTAACAAGAGTAGCAACTGATTTGAGACAAATATATACTTTGTTGTGGAACCGATACACATGTATTAATATCTGTAAATAAATGATTTTTATAGATACTCACTCACAGTACTTTAGTTGAGTGTTTGGCCCATATTTATCAAGGTCTGGCGGACCTGATCCGACAGTGCGGATCAGGTCCGCCAGACCTCGCTGAATACGGCGAGCAATACGCTCTCCGTATTCAGCATTGCACCAGCAGCTCACAAGAGCTGCTGGTGCAACGCCGCCCCCTGCAGACTCGCGGCCAATGGGCCGCCAGCAGGGGGGTGTAAATCAACCCGATCATACTCGATTGGGTTGATTTCCGGCGATGTCTGTCTGCCTGCTCAGAGCAGGCGGACAAGTTATGGAGCAGCGGTCTTTGTGACCGCTGCTTTATAACTGCTGTTTCTGGCGAGCCTGAAGACTCGCCAGAAATACGGGGCATCAAGCTCCATACGGAGCTTGATACATATGCCCCATAGTCTCATTTTTGACATTTAATATAATATATCGGTCTGTACATAAATAACATCAACTGATAATATCTTTTGATAATTTTTTATTTGCTACTTTTTGTATCTGCCTTTGCATTTCAATTGACATTAAATTCAATGGCATAACCTTATAAGAGCGATATTTATCAAACGCCATTTTAATATATTGTACATAATATTATTCTCCATAATATCTTAAAGGGACACTGAACCCAATTTTTTTTTCTTTTGTGATTCAGATAGAGCAATTTTAAGCAACTTTCTAATTTACTCCTATTATCAAATTTTCTTCATTCTCTTGGTATCTTTATTTGAAATGCAAGAATGTAAGTTTAGATGCCGGCCCATTTTTGGTGAACAACCTGAGTTGTCCTTGCTGATTGGTGGATATATTCATCCACCAATAAAAAAAGTGCTGTCCAGAGTTCTGAATAAAAAAAAAAAGCTTAGATGCCTTCTTTTTCAAATAAAGATAGCAAGAGAACGAAGAAAAATTGATAAAAGGAGTAAATTAGAAAGTTGCTTAAAATTGCATGCTCTATCTGAATCACAAAAGAAATATAGGGTTCAGTGTCCCTTTAATCTAGAAAGTAGTACTGAGTTTAAGCTACTTTTAACAGTGTGTGTTTTTGTGTGTGTGCAGGAGTCGGGTTGACTCCTTTTTGTTGGCAAATATTCTTAATAAAGTTATTTAGTATGCATGTGCCATACTGATAGTTGATATAATATTTTTTTCTCACACATCTAGTAATAGAGTAGGGCAATCTTTCTCTCCTTTGCAATATATGTGAGTGTACATGTGTATTTATGTATTTATTTATGTATATATGCAAATTGATGCGGGTAAAGTCAAATATTGGGTAATTCTAAGATTACTCAGGTTAAATGGACATTACCCAAGCACACTTGGGTTATGTCCGCTTTACCCAGGTAATTCTGGGATTACTAAAATTTCTTACTTTACCCGTAAAATATTATTATTATTATTATTATTATTATTATTATTATTATTATTATTATCAGTTACAGTGGGGCAAAAAAGTATTTAGTCAGCCACCAATTGTGCAAGTTCTCCCTCTTAAGAAGATGAGAGAGGCCTGTAATTTTCATCATAGGTATACCTCAACTATGAGAGACAAAATGTGGAAACAAATCCAGACAATCACATTTTCTGATTTGGAAAGAATTTATTTGCATGTTATGGTGGAAAATAAGTATTTGGTCACCTACAAACAAGCAATATTTCTGGCTCTCACAGACCTGTATCTTCTTCTTTAAGAGGCTCCTCTGTCCTCCACTCATTACCTGTATTAATGGCACCTATTTGCACTTGTTATCAGTATAAAAGACACCTGTCCACAACCTCAAACAGTCACACTCCAAACTCCACTATAGTGAAGACCAAAGAGCTGTCGAAGGACACCAGAAACAGAATTGTAGACCTGCACCAGGCTGGGAAGACTGACTCTGCAATAGGCAAGCAGCTTGGTGTGAAGAAATCAACTGTGGGAGCAATAATTACAAAATGGAAGACACTGATAATCTCCCTCGATCTGGGGCTCCATGCAAGATCTCACCCCGTGGGGTCAAAATGAACACAAGAATGGTGAGCAAATATCCCAGAACCACACGGGGGGACCTAGTGAATGACCTGCAGTGAACTGGGACCAACGTAACAAAGGCTATCATCAGTAACACACTACGCCGCCAGGGACTCAGATCCTGCAGTGCCAGACGTGTCCCCCTGCTTAAGCCAGTACATGTCTGGGCCCATCTGAAGTATGCTAGAGAGCATTTGGATGATCCAGAAGCAGATTGGGAAAATGTCATAAGGTCAGAAAGTAGAACTGTTTGGTAGAAACACAACGCGTCGTGTTTGGAAGAGAGAGAATGCTGAGTTGCAACCAAAGAACACCATACCTACTGTGAGGCATGGGGATGGCAACATCATGCTTTGGGGCTGTTTCTCTGCAAAGGGAACAGGACGACTTATCTGTGTACATGAAAGAATTAATGGGGCCATGTATCTTGAGATTTTGAGTGCAAACCTCCTTCCATCAGCAAGGGCATTGAAGATGAAACATGGCTGGGTCTTTCACCATGACAATGATCCCAAACACACCACCCGGGCAACGAAGGAGTGACTTCGTAAGAAGCATTTCAAGGTCCTGGAGTGGCCTAGCCAGTCTCCAGATCTCAACCCCATAGAAAACCTTTGGAGGGAGTTGAAAGTCCGTGTTGCCCAGCAACAGCCCCAAAACATCACTGTTCTAGAGGAGCTCTGCATGCAGGAATGGGCCAACATACCAGCAACAGTGTGTGACAAACTTGTGAAGACTTACAGAAAAAGTTTGACCTCTGTCATTGCCAACAAAGGATATATAACAAAGTATTGAGATGAACTTTTGATATTGACCAAATACTTATTTTCCACTATAAGTTGCAAATAAATTCTTTCCAAATCAGACAATGTGATTGTCTGGATTTGTTTCCACATTTTGTCTCTCATAGTTGAGGTATACCTATGGTGAAAATTACAGGCCTCTCTCATCTTCTTAAGTGGGAGAACTTGCACAATTGGTGGCTGACTAAATACTTTTTTGCCCCACTGTATTTGTAGAGCACTAACAGATTCCGCAGTGCTATAAACATAGGCGGTATACAAGGTAGCAATTATAGGGATCAAATGGGTAGAAGGCCCTGCCTAGATAGCAATAGAGGAGAGGAACTGGTACTATGATAGATTAGTGTAGGTTGTATGCATCCCTGAACAGAAGAGTCTTTAGGGAGTGCTTGAAGTTTTCAAAACTAGAGGAGAGTCTTGTGGAGTGAGGCAGAGAGTTTCACAAGATGGAGCCAGTGTGGAGAAGTCCAGTAAACGGGAATGTGAGGAGGTAACAAGAGAGGAGGAGAGTGGGAGGTCATGAGCAGTGCGAAGGGGACGGGAGGGAGAGTATCTGGAGACAAGGGGGTGATTTATCAAAGCGCCAATCTCAGTGCATTCACTGGAGTTAAAACGCTCGCCAGATATTGCTGTCTCGAATCCACATATGAAACCCCTTATTTATTAAAAAGTCTATCAAAAACACGCGCGTCAAGTATGGAGCAATGAGCATCGGACTGTTGATAAATAAGAGTCATTGATGTCGTGGATATTCTGTTTTTTCCAACTTTATTTATACCATATCATTACTGTCCATGAACAAGCACATTTCTCTAAAGCTAATCTTTTATTTTTCATCTGTTAATGTCCAATAAATAGCTAGATTTACCCTCAGCTTCTTTAGCATGGCAGTGGTCGTCTTGGAGGTGTATTTGGGGTTGTTATCATGTTGGAATACTGCCCTACGGCCCAGTCTCCGAAGGGAGGGGATCATGCTCTGCTTCAGTATGTCACAGTACATGTTGGCATTATTGGTTCCCTCAATGAACTGTAGCTCCCCAGTGCTGACAGCACTCATGCAGGCCCAGACCATGACACTCCCACGACTATGCTTGACTGTAGGCAAGACACACTTGTCTTTATAATCCTCACCTGGTTGCTACCACACATGCTTGACACCATCTGAACCAAATAAGTTTATCTTTGTCTCATCGGACCACAGGACATGGTTCCAGTAATCCATGTCCTTAATTTGCTTGACTTCAGCAAAATGTTTGTGGGCTTTCTAGTGCATCATCTTTAGAAGAGGCTTCCTTCTGGGATGACAGCCATGCAGATCAATTTGATGCAGTGTGCGGCATATGGTCTGAGCACTGACATGCTGACCCCCCACCTCTTCAACCTCTGCAGCAATGCTGGCAGCACTCATATGTCTATTTCCACAAGACAATCTCTGGATATGTCACTGAGCATGTGCACTCAACTTCTTTGGTCAACCATGGTGAGGCCTGTTCTGAGTGGAACCTGTCCTGTGGTCTTGCCCACTGTGCTGCAGCTCAGTTTCAGTGTCTTGGCAATCTTCTCATAGCCTAGGCCATCTTTATGTAGAGCAACAATTCTTTTTTTCAGATCCTCAGAGAGTTCTTTGCCATGAGGTGCCATGTTGAACTTCCAGTGACCAGTATGAGAGAGTGTGAGAGCAATAACACCAAATTTAACACACCTGCTCCCCATTCACACCTGAGACCTTGTAACACTAACGAGTCACATGACACAGGGGAGGGAAATTGGCTAATAGGGCCCAATTTGGACATTTCTACTTAGGGGTGTACTCACTTTTGTTGCCAACTGTTTAGACATTAATGGCTGTGTGTTGAGTTATTTTGAGGCAACAGCAAATTTACACTGTTAAACAGACTGTACACTCACTACTTTTCATTGTACCAAAGTGTAATTTCTTCAGTGTTGTCACATGAAAATATATAATAAAATATGTGAGGGGTGTACTCACTTTTGTGAGATACTGTGTATCTTTGCACATGTATTTATATACTGTATGTGTTATGTCAGAAATATTTTCCAAACATATTTACATGTCCCTAAATTTTATTTTGTTCTAAACAATGATGTCTTTCATATATCCGTGTTTATTTATACAACTATATGTATATACTGTAAATATATTATTATTCTGAGGAATAATAATTGTGAATATAACATGTAATCAGGGTATCATAGGTATTTATTTGCAAACAATTGATATTTTAAGATCTGGGCCAGTTTTCTCTCTGCACCTGTGTAACCCTTCCTGATTGCAGTGTAGCCCTTCCTGATAGCAGTATAATTTTAAACACCACCCCTACACAGGTGTTATAAAATAGGCTGACATATAAGATGACATTTCTTAATGAAAATGAAATTCAAGAGAAGAAAGAAAAACACTGAAAATATCATGACAGTAAAGAGGTGATTTTAATTTCTGTTATCTGATTCATGACAGTTTATTGTTAGGTGGACTATCCCTTTGAGTTATCAGCTTAAGATTATATTGAATCAAACATCATTCAATGTTTAAAATCATTGTCAAAAATATTACACTGTGTCCTAATGTCATCATCAATATTTAACTTTAATACTAATTTATCATATACATACTTTCAAAGTATAATACACAATGTAACAAATGGCACTTACAAGTTCTGATGAGTGATCAATGACACAAGTATTGAGCAATTTGATTTGTTAGTGATTCGTTAGTGATAGTATACAATGTATATTTAAATCATGTGATTATGCATTTCCCAATCAAAAGTGGTGGAAAATTTCACTAGTTTGTGGGTTGTTTAGGAGTTCCATTATTGCGTCCAATTTGGTGCGAAGTATTGCGTCAAATTTGGTGCAAAATGCAGTGGGAAGTTAGCTATAGTATGTAATATATTTATTTGATTTTTATCCCTATATCTACTAGTACAGCTGCTAGACAGACATTACCTGTCATTAAAACTACTTTTGAAATGAATTTGTCCCTTGAAATTACATGTGTTTATAATATTATTATTTAACATATTATTTAAATACTAAACATGCGTCTGTTTGTCTGTGTGATTTAGAGAGAGTATACAATTGTAATCAACTTTCTAATTTACATAAATATGTAATAAGCTTCATTCTCTTGCAGCATCTAACATAACCTTTCTGGGTTTTCTGACTCTTATTTATTTCTATGGCATTCACGGCCTCAAGGGTGGCAGTTTAAACGATAGGAACGCTGTGGCGGAAAAGATGCAAGCGTACCTGTTAAATGT
Organism: Bombina bombina; assembly: GCF_027579735.1. Taxonomy (NCBI): domain Eukaryota; kingdom Metazoa; phylum Chordata; class Amphibia; order Anura; family Bombinatoridae; genus Bombina; species Bombina bombina. The sequence goes on along the minus strand of NC_069499.1, from coordinate 628,015,703 downwards.
TTGATAAATTGGGAAGAGGGTCAAATAGAGTCGAATGTGAATTCAAAACATCTGGAATGACGCAAGCATCGATCTGCATCGGATTGAGATCGCAAGAGTGTATATTACATCACAAATTTCAACATATGAGGATGCTGATGCTTTGTTAATTACGGCGGATTCAATTTGCGTCACATATAATGCGAGATTCAAGCGGATTCCATCATATTATTAGTTGAAGCTTTGATAAATCGTCCCCAAGGTCTGAGATATAGAGGGTAGCAGTGCAGTTGAGGGCTTTGAATGTCAGAGTCAGAATATTGTGTTTAATCCTGGAGGCAAGAGGAAGCCAGTGAAGGGCAGAGAGTTGCAGTAGATGAAGAGCGACGTATACGGAAGATGAGCCAATAGGATTTTCCCTACCTTAATTCCGATTGGCTGATAGGATTCTATCAGCCAATCGGAATTCAAGGGACACTATCTTGGATGACGTCATTTAAAGGAACCTTCATTCTTTGTTAGGACTTCGTTTGAAAAGGATGCTACGTGTCGGCTGGATTGAAGATGGACCCGCTCCGCTCCGGAAGGATGAAGATAGAAGATGCCGCCTGGATGAAGCCTTCTGCCATCTGGAGGACCTCTTCTGCCCCAATCAGATGAAGACTTCGGACCCTCTGGAGGACCACTTGTGCCCGACTGGGTGAAGACGGCTCAAGGTAGGGTGATCTTAAGGGGGTTAGTGTTAGTTTTTTTTAAGGGGGGATTGGGTGGGTTTTAGAGTAGGGGTGTGTGGGTGGTGGGTTGTAATGTTGGGGGGGTATTGTATTTTTTATTTTGGGGGGCTTTTTTATTTTATTAGGGGGATTAGATTAGGTGTAATTAGTTTAAAATTCTTGTAATTCTTTTTTATTTTCTGTAATTTAGTGGGGGGTTTTTCCGTAATTTAGTTTATTTAATTTAATTGTAATTAATTGTAGGTAGTTTAGGTAATTAGTTTAATGATAGTGTAGTATTAGGTGTAATTGTAACTTAGGTTAGGATTTATTTTACAGGTAATTTTGTACTTATTTTAGCTAGGTAGTTATTAAATAGTTAATAACTATTTAATAACTATTGTACCTAGTTAAAATAAATACAAAGTTGCCTGTAAAATAAAAATAAATGCTAAGCTAGATACAAATGTAACTATTAGTTATATTGTAGCTAGCGTAGGGTTTATTTTATCGGTAAGTATTTAGTTTTAAATAGGATTAATTTATTTAATTATGTTAAATTAATTTTGTTTAATTTAAATTATATTTAAGTTAGGGGGGTTAGGGTTAGGGTTAGACTTAGGTTTAGGGGTTAATAACTTTATTATAGTGGCGGCGATGTTGGCGGCGGCAGATTAGGGGTTAATAAATGCAATATTATTGCAGCGACATTGGGGGGGCAGATTAGGGGTTAATAAATAAAATGTAGGTGTCAGCAATGTGGGGGGCAGCGGATTAGGGGTTTATAAGTATAATGTAGGTGGCGGCGATTTCCGGAGCAGCAGATTAGGGGTTAATAATATAATGCAGGTGTCAGCGATAGCGGGGGTGGCAGATTAGGGGTTAATAAGTGTAAGATTAGGGGTGTTTAGACTCGGGGTTCATGTTAGGGTGTTAGGTGCAGACATAAATTTCATTTTGCCATAGGAAACAATGGGGCTGCGTTAGGAGCTGAACGCTGCTTTTTTGCAGCTGTTAGGTTTTTTTTCAGCCAGCTCAGCCCCATTGTTTCCTATGGGGAAATCATGCACAAGCACATTTGCCATCTTACCGCTACCGTAAGCTGGTATCGAGGTGAGATGTGGAGCTAAAGTTTGCTCAACGCTCACTTTTCTGGGGCTAACGCCGGCTTAAAGAAAACTCGTAATACCAGCGTTGTTTAAAGGGAGCGGTAAGAAAAAAAGGAGCGTTAGCAACACACAGCCTTACCGACAAAACTCGTGATCTAGCCGTTTTTTTTTTTTTTAAGGTGTGCTCCATTGAAGTCTAAGGGGATTACAACTTAACGCGGATGTGATTTCCAAAGTCCTGAAGATATAATACATTGGACTTGGCTTGCACACAAACAATTTACTTTCAGCTTGTAAAATTTGAACTAAGTTTATTTCCAGTGGTGATTGCGCGCAAGCAAAAATGCTAAATAGCTCAACACTTCTAATATGGCCCTAAATTGCTCCAACACTTAAAGGGTCATGAAATTCCAAATTTTTGTAAGCAACATTTAAATGTATTTAAATGATCAAATTGGCTTGTTCTCTTGGTATCCGTTGTTGAGGGAGCAGCAATGCACTACTGGGAACTAGCAGAACACATCTGGAGAGCGAATGACAAGAGGCATATATGTGCAGCCACTACCAATCAGCAGCTAGACCCCCAAACAGCAGCTAACTTGCATCTTACATTTCTTTAAATATTTTTTAAGATGTTGGGTTAAATATTAAATGTAAGTGTCTTTGAATCTCTGAAACTAATAATGGTATGCAACCCATATTTGGTAATTGAGAACTAATTTTTTTCCATAGCCATAGGATGGATTTGGAAACTGAATGAAATGTTTTCTTTCTCAGAAAACACGGCACGTTTATTTTATACCTTAAGTGAGTAGTGCTTATATTTGCTTAGTGAAAGATGTAGGGAGCCTGTGTAGTGAGATGTGCTTTGATTTTAGTTCTCTCTCATAGACTCGCTGTGTGGGGTGTTGTCATGAGGAATGTCTGGTTTAAGAGCTCTCTCATACATTCAGAGAATCTAATTGGGCTGCAGTACTGCTCATTACAGCCTTGTTGGGAGACGGAATTATACTGTGGCTCATTATAATGCATTTTTAGTCATTGAACTTGGCCTTGCTGGTTTATATCCAGCATCAATATAGTCTCATAACATTGAATTAAATCTACGTAATTAAAGACAGAGCAATTCCACTGAAGCATATTTACTTTGGTCCAAAACTCTAGTCCCTATTTATTTGTGTCCATGGGCTTTGCTTAGAAATGAAAAACTCAATTTGGACTATTAACCTTTAGAGATTCTCAGTTCAAAAGCTAAAAAAAAGCATATTTAAGTATGTAGTATATTGGCACATGTTGTTTAGTAATAAAATGCAGGATAGTTGCAGAGATGCCCTTTAAAGAGCACAGTTAATATTTTGTATTTGTGATTTGTTTTTCCTTTCTCAATAGTGTTGTCAGAATATTATGTACTTAGCCCATAGAAAATCATTTGGTTTTCTAATTTGCCTTTACTACCCATTACCGAGTTTTGCACAACCAACATTGTTATATTAATTTACTTTATAACATTTAAACCTCTACATTTCTGCCTGTTTCTAAGCCACTATAGACAGCCTCTTATCACATGCTTTTTTATTAGCTTTTCAAAACAAACGCACTGTTAATTCATGTGTGCCATATAGATAACATTGCGCTCTCTCTCATGGAGTTGTGCAGGAAACTTTACTAATTGGCTAAAATGCAAGTCAATAGATAATAAACAAATAGTCATGTGATCTGGGGGCTGTCAGAAGAGGCTGAGATGCAAGGTAATCACAGAGGTAAAAAGTATATTCATATACCAGTGTTGGTTATGGAAAGCTGGGGAATGGGTAACAAAGGGATTATCTATCTTTTTAAATAATAAACATTTTGGAGTAGACTGTCCCTTTAAACATATTAAAATATTTTACATATTTTATTTTTAACTTAAAGGGATATTGTAGGGCAAAAATTAGATGTTATAATTCATCATAGCATGTCATTTTTTTTTATGTGCTCACTGTGGAACTCTACAAAGGGGTGAATACATATATAGATAAAGCCCCAGTGCAGCTGGTAATTGGCGGGATCGTGTTAATGCTGCCAAGTGACAGTTGTGTCCTGCTTAGGACCAGCAGTTTTCTGTGACTCCCAAGCAGGATGCTATCTATGTTTTTAACTTGTTTGAAGGAGTTAAACACATTGGGGAAGATTTATTAAGAAGCGAGCGGACATGAGTCGCTGTAGCAAATCATGTCTGCTGGTTTAGCTAAATGCTGACAGCATATGCTATTGGTATTTAACATTGCACAAGCATTTCTGGTTAAATGCTTGTGCAATGCAGCCCCCTGCTCACTGGCGGCCGCTAGCAGGAGCTTTCAATCATCCCGATCTTATCAAATCGGCATGATTTCAGTCCGCAACCTAAAAGGTCTTACAATCGCTGCTTCTTAACTTCCGTTTCAGGAGGACCTGAAACAATTGGGGATCCGAAGCAACATCCGCTGCTTAATAAATGAAATCCAAATACTGTAATTGGTGCAAAAGTTACATACGTTAAATTAGAGCATGTCATTTTTCTAATACAATCTCCCTTTAAAGCTGTTTATTTTGATGCTAAACAGAATTAAATAATCCAAAAGTACATAACAAAAAGACAACACAATAACACAAACTCTGAATTTTAAATAAGCAGCAGATTTTTCTTCTGACAAATTTCAAAATGTACTTCAATTTGCCACCCCCTGTATCATGTGACAGCCATAGGCCAATCAAATACTCATATATGTATACACTGAGAACTCCTGCACATGCTCAGTAGTAGCTGGTGCCCCAGAAAGTGTGCATATAAAAAGATTGTGCGCAATTTGATAATAGAAGTAAATTGGAAAGTTAATTTAATTTGCATGCTCTATTTGAATCAAGAAAGTTTATTTTGATTTTAATGTCTGTTTAAAGACGAATTATTCACTGGATGATAAAGAACTGCTAAACAGTAATACTTCTCACGGTCACAAGCAATAATATAATATTTTTTTCAGTACAGGAACAAACATGTTTTATTTTAATTACAACAAAGAAAACATAACTTTTAAATGAAAGATAAGTTTTTCTGTGTAAAGATCAGTTTAGCGGTGCATGTCTCTACATTACATGGCAAGAAAGGTCTGCATCTCTGTATTAGGATTAGTGGTTTATGTATACATTCTCTGTATGAGATGAAGGTCAAGAGCTTGTTGTAAAGTTCATTACAAGTCGATAAGTGGGGTGCTTATAAAATGTCTCTTATGAAGCCTTAATGCACTTTATGACCCGGATTGTCATGGTGTCAGGAATCAGACTGAGACAAGAAGTGCAATAATAATCACCCCTTTATTAATAGCAAAGAATAATAAAAAGTCAACAAGTCAAATAACAAGCCAGGAATCAAAACCAGAGCTGGTAGTCAGACGAGCCGAGTCAGGAGCCAAAGCGAGTAGTAAGACAAGCCAGAATCAGGAACAAGGAGAACAGCAGAGTCAGGAACAAGCCAGGGATCAGGAACCAGGAGGGACATCAGACAGCCAGGTAATACACAGGAGCTCTCACAAACAGGTCTGAGACAACGCAAGGGCAAAGCATACTGAACAGAGGCCCTTTAAATAATAAGTGATGACATCACAATTCTGAGACTGCATCCTGTCTCACACCAGTCTGGCCATAAAAGGAAGTGCAGGAAATGAGCAACATCATACAGTATGCACCAGAGTCAGCAAGAGAGGTGAGTAAAATGACTGCCAGCAGCACATGGCAAACAAAACAGGGAAAAAACCCTGACACGGATCCAATAAATGAATGGATATGCACTTTGGGGATCATCGTCTTTTTTTCCTCACAACATGTGCTTATAAAATGATACGGTGTAAAGCAACAAAAGAGTGGTGAGTATATCAGTATACAAAGTAAGTAATGGCCATGTCTTCAAATTAGGAGCGGATAAGTCTTTATATAAGGAGTTGATGTTTCTGTATCTGGGGCAGTAAATGGGTGAATACACATGTATATTGTTATGTATATGTACACACACACTTTATATATATATATATATATATATATATATATATATATATATATATATATATATATATATATATACCCCTAGTAAATAACTGCACTCACGGGTCTTTTTCAAGTTGAGAACAAAAAAAGCCTATTTTTAATGAAACGTTTTCAGGGAACTGGTCCCCGTCATCAGCATAACAACAATGTCAAAATCACACATTAATATACCACAATGTTAATTACATAAATGCACAATACCTGAGAAACTCTCAGTGAAACAAACCCGCCAAACCATCCGGTATGTGCTGTCAAATTTTTCATGTGAAATAAATCATATACAACATAAGTTTAAATAAACTTAATAAAGCGTTATATTGCTCCTGTGTCTTGTGTTTTGTAATGTATGTGCCTTAGTCTGATATTTATATTCTAGTGTTACTCCCATCAACAGAAGTACTGGTGAGACCCCTGTGAATTTATACCATAATCTGTTAAAATTAAAAAAGCGAGAAATTGATCTCATGTTACACGGTAGCTACTTATCAGAATACTATAGACTAAGCCATATCCCCAGGGGGTTCAGGGTTAAAAATATCCCTACTATAGGATTCAGGAGGAAATGGTGTCACATTTTAAATAAATGTTCTTTAGATCTGGTACTTCTGGTAGTTGAGGAGGTCACAAGCATTTTAGCAAGGGTTAAGATAGAAATCACAACCTTTGAAGAAACACACAATGCAACACTCACGCTAGACCAGCACGAAAACTGGCTACTTAAATTGAACCAACAAATTGAAAAGTATAGATCTGATCTCATAGTCTTTAAAAATAGAAAACTTGACTCAGTAAATGTAGACTATACACATGGGAGAGTCTATAAATGGTTAACTAATACCACAGAGGGCAGAATAAGGAGACCACGCAGACCTAGAAGAGTACAATTTGCTACTATTGACACAAGTGGGGCAGAATCCTCAGAAACTGACACTAGTGCTCTACACGTAACCCAAACGTCACCAGGCACTTAAAACCCACAATTAATACATCAAGACACATATGCACATGGGGGCCACTCTACTCCAGATAATTTTTTAGGAGTCACTATGAGGTCACGGGGAGGAGGAGGCGACATAGCCCACATATCAGGAGGGCGGGGAGGCAGGTACAGACCAACACGCCGCAGCTGGAGGAGGATATAGTGGTCAATTTAAGCAAGCATATACTGACCCCGGCAGAAAGGCAAATCCTTAACAAGAGCTTAACGTTTGTGCCTAGCCACACTACCCTTGAATTAGATCTTACGATTGACATGTATAAACACAATAGAACCTTAAAAATCAAGGAATATTTCCAACATTCCCCTCCACGGGAAATAAGTAACAATCCCATAGAGAAATGTAAGAAATTAAGCACATTTGAACCACACAATAGTAGTGCTTCTACCAAAACCTATATGAGACTCATATCACAGGATTTTGAACTGGAGAGAGTTAATAAAAAATGGAGACACAATCTAACACACACTGAGAGACAAGCGATCAAAACATTGCAGGATGATCACTCTTTGGTCATTCGCCCCGCAGATAAGGGCGGGCCATTGTCCTCATGGACTATGAAGATTATAGAGGGGACATCCTGCAACAACATCAATACTTACACAATTTTACCTAGCAACCCCACCTCTAAATACAAAAAAGAGTTGGATGAAATCCTTAAGCTAGGATATGAACAAGGATATCTTAATGAGCAAATTTATGAATTTTGTGTGACAGAACATCCAAAGGTCCCAATACTATACACAACACCAAAAATTCATAAGACTATACACCAACCACCGGGGCGACCAATTGTGTCAGCGGTACAATCTATGACACAGCCAGTGGCACAATTAATTGACATCTTGCTACAACCCACAGTGAAAAAAATCACTTCCTATATCGCTGACACAAATGATCTAATACGCAAAATGAGGGATGTTGCTGTGGAGACTGGGGACATCCTGGTGACCCTGGATGTCAACAGTCTCTACACCATCATCCCCCATGACATGGGACAAACTGCAGTTAGGACACACCTCATTGAAGATACAGAATATGAGGGACCCCCAATTGAATACCTAATGACATTGATGGAATTCTGCCTTACCCACAACTATTTTTGCTTTGAGACTACAGGTAGCAGGCACGGCGATGGGGTCTAATATGGTCCCATCATATGCCAATGTCTATATGTCCCATTTCGAAAAACAGTTCCTCTGGAGTACAGACACATCATAAATAATATTCTATGTAAGATACATCGATGATGTTTTTCTTATCTGGCGGGGGGGACAACAAACATTGCTTGAATGGTTTGAACATTTGAACAACACAACAACACCGGTGATGTTTAAGATCACATATAGTGAAACAGAGATACATTTCCTGGACCTTAACATTTACATGCAAGAAAGGTCATTAGGTATCACACTATATCATAAACCTACTGATAGGAACTCCATTCTATGCGCAAACAGTTGCCACCCGCCAGCCTTACTTAAAGGTATCATTAAATCTCAAATGATACGGGTAATATGCAATAGTTCCAGTAGAGCAACAGGGGTCTCCCAGTTACAGCACATGAGGGATAAGTTCCTACAGCGGGGGTACAAGAAAAGGATAGTTGATGAAATCCTTCAAGAGGTATTACCGTACACACAAGAGACTCTCATATATAAAGAAGACTCAATCCAACAATCAAGCAGGCTCATAATGGCTACTACCTTTTCACCCAACACCACTGAAGCTGGTAATATATTGAGGAAACACTGGCCAGTGGTCCAATCAGATCCTAAACTAAGGTTTGCACACAACCTCTCCCCTATGATAGCATACCGGAGAGGTACTAACCTCCAAGACCTCTTGGTGAAAACTGATCCTGAAAGGAGTTATACAAACAAGAAACATATCAACATCAAAGGCTCATACCGATGCTTAGTCTGCACCACCTCCAATGGCCTAATAGCCACTTAAACATTCCATCACCCACATACCAATCAGGTGTATAACATCAAGCATTCTTTGTCCTGTAACACAACGTATGTAATCTATTTACTCTTGCCCATGTGCCCGGTTCTATATTGGAAAAACCACCGGTACACTCCGTGTGTCAGGGTTCAGCCTGGAATTGAACCTGGGACCTGTCTCTATTTCTGCAGCTGTTGTTTCCCAGCTTGTTGTGTTACCACTATGCCACCAGATGGCTTGATCACAGGGAAGGAATATTGTGATTTTCTGTTTGCTGCAAATTTGGCTCTCTGGCTCCACCTGCTTGCCAGCTGAAAGAAATCATTTAATCAGCAGCCTGCCTTTATCTGGGAGCTTTGTTTGCAATTTGGTGCTTTCACATTAAGAGTGATACTCTGAAACACTCTCTGCTCCTGTTTCCTGTGAGAAATACAGTTATCTTGGATTTCCTGGTTCCTTACTTCTGTTTCAAATACTGACTTCTCTTCTGGATAATTCCTTGGTACTGTGTTTCATTTTTGGACTGAATTCCTGGCAATTGAACTTGCCTAAAACTTTATTTCCTAAGGACTGATTCAGGTACTTTTGCTTGCTTGTTTCCTGATACTACAAAGTTCCAATTGCAGTCTATGCAAACATCCTGTTTGTTTCTACAAAGTACCAGTTTGCAGTTTATGCAAGTTTCCTTAAAGTACCAGTCTACAGCATATGCAGATATCCTGTTTGTTATTACAAAGCTTTGCATCCCTGCCTGTTATTACAAAGAACTGTTTTCCTGCCTGATACTTCACAGTTTCCAGTCTACAGCATATGCAAATATCCTGTTTGTTATTACAAAACTTTGCATCCATGCCTGTTATTACAAAGAACTGTTTTCCTGCCTGATACTTCACAGTTTCCAGTCTACAGCATACACAAATATCATGTTTGTTATTACAAAGCTTTGCATCCATGTCTGTTATTACAAAGAACTGTTTCCCTGCCTGATACTTCACAGTTCCAGTCTACAGCATACGCAAGTATCCTGTCTGTTATACAAGCTCTGTTTTCCTGCCTGATTCTACTCAGCTCCAGTTCTACAGCATATGCAAGTATCCTGCTTGTTATTACAAAGCTCTGCTTTCCTGCGTGTAATTTCACTGTTCCAGTCTAGAGCATATGCAAGTATCCTGCTTGTTATTACAAAGCTCTGCTTTCCTGCGTGTAATTTCACTGTTCCAGTCTAGAGCATATGCAAGTATCCTGCTTGTTATTACAAAGCTCTGCTTTCCTGCGTGTAATTTCACTGTTCCAGTCTAGAGCATATGCAAGTATCCTGCCTGTTATTATAAAGAACTGTATTCCTGCCTAATACAACAACTTATAGACTTTGTCTTATCTAATTGCATATCTCTGCATTGCTTTATCCTATAAATAAAACCATCTCCTTTATTTCCTAAAACCTTGTACCTGTTTAATTATGCCTAAAAGGAAAGACTCACGCAGACAAAACACAACATTAATCCCAAAACCTGACACCTCTGCACAACAGCTCCTTACTCCTGAACCTGCTCCCTTGCAGAGTATGACACCGTGAAAGGATGGCCAATCATAGGCAGGCTATACGCTTGGCACTCAACACAGGGGAATCCGACCAACCTGTCACCAGACACTGTGCACAGAGGTCCCATCAAGTATCCACCATAAGGTACATCCTGACAGACCACATTCCCCTGTTGGAAAGAGGAGGAGATTGCAACAAAGCCCTACTCAGAAGAGAGGCAGAATGGATGTACAGACTAGGGACGGTACATCCAGGGGGACTCAATTCAGCACCAGATTTGAAGGCACTGATATAGGTTGGAGGTACATACTAGGGTACGCCGAGAAGGTAGAGTGCACCTAATCATGGGGTGGTAGGGACACAGGCCCCATGGGGGGTAGTACCCTTAACCAACACCGCTGATATGAATAAGGGGAGACACGGAAGTGACTCCCACTATTCATTGGATAAGACACACACCGGGCATGCTACCATAACAGCCATCCTCCTGTACCTATGTATTCAGCAGCCCAATACAAATGAAATCTCATAACTCATATAGATACTATGGGAACATTGCAACAAGGGAATCAACTCATCACCAACCCCAAGATTACAAAGCCCTAGAGGGACATGATCCCCAAGACAAAGGGACCCAAAAGATGGGACAACTCAAGGGTTGAAAATTGTACCAAACCTATGTGTGTATATATGTGTGTGTATATATATATATATATATATATATATATATATATATATATATATATATATATATGTATATATGTGTGTGTATATATATATATATATATATATATATATATATATATATATATATATTGGACATATGGGTGACATTGTATCGTAGAAACATCTATATATAAATAAGATATAGTGGGACCAGGAATGTTAACATGTAATGACACAAGTACACACTAAACTATATGCCAGATGGCATAATAATACAACGATAACTGAGCAGCATAAAATAGAAAAGTTTTATTGCAAATAGCATATTGCTTATTTTTTGTTTTTTGTTTTAGGACAAGATTGGATACAGTGTCTTTTCTAGTTAGAAATGTGCGATGTATAAATGATTTTATTTAAAATTTTGTGTATCAATATACAAATGGGATACTTGAAAGGTCTAAATAACAGCAGTTCAACACTATACAGACCTTGTCAAGATAATAGAAATGGGGCAATATCATTTAGTAGGTGACTGATAAAAATAGCGTAGCGCAGCACATCATAGCTGATTAGTCTAATACTTCAGCCTTAAAACAAACACGCTGCATAGATTAGGCTCCCCATGGTTGCTATGGTGACCAAGACAAGCTCCATACAATGATACAACATGCCCGCAATGAGAAAGCTACAAGATCGAGAAATAGATATCGATCACAGCATCAATTAGTGCCCACAACGTACAGTAGATACACAAAGGAACTGGTATCGGTGTAGAAATAGAAAAAATGAGTAAGACAAGCACAGGATCGTAACACAGAGCAAGGGAAACCGTAATGCATTAAGTAACACTAGAATATAAATATCAGACTAAGGCACATAAATTAGAAAACACAAGACACAGGAGCAATATAATGATTTATTAAGTTTATTTAAACTTATGTTGTATATGATTTATTTCACATGAAAAATTTGACAGCACATACCGGAAGTCATGTGATTGACGATACTTCCGGTTTGATAGAGTGGAACGCAAACAGAGTTCCAAACACGATGGTTTGGCGGGTTTGTTTCACTGAGGGTTCACAGGTATTGTGCATTTATGTAATTAACATTGTGGTATATTAATGTGTGATTTTGACATTGTTGTTATGCTGATGATGGGGACCAGTTCCCTGAAAACGTTTCATTAAAAAGAGGCTTTTTTTGTTCTCCACTTGAAAAAGACCTGTGAGTGCAGTTATTTACTAAGGGTATTTTTTGCATTGCTGCCCCCAGGCAGATGACCAAAGGAGGGTATATCCTGTGCATTGGACGGTATTATATAAATGTATATATATATTTATATTTATAATTTCCATCGTAGAAAAAGGCACTCACTGGACTTTAACACAATATCCAATTTTAATTCCAATTCAAGCACATATCATAAAGACATTCTTTATGATATGTGCTTGAATTGGAATTAAAATTGGATATTGTGTTTAAGTCCAGTGAGTGCCTTTTTTCTCTACGATGGAAATTGTCTACACTAATATGAAGTGCACCCTGGCAGCTGTGACAAGTCAGTAAGACTGTGCTTATCCTTCTTGGGAAATATATATATATATATATATATATATATAACACACACACACATATTATATATATATATATATATATATAGATAGATGATAGATAGATAGATAGATATAACACGCACACACACATATGCAGTATATATATATATATATATACAGTATATATATATATATATATATAAATAACACGCACACACACACATATGCAGTATATATATATAACACGCACACACACATATATTTTATGTATATATTTATATAACACACACACACATATATATAAATATATATATATATATATATACATATGCATAAATAAATCTACCTATAATTAATTAATGCCTAAAGATGAAAGAAGAAAAACAATTTGTTGTTATATATAAAAGTAGAGAAGGGTGAATTCCCTCAAGCGCTGAATACTCAGCATCAGCTTTCAGACTAAAATCCATACACATTCATCCTGGCGCGAATCCCGGGCTCCACTGAGAGAAAGAAAAGAATTCTATATTAAACAATTACAATGAATGAAATGGCTCTGAATGTTTTCTTAATGCAGAGCATTTTGTTTTCCTACTTGAGATGTGTTTTTGATTATGACGGTTTCCCTGAGCACAGATCCTGTTTTCAGAACCGTTTATTTTTATGAGGATTTTTATTGTGTTATTTTTTCTGGAGGGTTTTTTGGGTGACTTATCATACAGTGGGTTTGAGAAAAGAACAGGAAAAAATGTTCCCAACGCACAGGGTGGATGTCACTCACATAATGGACCAAGTAAAAAGAATCTTCATCCTGTTGAAACAACCCAGATGTCAGTATTAGCAGATTTAATAAAGTTCAGGAAAGCATTTTTCATGAAAAGAACAAAAGAATTTGATATAAAAATAGAGATCAGATCATTCAAGGGTCATTTATAATTTACATAAATGGTGGTTGATCATCATACAGAGAGGACTCAGGCTTGCATTATTTATGAGAGGAAGGAATTGTTTTACACTATGCAACACCCAGCTTCTTTTTCTTTATTACTTTGTTATTATTCCTTGTAATATGTCTGTACATGGTTGACACATGGAATAACCATCCAACAGAAGTGAAAGTGGCAAATACAAACAAGACGTCCGAAAATACATAGTGTTGTGTAAAATAACTAAACTTGAGTGAGCCAAAGAGTTAATGTGAGAATCAGTGTGTTAGGATAACATTGTATGCAGGAAGCTCCTCCTACGATGGTTAGCAGCATTTAAAGTTACCATGTTCTTTAAGGTTTTGTTTTGTTATCTTTGACTGGAACAATGTTATTCAACCTAGTTCCAGTAAGTCTGAAATTGTAGATACGCTTCCCCATCTTCAACATGCTTTACGACTAGTTGAGTTAGAGCTCTTATTAGGTTTAGAGAACCCTAACTTATCATTTGGTCCTTGCCCAGGTAACACAGGGGGAGGAGTGATTGTGGAGAGTGGAGGAGGGGTAAAGTCATCAGATGCAGGTGGGTAAAAATCTCAGCTTGTAAAGCGTCTGTCTTGTGGTAAGGTAGCTTGCATGGGCTCTGCCTTCTAAGTGCCTGAGTTACTGACCTTAGTTAGTGTGGGTTAGCTATAGAACTCCAATTCTGCCAACAAATGTATTCTAAACGTTTCAGCCATTGTTTATTGTTGTTGCCTAATATATGCAACATAGTGGTCTTTCCCTAACTCTATGCTTCACTTAATTTACAATCACTGAACATTTAGGGCAAAAATATTAGAACTATTAAGTGCTGACACAGTTTAAGTAAAATCAATAGCGCTCCTATTCTTGCGCTTATATTACCAGTTGAAAGAAAAAAGGTTTTGCTTGAGCGAAAGCCTCAGACACGCTAACATCTGGAGGTTGGATAGTGCCACTGTGCTAAGTCTCTTGCCCCATAGACTTCTATGGGGCATGCTGGAAAAGCCTGGCTTTTCCTTGCACTCTAAACTGAAGAAAATGTTAGTTTTTATTTTATATATACAGCATATCACAAACGTGAATATACCCCTAAGTGGAAATGTCCGAATTGGGCCCAAGGTGTCAATATTTTGTGTGGCCACCATTATTTTCCAGCACTGCCTTAACTTTCTTGGGCATGGAGTTTACCAGAGCTTCACAGGTTGCCACTGGCGTCCTCTTCCACTCCTCCATGACGACATCATGGAGATGGTGGATGTTAGAGACCTTGCACTCCCCCACCTTCCATTTGAGGATGCCCCACAGATGCTCAATAGGGGTTAGGTCTGGAGACATGCTGGGCCAGTCCATCTCCTTTACCCTCAGCTTCTTTTGCAAGGCAGTGGTCATCTTGGAGGTGTGTTTGGGTTGGTTATCATGTTGGAATACTAGCCCTGCGGCCCAGAAAGGGGATCATGTTCTGCTTAAGTATGTCACAGTACATGTAGGCATTCATGGTTCCTTTAATGAACTGTAGCTCCCTATTGAAGGCAGCACTTATACAGGCCCAGACCATGACACCACCATGCTTGACTGTAGGCAAGACACACTTGTCTTTGTACTCCTCACCTGTTTGCCACCACACACACTTGACACCATCTAAACCAAATACGTTTATCATGGTCTCATTGGGTCACAGGACATGGTTCCAGTAATCCATGTCCTTAGGATGCAGGCTTTCTTGTATATCATCTTTAGAAGAGGCTGACAGGCTGACCCCCCACCCCTTCAACCTCTGCAGCAATGCTGGCAGCATTCATAAGTATATTTTCCAAAGACAACCTCTGGATATGATGCTGAGCACGTGCACTCAACTTCTTTGGTCAACCATGGCGAGGCCTGTTCTGAGTGGAACCTGTCCTGTGAAACCGCTGCATGGTCTTGCCCACTGTGCTGCAGCTCAGTTTCAGGGTCTTGGCAATCTTCTTATAGCCTAAGCCATCTTTATGTAGAGCAACAATTCTTTTTTTCAGATCCTCAGAGAGTTCTTTGCCATGAGGTGCCATGCTGATCTTCCAGCGACCAGTATGAGAGAGTGTGAGAGCGATAACACCAAATTTAACACACCTGCTCCCCATTCAAACCTGAGACCTTGTAACACTAACTAGTCACATGACACCGGGAAGGGAAAATGGCTTATTGGGCCCAATTTGGACATTTCTACTTAGGAGTGTACTCACTTTTGTTGACAACGGTTTAGACATTAATGGCTGTGTGTTATTATCATTATTATTATCATTTATTTGTATAGCGCCGCAAAATTCCGAAGCGCTGGGTACAATGATAGGGGTTTACAATAACAAGAATTTGTGATAAAATACAAAACATAACAAAACTAAACACATCTAGTACAGGAGTAAGAGGGCCCTGCTCCAGAGAGCTCACTGTCTACAGGTTTAGGGTGCAGAGACATAAGGTTCGGGTAGCTTGTCACATCAGTTGTAGTTGCAGCAGTGAGTCAGGCAGTTCATGTATTAGTTTGGTTCGGATGAGGGATGGAGGCGAGATGGTAAGTCTCTCTGAATTGGTGGGTTTTCAAGGAGCGTCTGAAGCTATATAAGGTTGGAGACAATCTTATGGAGTGGGGTAGAGAGTTCCTTAGGACAGGAGCAGCACGTGCAAAGTCTTGGAGGCGGGAGTGGGATGTAGAAATAACAGGAGAGGAGAGACGTAGGTCAGAGGTTGATCGAAGAGGACGGGATGTGGAATATTTCACAATGAGAGAGGAAATATAGTTGGGAGTTAGACTGTTGAATGCTTTGTAAGTTAGGGTTAATACTTTAAATTGTATTCTGGAGTGTATGGGGAGACAGTGAAGAGACTGGCAGAGCAAAGCAGTTGCTGTAGATCAGCAACTTAGGTGGATGAGTCTAGCAGACACATTCATAATAGATTGAAGGGACGAGAGGTGGTGTTTTGGAAGGCCATTTAGGAGTAGATTGCAATAATCAATGCGTGACAAAATGAGGGAATGAATAAGTATTTTTTTAGTTTTTTGAGTAAGGAAGGGACAAATTCTGGAAATGTTGCATAGATGTGAACGGCAGGATTTGGCAAGTGCTTGTATATGTAGGTTGAATGTGAGTTCTGAATTTAGCATGACCCCAAGACAGGGGACCTGGGGTGAGCTGTTGAGAATAAAAACTCCAAGCGTCAGAGAAATGTCAGGCATTGGATGTCTCAAAGAGGTGGGAATAAGAAACAGCTCAGTTTTGGACAGATTGAGTTGGAGGTAGTGTGAAGACATCCAAGAGTAGATTGCAAAGAGGCAGTTGAAAATCTGGTTGAGTAAAGAGGGAGATATATCAGGAGAGGAAAGATAGATTTGGGTTTCATCAGCACATAAGAATGGAGTTAGTTGTGAGAAATTGAGTTAGCCAATTATATACCTGTCGTTCCAATAGTTTTGAAACAAAGGAAAGAAAGGAGACTGGTTGATAGTTAGAAGGGGTCAAGTGAGGGCTTTTTTAGGATTGGTATGATTGACGCATGCTTGAATGTATCAGGAAATGTGCCAGCGGTGAGAGATTGGTTAAAGAGATGAATTATGGTAGGGGTTAGTAAAGCAGAGAGAGAGGGAAGAAGTCGTGAAGGAATAGGGTCAAGTGGGCAGGTTGTGAGATGAGCCAAGGATAGGAGTACAGAGACTTCTTCCTCTATTACAGGAGGGAAGTAGCATAGAGTTTTGTTAATAGAAGGGGGGAGTAGGATTGCTGGGTTTGAGGGGTGTAAGGTACAGATATCTTTTCTAATAGTGTGAATTTTATTTTTGAAGTGATCAGCAATAATCTGAGCAGTGAGGTTGGTAGTAGACGGGAGTGCAGACGGATGTATTAGGGAGTTAAAGGTTGAAAACAGCTTTCTGGTGTTGGATGCGTGAGATGACACAAGGGAGGAGAAATAGAGTTGTTTGGCCAAGCTGAGCGCAGAGTTGTAGGACTTAAGGATGGATTTATAATGCCGGAAATCAGCACAGGTGCGTGATTTCCTCCACTGCCGTTCAGCAGCCCATGAACATCACTGAAGATATCTGGTCTGTTTGGTGTGCCACGGTTGCCGTCGAGTGATTGATGTACGGCAAACATTGGAGGGTGCAGCTTTGTCAAGTGTTGATTTTAATGCCGAATTATACTGTAAAGCCACGAGGTTTGGGCAAGAGAGGGATGAAATGTCATTGAGTTATTTTGAGGGGACAGCAAATTTACACTGTTATACAGGCTGTACACTCACTACTTTACATTGTAGCAAAGTGTAATTTCTTCAGTGTTGTCACATGAAAAGATATAATAAAATATTTACAAAAATGTGAGGAGTGTACTCACTTTTGTGAGAGACTGTATATATATGTGTGTATTTGTATGTGTGTATGTATATATGTGTATGTATACAAACATACACATATACACGCTATAAATATGTGTACACAATTTAGCCCTTCCAGTCCAATACCTTGTCATATATCATATCTCTTTAAAACACTTTTTATATATTTATTTCAAAAAACATATGTTACATTTAATATGTATATATATGAGTGTAATACTTTTTTTTTTAATATGTTTACATGTGTTTTATTATACTTTTATTTTATTCTTAACACTTTACTTCAGGGGGCATATTTATCAAGGTCTGGCGGACCTAATCCGACACTGAGGATCAGGTCCGCCAGACCTCGCTGAATACGGTGAGCAATACGCTCGCCGTATTCAGCATTGCACCAGCAGCTCACAAGAGCTGCTGGTGCAACGCCGCCCCCTGCAGACTCGCAGCCAATAGGCCACCAGCAGGGGGTGTCAATTAACCCGATCGTACTCAATCGGGTTGATTTCCAGCGATGTCTGTCCGCCTGCTCAGAGCATACCAATATCCAGCAGTAGTAAGAAATAAAATTTAAAAAGAGATTGAATTGGGTAGAGTTGTAGGACCTTTTAGGACACCACCCATGGGGAATCTTATAATTTCCCCAGTTGGAGTGGTCCCTAAAAAAGAGCCAGGAAAATACAGAATGATTCATCACCTGTCATACCCAAAAGGCGACTCAGTTAATGACGCCATTGATCCCCAGATTAGTTCAGTCAGATATCAATCATTTGATAGTGCACTGCAGTTAATTAGAGAAGCTGGTACAGGAGGGTTGTTAGGTAAGTTGCACATTGAATCTGCATTTAGATTTTTGCCACTTACCTTATGGGTTTCAAGTTCGAAGGGGGGGTTTTATGTCGATCGATGCCTGCCTATGGGTTGCACCATTTTGTGCGCTTATTTTGAGAGTTTTAGCACATTTATTCATTGAGCAGTGGCCTATAGCGCAGGTTACGATGGCATAGCTCACTACTTAGACAACTTCCTGGTAGTAGGGGATGGAAAGTCTAATAGTTGTAAGAGGTTAATGGAACACATGCAGTTTATGATGTCTAACTTAGGTGTTCCACTAGCAGATGAGAAGACCCAAGGCCCTTTGTACTTGCTTAACATTTTTAGGCATAGAAATAGATACAATTAGCAGACAATGTAGACTCCCTTTAGATAAGATTCATGCCATGTTAACAGCGGTCCAAACAGCCATTGCAGCAACAGTGATAAAATTGAAAGAACTGCAGTCGTTGTTGGGCTTATTAAGCTTTGCATGACGGGTAATTCCAATGGGGAGGGTTTTTAACAGATGCCTAGAAGCACAGCTTAATGGAAGGTCTACAGACACTTAGTGTTGCGTTGTCTACAATACAACATTCACTTTCAGGCGAGACACGTCCCGGGAGTTAATAATACCTTAGCAGATGCTTTATCTAGATTTGACTGGGTAACATTTAGAAGGTTAGCACCGTTGGCGGCTCCACAAGGTTTGTCATGTCCTAATTTTCTTTGACAGCTACTTCATCATGGATTTCACTCCTCCCCTTAGTTCGCAACTCACTAGCCTCAACCACATGGAGAGCTTACTGTAAGTATTGGCAAGAATGGGAGCAATTTTGCCATTATATGAATCAGGATACCATCCATGGGGCCCCTGCAGCGATAAGGGAATGGTTAGTAAATTTAAAATCGACAAATGTGACAAAAGGCGCAGTTCAGATTGATATGTCAGCATTATCTTTCTTTTTTAAATTATTAGCAGTGCAAGATCCCACAGGTTCGTTTCTCATGAGACAGGTTCTGAAAGTCTGGAATAGAACACAGCAAGAAAAGAGAGATATTAGGGAACCAATAACGAGAGACTGGCTTGAGCAGTTAGTCTCTGTGTTACCGCAGATTTGTAATTCTTCTTACGAGGTAATGCTTATAAAATTAGCCTTTAGCTTAGCCTTTGCTGCAGCATTAAGGGTAAGCGAGTTAGTTTCCAATTCTAGGAATAATCTGCAGAAGGGTGTTTTTTGGCAGCATGTTAAAATCACCCAGCAGGCTGTTTTGTTATTTATTCCCCGATCAAAAAATGATCAGGATGCGAGAAGCACTTGGTTAACCCTGGGGGAAACTCCAGAGTTGGAATCTTGCCCAGTGAAAGCGTTAACACAATTTCTACAAAGCCGTCCTACAGTTTAAGGAACTCTACTAATACACCAAGATGGGTCGGCATTGTCGTTATTTCAATTCCGTAGGTTACTAGCAATGGCAGCTGCAAAGGCGGGACTAGAACCCAAAGAATAGCCCCTCATTCATTCAGAATCGGGGCAGCTACATCGGCAGCAATGCAGGGTTCATCTGGGGATGTCATCAAGTGCTTAGGTCGCTGGCGTTCTGATCGCTATAAAGTTTATGTTCGCCCCCTTGTTGAATAGATTGTACATTGTTTTGTTAAATCAAGATGTTTATCTTTACAGGTGGTGTAGGGGGTCCTACCAGGATATGGATAGTGGGACATTCCTATGTGCACTGGGCTGCCATCAGAACAGCATCCCTTGCAAGTGGGCAGAATTTAGGACTCCACCCTGCCTTAGTGTCCATTAGGTGGCTAGGGCAAAGGGGCATGATATGGCCTCAATTACCAGTGGTTTTACAAGAAGGTTGGGGAAGCCTCATGCGATCATTTTGCACCTAGGGGGGAATGATATCGGGGCCTGCCCAGTGCTAGAGTTGATAAAAATTATGCAAGCTGACCTAAAATGGATAAAAGTAGTTTTTGTGGTTCGGATTGGTTGGTCAAACATTATATCCCAGCAACACTGGCGCCATATGACCATAGCAGGGGCTGCTTACAGATTTAGAAAAAGCATTCACAGGGAAGCAGGGAGAGCCGTCACGAACCTAGGTGGATTTGTGGTCAAACATGAGTCCATCAGAGCTGACAAGAGTCATTTGTATAGAGTAGATGGGGTACACTTATCTGAGGCAGGAATGGATATATTTTTAAGGGATATCACAGCAGCAATTAGCACCCTATTATTGTGAGTTCCCTACTATAAAAATAGGATTGGACATTTTTTCAAGTCCTTCCTCTAAGTCAGGAGGACTAATTTGGGGTGGTGAGATGGGATCTCTGGTGGCGAGAGGCATCAGCAGGTTGCACAAAAAAGGAAAGTGATAACAGGGGGGAGTGATGGCCAGGCTGAAGGGAAGGGCAGTATCGTCAGGTTCGCCTGTTGGCCCTTCCCATTGTGTAGGTAGGCCAACCCCTTAGTACCTGCTCCATCAAAACAAAAAAGCAGAGGGCACTCTGCTATAGTCCTGAACCTGCTGTCCTCTTGTTGTCATGGGTCTCATAGGATCTCTATGCCGCCATAGTTGTGTCAGCTCAAAAAGTTATATATTTATAATTATTTAATAAAGTTGGCCGTGATGGCCTATTTACCTTCCAAACAAAAGACTGTGTTTCAGTTATTGTGTGTATGGGTTTTTACTTAGACTGGAAGTGAGCTATGAGGCCTTATATCCTTAAGTTAGTGTAAGGACCTGCAGAGGGACTGTAGCGTTGTAAGGATATAGGCAGCAAGGGAAAGGGACAGGAGAAGAGGTGGTTCCTAATTAGGCAACATTGTTGCAAGTGAAAGGGGATGTTTCCTACCTTAAAAGGCCATGCTGAGAAAGTTCCATCCTCTTCTTTCTTTATACTTAAGTGGATGAGTTTCCCACCCACCCTCCCTTATGGTGGCAGAAGTCAATGTCTAGTATTATAATGTCCAGAAAGGTTCTAATCAGAGCTATTGCAAGTAAGTCCATTATAGTAGTATAGGTACCTCCATCAATTAGCTAGCCGGTCTGTGCATCGGTGTTTTTTGTGCCCTATGTTTGGAGAGTACAGCACCCTAGTGGCGAGAGGCAGCGGCAGGTTGCGCAAAAAAGGAAAGTGAGAACAGGGGGAGTGATGGCCAGGTTGAAGGGAAGGGCAGTATCCTCAGGTTCGCCTGTTGGCCCTTCCCATTGTGTAGGTAGGCCAAATGATCTCGTAACCCCTTAGTACCTGCTCCATCAAAAAAGCAGAGGGCGCTCTGCTATAGTCCGGAAGCCGCTGTCCTCTTGTTGTCATGGGTCTCATAGGATCTCTATGCCGCCATAGTTGTGTCAGCTCAAAAAGTTATATATTTATAATTATTTAATAAAGTTGGCTGTGACGGCCTGTTTACTAGGGATAGGCGAATGTGTTTATATCCAAATTCGAATGTTAGAATGAATGTTATTGTAGAAATTCGATTTACATAATAGAATGTTGATAAGAACGAATATTCTTAAAAATTTGATTTTCGAATGTTATTTACAGTTTTCGAATGTCACATTCGAATATCACATTTATAAAACACAATTGTAGACTAGAAACACTATTTCGAATGTCACATTCAAATCGAATATCACATTCGCATCCAATGTCACATTCAAATTTGAATATTACATTTATAAAACACAGTATTAGACTAGAAATACTATTTCGAATTTGAATGTCACATTCGAATCGAATATCACATTCAAATCGAATATCACATTTAAAACACAGTATTAGACTAGAAATACTATTTCAAATTCGAATGTGACATTCAAATTTGAATGTAGCATTCAAATTCGAATATTACATTTATTAAACACAGTTGTAGACTAGTAATACTATTTCAAATTTGAATGTCACATTCGAATTCGAATGTCACATTCGAATTCGAATATTACATTTCGAAATTAAATGAATACATAGCTAAACATTCTATTATTTGAACGAATATTTTCGAATTTTATTGAAAAATTCGAAAACGAAAATTTGAAAATAGAATGTTATATAAACATTCGAAACTCGATTCGAACGAACGAATGTATCAAAATTCGTTTTAAATTTCGAATTTTTAGAAACATTCGCCCATCCCTACTTTTTACCTTCCAAACAAAAGACTGTGTTTCAGTTATTGTGTGTATGGGTTTTTACTTTGACTGGAAGTGAGCTATGAGGCCTTATATCCTTATGCTCTGATTACTTATAACGTAATTTTTTATTAGAATTTGTGTTTTCATCCTGCAGCATTTCAGCCTTGTCATTTGCCATCATTTAATAGCAAGCAAGCACTAGATATTTTCCTTCCAGAAGTATATATTTTTCTTTCAGATCTACTTACAGTTTTATCACAAAAGGGCATAGTTTTTTATATACCACAAACTCACAATAACAAGGGAATAAAATAAAAATAAAGAAATCAAAGCTTTTATAACAAGCTATAATGAAGAGACATTGGGGCATATTTATCAAGCTCTGAATGGAGCTTGATGCCCCGTGTTTCTGGCGAGCCTGCAGACTCGCCAGAAACAGCAGTTATGAAGCAGCGGTCACAAAGAGCGCTGCTCCGTAACCTGTCCGCCTGCTCTGAGCAGGCGGACAGACATCGCCGGAAATCAACCCGATCGAGTACGATCGGGTAGATTGACACCCCCTGCTGGCGGCCCATTGGCCGCGAGTCTGCAGGGGGTGGCGTTGCACCAGCAGCTCTTGTGAGCTGCTGGTGCAATGCTGAATACGGTGAGCGTTTTGCTCGCCGTATTCAGCGAGGTCTGTCGGACCTGATCCGTACTGTTGGATCAGGTCCGACAGACCTTGATAAATAGAGGCCATTGCAGCAAATAAACAAACTATATATGTGATTAAAAAATTACTTAATTAAGTCAAGTTATTTGCTCTAAATCTACTGGAAACTGATTAAGTGGCTTTCTATCTAAAGTTTACCACATTAGGCATCAATTTGTCTACTGTTCACAAAGCATGATAATCTGTTCTGACTGGTGTCTCCCATAATAAAAAAAATCAATGTACTTATAAACAATATCAAATGAGAAATGGCGGTAGAATATGTTTTGTTCTGGAATGGAATAAATTAACATAAGCTACCACTACTATTATTACTCATAGCATATATCAATAATTAAGCACTGTATTATATTTAAAAAATAATTATAATTTAGCACTGTCCTTTTATTACCACAATTTGCGAGGTTTTGCAAATCAACAGCATTTCAGAGATACACCCATTAAAAAGACTGATAGTGTAGGGCTGCTTGTCAGCAGGGCACGTATTAAGGGCCTTACCCCCTGCCTGACATGGGATCTAGCAGTGTAAGTGTTACTTGCAACATTGTTGCAAGGTAAGGGGTGGATCTTTGGATTCACTATTTAAGCAAATGCAGGCCTCTATTCATCCTCTTTGTCCCAGTTTGTTCAAGTGTTTTTTCTGCATCTATGTCCAGAATGGAGCGTTCCAAGAGCTCCACAACAGTGCACAGCCATTTCAGGGAGTCTTCAGGGTCTCCTGCACGTCAAGTGTCATCTGCAGAAAAACAGATGAGTAGTCAGGGGGGGTCTGAATCCGTTTCTAACCCCCCCCCCCTTCCATCTCTCCCCTGGTGGTAGTCTCCTCTCCTCCTGCACACAAAATCCGGTCTCTGCCTCCCATGGGCTAGGCCCAGAGCCCTCTCCCCCTCTATCCAGTACTCCCTCCTTGTTTTCCCAGCCTTCCTCTGCGGTTAGTGCGGCACCTGTCCCTCCCCTTACCGATACCTGGTCAGGGTTTGTGGTGTCCGGCGGCGGCGGAAGCCGCAATACAGGCCTCTGTCAGCTGAGGCCTTGTCAGCGGTTGTTTCCCTGGTGAGAGTCATTGCGGCCGCGGTGGTTCCCAGGGGAGTGACTGGGTCTATGGCCCCCTCCGCAGGATCCATTCCATCCTTCAAGGTCTCCACAGCATTACTAGGTCCAACCGGAAGTGCGGACCTTCACTTCCGGTTCAGCAGTCCTCCAGGCGAGCGGCGATGATGTCACTTCCGGCATCATCGCTGAGAGCACAGCAGTACAGCGCACGAAGAGAAGGGCCTGTCCTATGCCCACTGGTAAGATGGGAGAACCCAGAGCCGCTGAGGGGAAGGTGCCTAGGGGTCCTGTTCAGCGGTCAGCCCGGGCAGTTAAAGGAGCAACAGCAATCTTGAGGGGCAGAGTTAGGAAGCAGGTGCAGGCTTTGAGACCACATCCGGCGACTGGGTTGGTAGCTACATCAACCCCGGTGCATCAGGTAGGGCCTGTGAGCGTGAGTGACAGCATGCAGGGTGCGGATGCTGCGGCAGCTGTGGGAGGCGCAGTTAGTGTAGGCTCACACACTGCAAGCCTGGGTACTCCCATCTCCTTTTTCTCTCCTCCTTAGGTGCGGGCAGTTATTTACGGAGTCATGGCAGCTTCTGCAGGACCCTCTACTTCGGGAGTTACATCCGTGGCAGTTTTTTCTCAGGGTGGCAGCTTCCTGGATCCCATGTCATCGGTCAGTGGGCCCAGCTCTGGAATGCAAGGTGAGATGGTACCTTTGAGGTAGTGGGGAAAGACAGGTTTTAGCAGCGACTCTGATTCTGACAGTGGGTGTTCGCTGGGGTTAAATTCCAAGGGTCAGAGGAGGATTTACCGGATGCTTAGGGCATTAACATTAAAGCAGGGTCCCCCAGCAGGGGTGGCAGCAGTAGGGGCCGCCCCCCATGGGGTTTATCCCAGAGTGCAGCGTCACCTGGCCCGCAGGAGATCGGGCAGCCTGCAATGGGGTACAATAGGGGAAGTAGCGTGGGTAGTGTGGCAGGGCCTCTAGTGCCTTACGTGGCAGTCCAAGGAGAGAGTAGTGTCATTCCCCCTAGGAGGGTTGCCATGAGAGGGGATTCCTACCCTTGTTTTGTGCCGTCGCTCCCTACCCACTTAAAACCCAAAGTGGTTGCTAAGATAAGGGACACCAAATATGTAAATATATTTGAGCTCTCAATAGAGGCTCACAGTGATAAGGAGCGCAGCAAGGATGGGACAGGGCCCAAGAATGTAAAGCGCCCGGACAACTACCTTGAATGGCTGCACTGCTTTCGGGTTCTGGCATCTTGCTATATAGAACATCACCCAGATAGAGCCATAGATATAATCAAGTACATGGACATGATAGATTATGTCTATACTAGATACGGGGAAGGATTGTGGCATAGCTATGAAATGGAGTTCCATCGTAAGCTGTCTGGTAACCCTGTGCTAATGTACGGGCTATGTTGGGTTCAGAACAACCAATGAGTCAGCCCGACGCCCAGCACCTTGCAGCGGGTCGGAGCCCGCAGGGTGTTCAGTGAAAAGGGAGGGAATGCTGGAAGTTTAACGACAAACAGTGTGATAAAGGGAGCGGCTGTTCCTTTTGCAACGTCTGTTTGTATTGCAGTGGACCCCACCCAGGTGTAGACTGTAACCGAAAAAAAGGACAATGCAGGACCTAGAGGATCTGGCAGAGTTTTTGTTGCAAACAAAGGGCCCAACACCCCTGAACCTGGCCGCAATTAAACCGTGGATAGACACCAACACGAATAGGGTGGCGGCCTCAACGCTATTTTGGGGGATTAGGGACGGTTTCATTATACCAGTGTTATCTCTGGTTCGAGGGGCATCTCAGCATCGAAATTTGCGGTCTGCTAGCGAGCATCCTGTGGTAGTCAGGGACAAATTGGGTAAAGAGGTGGCATTGCAGCACATAGCGGGTCCATACTCCAGGTTGCCCCTTCCCGATTTGGTGGTCTCCACTTTGGGGGTTGTATCAAAGAAGGAACCAGGTAAATTTCGGCTCATCCAATACCTGTCATATCCTAAAGGTCAATCAGTGAATGGTGCCATTGATCTTGCGATTAGTTCAGTTCGTTACCAGTTGTTCGACCAGGTGCTTAGCTTGGTGAGGCAGATAGGGTACGGGTGTTTCATGGCAAAGCTGGATATCAAATCCGTTTTTTGGCTACTCCCCTGTCATCCATCTTCCTTCAGGTTGATGGACATCAAATTTGAGGGCTCTTACTATGTGGACAGGTGTTTGCCGATGGGCTGCTCAGTGTGTTGTGCTTACTTCGAGACATTTAGCACGTTCTTGCATTGGGTGGTGGAGACAGCAGCAGGTGGTGGTGCTATAGCTCACTACCTTGATGACTTTCTGCTAGTAGGGGCTCCTAGGTCAGGTGAATGCAACCGGTTGATGGGAATAATGAGGGAACTGATGAGTAAGTTTGGGTCCCCCTTGCCGAGGACAAACCCAGGGCCCGTGTACAAGACTCACCTTTTTAGGCATCAAGTAGTTTCCAGAGCTATGCTCTGCCATTTACCAGAGGACAAGGTGCAGCGCATAGGTGCAGCGCATGCTGGAAGCTGTTTCTATAGCTGCTGCAGCTCTCTCGATACCTCTGCGAGATTTGCAATCGCTGTTGGGGCTTCTGAACTTTGCGGACAGAGTAATCCCCATGGGTCGGGTTTTTAATTGGCGTCTGGAGAGCCGCTGAAAGGAGGTAGTAGGAAGGGTAGGCAGATCAGGATTAGCCTTAGGTATTTGGCAACGCTTCTTGAGGGAATTTAACATGGTTTTGTTGTTGAGGGAAGGCTCGGTTTCTAGTCAGGCACTTCACCTATACACTGACGCTGCAGCTGCTACAGGGCTTATTTGGTCGGCGAGTGGAGCGCCGAGCCATGGCCTGTTAACTGGTCAGCACTAGGGCTTACAAACAACTTGACCCAGTTGGAGTTGTTTCCAATTGTGGTGACTGTGGAATTGTGGGGCGAGAGATTGAAGGATCGCTCCATAATTTCATAGTTCACAAGGACTGTTGTTAGACTGGCTGCTGCATTTGCAAAACAAAGGAGTTAAAAAAGGTGGAGTGCATGGGAGGTTGTCAGCATTGGCATTCTTTAATAGGATGCATGATCTGATCTGCCTGATTTCTCAGGGACATTTTTAGTGTGTCAGGTGGTGAAAGGTTGGGGTAGGCTAGAACCATATCAGCAGGACGTAATGGAACCTATTATGGCCCAGCACCTGCAGGACCTTATTGTGTGCCTGACGCAGGTATGTCAGGGGGATTTTGAGATTCGCCTTTTCAGTCTAGCATTTGCTTTAGCCTTTATTGGTGCGTTGTGGGTCAGTGAGCTTGTATCCCCTTCCAAGCAGGCTTGCGGAAAAGGGATGCAAGTGTCGCATGTAAAAGTCTCAGGGGAGTCTTTGCTGATTTTCGTGCCTCGATCAAAGACAGATCAGGAGGCTCGTGGGACAAGGCATCCCTCTCGGTGCAAGCGACGAGGGGGGTTCAGCCTTGTCCTCTTGGTGTTTGGGGTTTTAGCTAGTTTGCTCATTATGCCGCCATTCGTGATGTTGCACTTCCTAGAAGTCTATGGTTAATAAAGTTAATTTATTGAATAAAAGTGACCATGACCGGTCTTAACCCAACTTTGGTGTCTGAGTCTTTTGTTCAGGTTAAGTAATTAAAAGACAGTTGAACTAAGACAATATTCAGAAGAATTTTACAGCAAACCCAGGCAAAGTAAGTATTGAGGGCCAGATTACAAGTGGCACACTAATGACAGTGTGGGTTGCAGTAAGCAGTATCACTGGACTGCGCTAACATCAGCGCGCAACTTGATATTACAAGTCCATGGTAAATGCTGACATAGCTATAACTCAACCTAAACTTTCAATGGATATTGCAACCGCACTAAATAGTGCTGATGTTACAAGTTGAAAGTTATAGTTTGTGCTTGAGATAAATGCCGAAACTGCACTAAAATATTTAGTGCGGTTTGAAACCTCAAGTAAAGTGTAAGGATAATTTTTTTTTCACAAAATAAGTAAAAAACTAATTAAAATAAACTATTACATATATATTACATATATACATATGTTTAAATATGTGTATTAGTGTTTATATATATATATATATATATATATATATATATATATATATACACAAATATGTCTATATATGTGTATACATGTGTAGTTAAGTATTTATAGGTGTAAATATGTATTTTCACACATTGAAATCTAAAATATTTTATTCAATTTTTTTTATTTTTTGAATAGAAATATTTTAAATTTCTTCTTCAAAAAGAAAAACAATTATATATATATAAATTTGTATATGCAATATATATATATCTATAAATATATATATATATTTTTATATGCATATATATATATATATTTCAAAAAATAATCAGGTATATATATATATATTTCAAAAAATAATCAGGTATATATATATATATATATATATATATATATATATATATATATATATATATATATATATTTGAAAATAAAAACATCATTTTCTTTTATTTGAAGAACATAGGAATTGAAAGTATTCCTAACGCACCTTTGGGTTTAGCGCAGTTGATCTAGTGCAGTATCGGATTTGCGCGCAAACGATAACTAATAGTTTTATTTCAGCAAGCCCCATAAAAGTCTATGGGGGGAGAGGAGTTAGAGTGGTTATGATATTCTAGAAGTCTAGAAGTTAGGGTGCCTGAATATTTCCCTCTTGCGATAACTTTTTACTTTCAACTTGCAATATACTCGCTATCCCGGTTTCAATACATTTTTACTCTGAGCGGAGTTTGCATGAGAGAGAAAAAAAATTAGCACGCCACTTATAATATGGCCCTGAATGTATTGCATATGTTGTTTGTTTTTTAAACATTTTACTAGGAGATTAAGAGCCAGATTTCAAGTGGAGTGTTATTGATAGCGCACAATCTGATATTACAAGTCCAGGGTTCAAGTGCTACAAAAAAATGTGTGGGAACTCCCCAAGACTTCCACCCCCTCACAATTAATATTGCTTCCTACATATACACACACACACACACACTGTATGTATATGTATATACCAAGAAAATGAGGAGCAAGTAACACTGGCAGAGGAAGCAGGAGGGATGAGGGCACATTAACACTGAAAACAAAACAGGTCATCTTTACTTTGGGATGAAACTTTTTAGGTGGAATCTGCATAAAATACATTATCTTGCACAAGCCAGCATTCTGCAGAGAGAATCTGGGCTTATCCTACTGCCAAGATATTTCACAAACACCTTTAATTGCATGGACTATTTTCCTTTGTGTGTATACATTTATTTCCCATTCTGTTCTCTGTCCAGGCTTAGTTCCACCTGCAAAAATAGTGCAGGAACTCCGTTTTAATGCATTCCCACTGGACTTGACCTCTGTACAAGTCCATGGTAAAATAGAATAACCTGAGAATGAAGACACCCTATACTTTCAAAGGATAACATGGCACTGTTAACCCCATTTTTGTATTATTATTTTTTTGAAATAGAAATACTTGAAATATCATTGTTTTTCACTCAAAAGTGAAATTTTTCTTTTTTTTTTTTTTACATGCGTTTGGTTTAGCGCACCTTTGGGTTACTTTTGTAGAGCACCAAACAGAAGTGTATTAGGTGAGGGATTTAATGCCGCTGCACTATCCTACCTCCAGATGTATACACGTCCGAGGCTTTTCTCAAGTGCTACCACTTTACTTTAAGAATAAGCCCTACTATTGATTTAGCTTGAGTGGTGTAAGCACTCAATATCTCTAATATTTATGCGCTCAACTTGTAATCTAGGCCTAAATGATTAATTTAAAGGCCTTTTAAGCCTTGATTGTTTTCAATGTTCATACTATATTTTATATTATTATAGTTTGGGTTTTAAACTACCATATACATGAGGCTGCAAATCCTTATCCTTTAGGTCTTCATTATATTTAATGATTCAGATAGGGCATGCAATTTTAAGCAACTTTCTGATTTACTCCTATTATCAATTTTTCTTCGTTCTCTAAAATTACATGCTCTATCTGAATCATGAAAGAAAACATTTGGGTTTCATATCCCTTTAAGAAACATTCTAATGCAAAAAATATACACTCTAGTTGATTAGAGAATGCATTTTAGTCTTACTGACCCTAGCTTACTATAGCAGCATTTACAGTCAAAGATAATGAATTATGGCCCAGCATTATTTTTTCTTCGCAGTATACATTGTCCTACTTTTCATGCTTACTATTTGCAGCTTCCATTGAAATAAATGGGCTAAATGATAAATTATTGCTTTACCCCTTTCAAACTTTGCCCAAAACTTAGGTTTCACAAAAATTACAACCATTGTGATATTTGAAATAATCCCATGTTCACTATCTAAAGAAGGTAATCAATTACATGTAGCCTTGTTTTCTATCAAAACCGTCCTGATACATGTTAAACAATCCGAATTCCATTTTTATATGGGCATGATGGGCATACTGTTCATGTTTGCTATTTATTTTTTTTAGTAAGTATTGTTTTTAAGTATTGTTTTTAAGTTCTTCAGTCTTTGATTGAGAAATACCAGTTGCAAATTTGTCAAGGTTTTCATCTTTAATCAAGATTGACAGCCAGGGAAATTATGTTCTATATGAAACAACTGATATCTTCTATAACGAGATTCTTATAATGTGAATTGTTAATCTACTAAATTAAATGTTGCCAAAAGTTTGAATATATGGTCTAGATTAATAAAGGCTCAAATCACATCAGTTTTAGATGCAATGGTTATTTACCCTTATTGCAATTAATCCATAATCTACATCCATAATTTTATTAATTTCCCCAAATCATTATTAAGGTTGTTTGGTGTTCTTCTCAAGGATAGGTACTATGTATATGACACAAATATGTATATGGACTAATACATTCATGTGCTTTTACAATATTTACAATTCATTATGTACACAGTGTAAAGGGCAGTGAACTACACATCCTGTTAGGAGCCCTAGAAGTTCACATATAAAATATGAAATATCAGGTCACATCCCTGTAGTAACTCTCAACCCAACTTATACAGAAAATAATGATAATTCATGTCATATTATATGTCCTGTTCCATGAAGACTCGCACCACATATAACACTAATCTAATCTTTGTTGGCTGCATACAACAGAAATGCTAAGAAAATGGTTGGTCCTCGATTCACCACTGTTGAGGATGAGGCACTGGTAACAACCCTGGAGCCTAATTACTCTCATCTCTTTGGTGACCAGAAGAGGTTGGTCAGTTCTGCGGTGAGGTATAACATCTGGGAAGCTGTCACTGCATTAGCCACCCACAGGACTGTTTTGCAGCAAGCTTAAAGTCCAGCATAAAGTCATTTTAACGGCTGAGAGGACTGATGCCTGCGGCAGAGGGGGGGCTAGAGGCTCATGGCAACCTGTCTTTAAACCCTATAAAGGTGACTGTAGGCCGGCTACTGGGTCTGACCATCCTTTCTTCAACCAACCAGATGACCCACCAAATACCTGACACCCTTATCTGGTTGTCTAAACAGACAAGGGGTGAAAAGTGGATCCAGAAATTAATCCAGCTCTTCATCATGTGGTGGGGCCAGAGGCTGGCTTAGAAAGAAAATTAAAGATTTATTGTATGATTGCACATGTTAAGCAATATAGTAATTATCTTATCATGTATCCAAAGATATTTTTTGAAAAGGACATGAAATACTTTGATATAATCAGAATAATTATGCCTTGTTATAAATAATTGTAATCATGTTGTCATTTATTTTTTAAACTTGGATCTCTTATATGTTCAGACAGGGTGCAACAACAACGTATTATACCCTAGTCCTTAGTCATGACTAAGGACTAGGGTTCGATACGTTGTTGTTGCAGTCTGACTGAATGAAGACCCTTTGATGCTTTAAGGTGGTGCGGCTGTTTTCTCTTTTTTGCTGCATTGTTTGGGGTATTGTGCTGTACCCTTGCAACTTGCACACCTGCTACATTTCCCCAGGTGCTGGATACTTTGGACATTTTCTTATATGTTCACATATTGTCAGAGACTGCACCTGTTTTGACTATACAGATAGTTAACAACAAGTAGAAGCGCAAAACCAGTTACAAACAATAGCCCAATAGCTTGTTCCCTAGCAAAGTGCAACCTGGGAACTGCCTCTTTTTGCCAAGCTGTGCATACACAGAGAAGAACTTTTCCAAAGTACATCACTCTGATTCCTCCTATACAGGTCAGTCCAGCCACGAAATACCAGGCAATACTCCTCTGACCGATGAACATGGCAACCACAAACAATTGTTTGGGCCTTCCTTGGGCCATCTCAGAGAGGTGCAGACATATCCCTCTAGGCACATTGGGCAGTGAGTCCATGTCTGGTTTCCCCTGTGACACTTGGGGAGACCCCACTATACTGATAGTTACCAGGGATCAAGTCAAGCGGGAATGCATGGGAACGGAGTTCCTGCACTATTTTTGCAGGAGGAACTAAGTTCCCTCTAGATAGAGAACCCTACAGTGAACATTTCTGTTGCTGGTGGGAGGAACTGGGGCACAATCTGGTTAGAGGGAAAGTGAGACCTGCTAGTAATGGGCAGTAACACTTTTTTTTATTCAGTAACACTTCCTACAATACACTAAATGCAAGCCTGTAAGCGGTCCTGTTGTGTGATCACCCCGCACTGTGTAGAACACATGGGGCTTATATTTCTGCATGTCTTGCTCTGGGGTTATTTAGATCCCCTCAAAGAATTAGTACTATGGCACCTTAAGTGGGTGAGACTCTGTGACAGAGGAGAATTCTAAGGCCCAAAGGTAACCATTCAACCCTTCAAAAAAAAAAGAAAATTACTAGAAACATGCTACAAGCCCCCCAACATAAGTGACCCGGAGGAAACTCAACTACTAATACAAAATGATAAAGCTGCTAATAACAGTGCTGTAATTATGGGAGATTTTAACTACCCTGATATAAACTGGGCCAATGAAACTAGTAATTCAGCTAAGGGGGATAGATTTTAAAAAATGTTCTCAGGGATAACTTCTTGTCACAATTAATAGAGGAGCCAACTAGGAGTAAAACTATATTGGGTTTAGTGCTATCAAACAATACAGATATAATATCAAACATAGAAGTCAAAGAACATTTGGGTAACAGTGATCATAACATGGTCACATTTGAAATCTCTTTTCATATGCAGTGTCTTAATAGTTTAACTAAGACTTTTAATTTTAAAAAAGCAAAATTCAACGATTTAAGGAAATCATTAAATAATATAAATTGGGACAATGTATTCTCTAATAAAAATACAGAGGATAAATGGATAATATTTAAAACTTTGTTAAATAAATATACATATCAACAAATACCATATGGTTATAAAAATAAAAATAAAAAATCAAAGCCAATGTGGCTAAATAAAAATGTGTTAAGAGAAATTAGGAAAAAACATAGGGCATTTAAATTATTCAAAGTGTAAAAAAGAATGCAAAAAAGCAATCAAATTAGCTAAAATTGAAAATGAAAAATTAATTGCAAAGGATTCTAAGTCTAACCCTAAAAGGTTCTTTAAGTACATAAATAGCAAAAAATCTAAGATGGACAATATAGGTATATTAAAATGCGTGGAGGGTATCATGATAAATAATGACAGGGAGAAGGCTGAGGTACTAAACCAGTTTTTTTCTTCAGTATACACAAGAGAGGAACCATTGGATGATACTTTGGAACAAAATAGAACATGCCAGTCTATACCAATAACTGGGTTATGTTATGTTAGAGGATGTCAGGAAAAAACTGGATATTATTAAGGTAAATAAAACTCCAGGCCCAGATGGAATACACCCAAGGGTGTGAAGGGAATTTAGCATTGTTATAGACAAACCACTACTCTTAATTTTTCAAGATTTATTATCATCAGGCTTGGTACCCCAGGATTGGGGTAAAGCATATGGGGTGCCACTCTTCAAAAAGGGAAGCAGGGTGGATCCAGGAAGCTATAGACCAGTTAGTCTGACATCAATAGTGGGGAAGATATTTGAAGGGATTATAAGGGATTATATTGATGAGCATATTCGTGTAAACACGATTATGAGTTCTAATCAGCATGGTTTTAGGAGAAATAGATCATGTCAAACTAATCTAATTGGATTCTACGAGGAAGTAAGTAAAAATATAGATAAAGGGGAATCAGTTGATGTGATATACTTAGATTTTGCAAAGGCATTTGATACAGTGCCACATGAGAGATTAATGCACAAAATTAAGGGACTGGGAATAGCTGAAAATGTTAGCTCATGGATAAATAATTGGATAAAAGATAGGGAGCAACGAGTAGTAGTAAATGGATCATACTCAGATTGGACAAAGGTAATCAGTGGAGTCCCCCAGGGATCAGTACTGGGCCCTGTTCTTTTTAATATTTTTTATAAATGACTTGGAGCAAGGATTAAATAGCGACATCTCTATTTTTGCAGATGATACTAAGTTAAGTAAGGTCATTAGGTCAGAGCAGGATGAACTTTCGTTACAAAGGGATCTGCAAAAATTAGAAGTATGGGCAAGTAAATGGAAAATTAGATTTAATACGGGAAAATCCAAGGTTCTACATTTTGAAAGTAAAAATAAGCAGGCAACATATTTTTTAAATGGGACAAGACTTAGCCAAACAGAGGAGGAAAGGGATTTGGGAGTAGTAATAGATAACAAGCTCAAGATGGGTGCACAATGCAGGGCAGCGGCTTCAAAGGCTAATACGATACTAGCATGTATTAAAAGTGGCATTGATTCAAGGGAGGAAAGCATAATTCTGTCACTATATAAAGCCCTGGTAAGACCTCACCTTGAGTATGGAGTGCATTTCTGGGGACCAATCGCAAAAAAAAGATATTGCAGAACTAGAAAAAGTTCAGAGAAGAAACATAAAGCTAATAAGGGGATTGGAGAATTTAACCTATGAGGAGAGGCTAGCCAAACTGGGTCTGTTTTCTTTAGAAAAAAGGCGCTTGAGAGGTGACATGATTACGTTATATAAATATATTCAAGGCCCATATACAGAGATAGCAGAAACTCTGTTTATTCCAAGAAAATTGTTTCTGACAAGAGGTTACAATTTAAGGTGGGAGGAAAGGAGATTTAGGGGCCTACTTATCAAGCCGTCAACTGTGCTGCATTCGCCGGCACCAATATGCTCGCCTGACATCGCCTAACTTCGCTGCCATGGACCTCAATAGGTTCTTCATATTTAACAAAAAAGCTGTCAAAAAGCACCAAGTATGGGGCGATAAGCAGCGGACTGTTGTTAACTAACAGTCATCGATCTCGCTGCTCATCAGCTTTTTCCCAGCTTTATTTGTATACTGTCACTAAACACCGCCACTATACTAAACTGTTTAACCCCTATCCTGCCGCTCCTGGACCCCGCCGCAACTAAATAAAGTTATTAACCCTAAACCACCGCACCTGGAGCTCACCGCCACTCTAATAAACTTATTAACCCCTATTCCTCCGCTCCCGGAGCCCACCGCCACCTACATTATTCTGCCCCCTACATAAAGTTATCTGCCGCCCCCTACATAAAGTTATTAACCCCTATCCTGCCGCTACCGGAGCCTACCGCAACTAAATAAACGTGTTAACCCCTAAACTGCCAGCCTCCCACATCGCCATAAACTAAATTAACCTATTAACCCCTAAACTTAACAACCCGCTAACTTTATATTAAATATTAACTCATCCCTATCTTATAATAAATTTAAACTTATCTTTAGATTTAAATTAAACTATATTAAACTATTAATTAATCTATTCTAACTATTATAATAAAATGACATTAAACTATATTAAATTAATAATTAACCTACCCTAACTATTATAATAAAATGACATTAAACTATATTAAATTAATGATTAATCCAACCTAACTTTTAAACTAAAATTACATTAAACTATATTAAAAGAAAAATTAATCTAATCCAATTTTTTTACTAAAATTACATAAAACTACAAATTAAATTAAATATATTATATATTTAAACACCTAACCCTACTCAAATAATTTAAACCTACACTAAAAATTTACAAAGTTAAAAAAAACTGTTACAAAAAATAACAAACACTAAGTTACACAAAAAAATAAACACTAAGTTACAGAAAATATAAAACAAATTACAGATCTTTAAACTAATTACACCTAATCTAAGAGCCCACTAAAAAAAAAAAAAAACCTAGCCTAAACTAAACTACCAATAGCCTTTAAAAGGGCCTTTTGCGGGGCATTGCCCCAAAAGAAATCAGATTTTTTACTTATAAAAAATATACAAACAAACCCCCCAACAGTAAAACCCACCACCCACACAACCAGCCCCCCAAATAAAAGCCTAACTAAAAAAACCTAAGCTCCCCATTGCCCTGAAAAGTGCATTTGGATGGGCATTGCCCTTAAAAGGGCATTCAGCTCTATTGCTGCCCAAAGCTCTAACCTAAAAAATAAACCCACCCAATACACCCTTAAAAAATCCTGACACTAGCCCCCGAAGATTCACTTACCAGGAGAAGTCTTCATCCAAGCGGCAAGATGTCCTCAACGAAGCCAGCAGAAGAGGTCCTCCAGATGGGCAGAAGTGGTCCTCCAGACAGGCAGAAGTCTTCATCCAGACAGCATCTTCTATCTTCATCCTTCCGATGCGGAGCGGCTCCATCTTCAAGACATCCGGCGCGGAGCATCCTCTTCAAACGACGGCTTCTTCGGAATGAATATCTCTTTAAGTGACGTTATCCAAGATGGCGTCCCTTAAATTCCGATTGGCTGATAGAATTCTATCAGTCAATCGGAATTAAGGTAGAAAAAATCCTATTGGCTGATGCAATCATCCAATAGGATTGAACTTCAATCCTATTGGCTGATCCAATCAGCCAATAGGATTGAGCTTGCCAATAGAATGCTCGCTCAATCCTATTGGCTGATTGCATCAGCCAATAGGATTTTTTCTAAAAGGCCCTTTTAAGGGCTATTGGTAGTTTAGTTTAGGCTAGGTTTTTTTTTATTTTGAGTGGGCTTTTTTTATTTTGATAGGGCTCTTAGATTAGGTGTAATTAGTTTAAAGATCTGTAATTTGTTGTTTATTTTCTGTAATTTAGTGTTTGTTTGTTTTTTGTGATTTAGATAATTTAATTTAATTTATTTAATTGTATTTAATGTAGGGAATTGATTTGATTGTAGTGTAATGTTAGGTGTTATTGTAACATAGGTTAGGTTTTATTTTACAGGTAAATTTGTATTAATTTAGCTAGGTAGTTATTAAATAGTTAATAACTATTTAGTAACTATTCTACCTAGTTAAAATAAATACAAACTTGCCTGTAAAATAAAAATAAACCCTAAGATAGCTACAATGTAACTATTAGTTATATTGTAGCTAGCTTAGGGTTTATTTTATAGGTAAGTATTTAGTTTTAAATAGGAATAATTTAGTTATTGATAGTAATTTTATTTAGATTTATTTAACCCCTTAATGACCACAGCACTTTTCCATTTTCTGTCCGCTTGGGACCAAGGCTATTTTTACACTTTTGCAGTGTTTGTATTTAGTTGTAATTTTCCTCTTACTCATTTACTGTACCCACACTCATTATATACTGTTTTTCTTGCCATTGAATAGACTTTCTAAAAATACCATTATATTCATCATATCTTATCATTTACTATAAAAAAATATATAAAATATGAGGAAAAAATGGGAAAAACACACTTTTTCTAACTTTGACCCCCAAAATCTGTTACACATCTTAAACCACCAAAAAACACCCATGCTAAATAGTTTCTAAATTTTGTCCTGAGTTTAGAAATACCCAATGTTTACATGTTCTTTGCTTTTTTTTTGCAAGTTATAGGGCCACAAATACAAGTAGCACTTTGCTATTTTCAAAACACTTTTTTTCAAAATTAGCGCTAGTTACATTGGGACACTAATATCTTCCTGAAATCCCTGGATATCCATTGACATGTATATATATATTTTTTTTAGAAGACATCCCAAAGTATTGATCTAGGCCCATTTTTGGTATATTTCATGTCACCATTTCACCGCAAAATGCAATCAAATACAAACATTAATTCACTTTTTCACATTTTTTTTCACAAACTTTCGGTTTCTCATTGTATTTATTTACAAACAGCTTGTGCAATTATGGCATAAATGGTTGTAAATACTTCTCTGGGATCCCCTTTGTTCAGAAATAGCAGACATATATGGCTTTGGCGTTTCTTTTTGGTAATTAGAAGGCCGCTAAATGCCACTGCGCACCACACGTGTATTATTCCCAGCAGTGAAGAGGTTAATTAAGGAGCATGTAGGGAGCTTTTTGGGGTAATTTTAGCTTTAGTGTGGTGTAGTAAACAACGCAAAGTATTTATCTAGGCCCATTTTGGTATATTTCATGCCACCATTTCACCGCCAAATGCGATCAAATAATTTTTTTTACATTTTTCACAATTTTAGGTTTCTCACTGAAATCATTTACAAACAGCTTGTGCAATTATGACACAAATGGTTGTAAATTCTTCTCTGGGATCCCCTTTATTCAGAAATAGCAGACATATATGGCTTTGGCATTGCTTTTTGGTAATTAGAAGGCTTCTAATTGCCGCTGTGCACCACACGTGTATTATGCCCAGCAGTGCATGGGTTAATTAGGGAGCTTGTAGGGTTAATTTTAGCTTTAGTGTGGGGAAGTAGACAACCCAAATTATTGATCTAGGCCCATTTTGGTATATTTCATGCCACCATTTCACCGCCAAATGCAATCAAATAAAAAAAATTGTTCAATTTTTCACAAACTTTTTCACTAACTTTAGGTTTCTTACTGAAATTATTTACAAACAGCTTGTGCAATTATGGCACAAATGGTTGTAAATGCTTCTCTGGGATCCCCTTTGTTCATAAATAGCAGACATATATGGTTTTGGCATTGCTTTTTGGTAATTAGAAGGCCGCTAAATGCCGCTGCGCATCACACGTTTATTATGGCTAGCAGTGAAGGGGTTAATTAGGTAGCTTGTAGGGAGCTTGCAGGGTTAATTTTAACTTTAGTGTAGAGATCAGCCTCCCACCTGAAACATCAGACCCCCTGATCCCTCCCAAACAGCTCTCTTCCCTCCCCCACCCCACAATTGTCCCCGCCATCTTAAGTACTGGCAGAAAGTCTGCCAGTACTAAAATAAAAGGTATATTTGGGTTTTTTTGTGTGTTTTTTTTAGCATATTTACATATGCTATTGTGTAGGATCTCCCATTAGCCCCCAACCTCACGGATCCCCCACCAACAGCTCTCTAACCTTCCCCCTCTACCTTAATAGGTGCCATCTTGGGCACTGGCAGTAGCCAGTTTAGTAAAAAAATATGATTTTTTTAAAAAAATTTGCCCTTTTCTGTAGAGTAGCAACCCCCACCCCTTCCAGATCTCTTAAATGCTTTTTATAAACTTTAATAGCCATATTTTTTTTACTTTTATCATTAATATTTTCTGTAGTGTAGCGGTTCCCACCCACTCCCGCCCCATGCACGCGCCCACCCGCCATCCCCCATGCACATGCGTATGTCCGTGCGCGCCCCAGTCGTTCCCGCCCCCCTCCACATCACAAGGCCCAACGATGAACGCCCACCCGCCTCCTGTGTCGGCTCCCACCCACCAACAATACCGGCCATCGATGTCCGGTGCAGAGAGGGCCACAGAGTGGCTCTCTCTGCATCTGATGGCATTGCAGGGTTATTGCAGGATGCCTCGATATCGAGGCATCACTGCAATAACCGAAAAGCTGCTGGAAGCAATTAGGATTGCTTCCACCGCTTTCAGAGACTGAGGACGTGCAGGGTACATCCTCGGTCGTTAAGGGTATTTTTTTTGGAGAACGTACCCTGCACGTCCTTGGTCTTTAAGGGGTTAAATTATATTTAAGATAGGGGGTGTTAGGGTTAGGGTTAGACTTAGATTTATGGGTTAAAACATTTAATATAGTGGCGGCGACATTGGGGGTGGCAGATTAGGGGTAAATAAATGTCGGTAGGTTGTGGCGACATTGGGGGCAGCAGATTAGGGGTTAATAAATATAATGTAGGTGGCGGCGATGTTGGGGGCAGCAGATTAGAGGTTTATAAGTATAATGTAGGTGTTGGTGATGTCGGGGGTGGATTAGGGGTTAATAAGTGTAAGATTAGGGGTGTTTAGACTCAGGGTTCATGTTAGGGTGTTAGGTGTAAACATAAAATGTGTTTCCCCATAGGAATCAATGGGGCTGTGTTACTGAGATTTACGCTGCTTTTTGGCAGGTTTTATAATTTTTCTCAGCCGGCTCTCCCCATTGATATCTATGGGGAAATCGTGCACGAGCACGTTCGACCAGCTCACTGCTGACTTAAGCAGCGCTGGTATTGGAGTGCGGTATGGAGTTCAATTTTGCTCAATGCTCACTTCTTGCCTTTTAACGCCGGGAATGTAAAAACTCGTAATGCCAGCGCTGCAGGTAAGTGAGCGGTGAGAAAAAACTGCACGTTAGCACCGCACAGCTCATAACGCAAGACTCGTAATCTAGGCGTTATATTCTCTGCTTTAATGTGGACTTAAATATAACATACATTCTCACTTTTCCCACTAGACTTTTTTAATTTTATTGTCTATGTATCACTGGAAACTATTGGGGGCCTCTATTTTTTGTGTGTACATCCTTGGCCAGATTATGAGTATAGTGCAAACATTTATGCGTTTGCAATAAGGGATTTATCACAGGTTTTCACGCTCATCTGGCTTACCGCTGGTATTACGAGTTAAAAGTAAACGTGATCGCTTAAGCACAATCACGATTTACGTTAGAATGATTACCACGACTTCAGAGCTCTAGTTAACGGTTTTGCAAAACAAAAAAGTTGCACAAAACACATCAAAAATATATTCAAAAGTACAGTTACACTCATGATAACATTATCTAATACAATTTGTTAAACAAAAATATTGCACACAAAAGTTATAAGGACTCAAAGATATGAGGTCTCGGTGTTAGAAAAAAAGCAGGCAAATGGCTTTAACATTTAGATTTACATATACATCTATATATATATATATCTGTATACATTTATTCAGTATGTATTTTACAGACATAGATACACATATAAACAAATAAATGCATATGTACACATATATAGACATAAATAGATGTGCATTTGGAGTCCTTTGCAGTTAAGTAGATGAAAACATGTTAAAGCATATTTATGCAATATTTATTTATTGTTTTCATTTTTTATAAAGGTTTTAATTATTTATTCATTGTAAATATTTCATATTCCAATGTTTTACACATAGCAG
Organism: Bombina bombina; assembly: GCF_027579735.1. Lineage (NCBI taxonomy): Eukaryota > Metazoa > Chordata > Amphibia > Anura > Bombinatoridae > Bombina > Bombina bombina. Next base: position 627,973,747 of record NC_069499.1, on the reverse strand, counting down.
AATATGTTCTAAGTATTTATAAATAGATATTCCTATATATATCTATATGGCCTCTATTTATCAAAGTCTGGCGGACCTGATCGACAGTGCAGATCAGGTACGCTCTCCGTATTCAGCATTGCACCAGCAGCTCGCAAGTGCAGCTGGTGCAACGCCGCCCCCTGCAGAATTGGGGGGTGTCAATCAACCCGATCGTACTCGATCGGGTTGAATTGCGGCGATGTCTGTCCGCCTGCTCAGAGCAGGCGGACAGGTTATGGAGCAGCGGTCTTTAGCCTGCTGCTTCATAACTGGTGTTTCTAGCGAGCCTGCAGGCTCGCCAGAAACACGGGGCCTCAAGCTCTATCCGGAGCTTGATAGATAGGCCCCAAAGTATTCACCAATATATAAAATAATGTATAGATATATACAAACCCCCCCCCCAGATATTTATATAGAAATATGTTTGTATGAATAAATATAGCATATTCTGCTATGTGAAGAACATTGAAATGTGAAACATTCATATTTTCAATTCAGGTTAGGGCACATGAGATAATGCGATCGGCTTTGAATGAGAGTGAGGTGTTAGGTTTTTTTCCACTTTTTTCTCTCCATATAACCTCTCTTATAGAGCTTCTCCCTTCCCTCATCCTTCCTGTGTTCACCCAGCTGTAAACACTTAGCACTTTCAGGGACCCCGTGCATTAAGTGCCCATCCTTATCAATTTCTCTACCCCTTGATGGAAAGCTCCTGCTCCTTCTGACTGAGGCATTGACCCCGCCAATAGCTGAGCTGGCCCTTCAGCACAGCTCTACCACCACCTGCTGAATGGACTCCTGAATGGCTAGCATAAAATCCCTCAAGCCCTCACTGAGATTAACATCATCATCTAAAAAATTGACCTCAGTTCCAGCTCACTATGTCAAAATACCAACCCTTACAATTTGAGTACCTTAGTCCCTATTAGGTTATTGACTTTATTTCTACTGGAATTCAATTTAGCCAATAAAACTGGAGGTCGGGCAATAGAGGACCACACAACTTTAATATGCAGAAACAGCTCTATCATCCTATCCAAATCCCTGTTGATAGTTTTCCCCAATTCTTTATGGGGCATAAAACCCAGATCATTGCCACCCTCATTAATAACTAAAATATCAGGAGGATTAAATTTAGCATAATCCAATACTAATAAAAATACCTGCTCCAATCTAAGCCCCCTAAACCATCTCAACTGTGCTTCTTCCTGCTTGAACCCCAATTGTAAGCCATCCTCTTTGACAGCTGCTCCCCGTATGGCCCAATAAATGTGTGAATGACCCACAAGCCAAATCTGCAATGGACCTAAAATGAAAACACAAAACACAGCAACTCATTTTTACTAACAACCTTGTTTGGTCAAATATAAGAGCAGCAAATCTTAGATCCCCCCTTTCCAATTATCTTTATCACACTCACAATGCACAATGGCACAATGGAAACAGGGAAAAAAGTTCAATATGCTGCTGATTCCAGATCTTTTCTTTTAACTCCTCCATCAAATGCCTCCCTAATGGTCCAGTGGAGCAAAAATAAGTGCTTGCCACTGCCGTTGCTGGTAATTCTTGAAGTACTTCCTTCTGTTCCTCTAAACTGGCTACACTATCTGTTTGCATGTTCTCACTGGGGGGCACCAGTACCACTGTTGTACTCAACCTCATCCCATGGGACCTAGATTCTTGAGAGGCCACTGGAACCGACATTACACTCTTACCACCATTGGCCCATCCAGCTTCACCACCAAAGTTTTAAGGTTAAGGTCTGATCTAACTCCAGCCACACCCCCAGCCACTGTTCCCGGGATGCCCCCACCTGACATCTCATCTGCCACTTTACACCCCACTTCATGTTACTCCCTTCTGAGGTGCCCTAACTTCCCTCTTATGAATGCCCCCTTGAAGAGCACAGTGAAGCCCTTGAATTCCTTGCCTCTCTTGATGAGGTCCTATGATCATTCCTCTGAGATGAGTTTTGCCTCTGTGACCCACTTCTGAAACAGCTCCTGTGTACTTGGCAAGCATAACAATGAAAGGAGTCTGATCCAGTCTTTTTATCATGTCCCTCATCAGGTCCCTCACCCAGGCCACAGTGTTATACCTTACTTCTGGCAAACGTCTTTCTAGAACTGCAACCCTTGTCTAAGCTACCATGGGCTGCCACTCCCAGCACCTGCTCCAGTCTACAAGACCTCCAATTCATCTGTTGTAGCCTCCACTGACCAATCAATGACCAACCATCCCAGAACTGTCCATAAGTTCTGTCTTCAGAACCTTCTTGCCAGGACTGAACTTGTCTCAGCCCCTCATAAGGCCATCCATCAGCCGTGAACTCTTGCTCCAGCTGCATCTTGTTCTTTTCATTGGCGGGAAGTTTCATCACCGGATACAGATAATTTCCCCATCCTCCATAGATGACTCAGCTTAACAAGCATCCAGGGTGTTAAGCAAATAATTTAAATGGACAGTACTCGTCCCATCCAGCCACTCAGGCTCCCTTCTACAAGCTCTCCTCTCACATTTAATGACCAATGGGAGAGTGCCATAAACCCCATCCCATCAACAGTGAACCAAGAACTCAAAGAATTTATTGCAAAGCAAAAATTCTTATTAGTGTAAAAAAAAAAAAACTTGTATATATTTGGCTGATTTTTAATCTTTTATGGTCTGTCTGCCTGTCAGTCTTTTATTAATTAATTTATTAATTTATTTTATTTATATATATATATATATATATATATATATATATATATATGTGTGTGTGTGTGTTTATATATATATAATATATATACACATACACACACACACACACAACCCCAATTCCAAAAAAGTTGGGACAGTATGAAAAATGCAAAAAAAACCAAACAAAAAGAGTAATTTAAAAATCCAATTCACCCTGTACTATGTTGAAAGCACATTATTAACACATTATTTATGTTTTACTTTGTGAATTTAATGTATTTTTTAAAATAGACACTAATTTCAAATCTGATGACTGCAACACACTACAAAAAAGTTGGGACAGTCGACTGTTTACCACTGTGTGTGTAATATCACCTTTTCTTTTAATAACACTATTGAAGCATTTGGGCACTGAACACACCAGTTGGTTAAGTTTAGCAAGCTGAATTTTCCCCTATTCATCCATTATGCATGTCTTCAGCTGCGCAACTGTACAGGGCCTTCAATCCCTTTTTTTCCCCTCATAATGCGCCACACATTCTCAGTCGTAAACAGGTCAGGACTGCAGGCCGGCAATGCTAGCACCTTCACTCTCTGCTTACGCAACCACGTGCTTGTAATCTGAGCAGATTGTAGTTTGGTTTTGTCCTGCTGGAAAATACAGGGATGTCACTGTAAAAGACGATGTATGGGTGGCAGTATGTGTTGCTCCAAAATGCATACATATCTTTCTGCATTAATAGTGCCCTCACAGACGTGCACGTTAACCATGCCATGGGCACTGACACACCAACATAGGGCTTCTGCTTTGCATAGTAAAGCCTTAACTTGCATTTGTGGATGCAGCGGCAAATGGTGTTGACCGACAAAGCTTTACCAAAGTATTCCCGAGACCATGCCAGGATATCCATTACAGACTCATGACAGTTTTTGAGACAGTGATGTCTGAGGGATCGAAGATCACGCGCATTCAGAATTTGTTTTCGGTCTTGCCCATTACACACCAAGATTTGACCGATTCCTTGAATCTTTTAATTATATTTTGCACTGTAGAAGGCGAAATGTTCAAAATCCTACCGATTTGTCTTTGGGGAATGCTGTTCTCAAAGTGTTTGATTATTCACTGACAAATCTGATGGCAGATTGGCGAGCCTCAACTCATCCTTGCTCTTGAAGGACTAGGCTTTTTTTGGAGGCTCCTTATATACTATGATTAAATGATTGCCTTATCTGTTTCACATCACCTTCTTATTTCTACTTGTCACATTGCTATTAGTCCTACATTGCCCCTGTCCCAAAAATACATTAAATTCACAATGTAAAACATCAAATAATGTGTTAATAATGTGTTTTCAATATAGTACAGGGTGAATTTTCAAATTAGTCTTTTTGTTTTTACATTTTCTATACCTTCCCCACATTTTTGGAATTGAGGTTATTATTATTATTATTATTCTTTATTTATAAAGCGCCAACAGATTCCGCAGCGCTGTTCATAGGTAACAAAGATAAAAGGACAGTACAATATGAGACACCAGACAAAATTTAACAAACAAATACAGGGGGAATTGGGAGCCCTGTTCCCGTGGGAACTTACAATCTAAATGGGTAGGAGGGTGAGAAACAGGAGGTGGGGACTGCAAAGGTGGGAATGATGTTAGTGTGAAGTTAGATGATGGCAACTATTAGGCAAGTGGAATTTATTAGTTACTGATTTGGTTATAGGCTTCCCTGAACAAGAAGGTCTTTAGGGAGCGTTTAAAGGAGGAGAGGTTGGGGGAAAGTCTGACAGCACAAGGAAGTGCGTTCCAGAGGGTTGGTGCGGCACGAGAGAAGTCCTGTAGTCTAGCATGAGAGGAGGTGATGGTAGAAGAGGCAAGGAGTAGATCGTTGTTGGATCTTAGGGGATGGGCTGGAGTATATTTGTTGATGAGTGAGGACAGGTATGGGGGGCTGCATTGGTAAGGGCTTTGTAGGTTAGAGTGAGAATTTTGAATTTAATTCTGCTGTGAATGGGGAGCCAGTGTAGAGACTCACAGAGGGGTGCGGCAGATACAGAGCATCGGGAGAGGCGGATTAGCCTAGCAGAGGCATTTAGGATGGATTGAAGGGGGGAGAGGTGGGAAAGAGGAAGGCCAGTTAGTAGGTTGTTACAGTAGTCAAGCCGGGAAATTACTAGGGGATGGATTAGCTGTTTAGTAGTTTCAGCACTCACAAAAGGACGAATTTTGGAGATATTGCGTAGGTGGTTGTGACAGGATGAAGAGAGCGATTGGATGTGGGGTATGAAGGACAGATTGGAGTCGAGTGTAACTCCAAGGCAGTGGACTTGGGGTGATGGGGAGATAGTGGTGTCACCAACAGTGATAGTAAAGTTAGAAACTGGAGTAGAATTAGTTGGGGGGATTAGAAGAAGCTCAGTCTTGGACATGTTGATTTTTAGGTGGTGAGAGGCCATCCAGGAAGAAATGCCAGATAAGCAGTCACTGATGTGGCAAAGGACAGAAGGAGAGAGTGCAGGGGTGGATAGGTAGATCTGAGTATCATCAGCATAGAGGTGGTAGTTGAAGCCATAGCTACTAATAAGTTTACCCAGTGAGGAAGTATAAATAGAGAAGAGTAGAGGGCCTAGAACAGAGCCTTGATGTAATCCAACAGACAGAGGCAAAGGAGAGGATGAGTTGCCAGCAAATGCAACAGAAAAGGACAAATTAGAGAGATAAGAGTGGATCCAGGAGAGGGCAATGTCACAGAGCCCAAGGGAGCTGAGAGTCCGTAGGAGGAGGGGATGGTCAACAGTGTCAAAGGCAGCAGACAGGTCAAGTAAGATAAGTATAGAATAGTGGCCATTGTTTTTAGCAGAAAGAAGATTGTTAGTAGCCTTGGTGAGGGCAGTCTCAGTTGAGTGTTGGGGACGGAAGCCAGATTGCAGGGGGTGAAGCAATGAGGATAGGAAGTGTGTTAGGCGATCGAAAACTAGTTTTTCCAGGACTTTAGAAGCTAGCAGAAGTAGTGATATGGGGTGGTAGTTTGCAGGAGAATTGGGGTTGAGGGAGGGTTTTTTGAGGATGGGGGTGACCTTTGCATGTTTGAAGGATGATGGCAATGAACCAGTAGTAAGGGATCGGTTGAATATGTGAGTAAGAGCTGGGGTGAGGGTAGAGGACAGAGAAGGGATTAGATGTGAAGGGATAGGGTCAAGGGGGCATGTAGTGAGGTGTGAGGAAGATATTAGGGAACTCACTTCATTCTCAGTGGTTGGGGGGAAGGTACTGAGAGTGTTGGAGGGGGTGACCGGGGGTGGAGATGAAAGGTTGCAGTCTTGTGGTGGGATGTTGCTTCTGATGGTGTTTTATTGAAAAAGTAGTCTGCCAAGTCTTGAGCACTAAAGTCAGATGAGGGTGGTGGTGCAGGTTGATAGAGGAGAGTGTTGAAAGTGGAGAAGAGACGTTTAGGGTTTGAGGAGTGAGAAGATATGAGAGAAGAGAAGTAGTTTTGCTTGGCTAAGTGAAGGTCAGAGGAGTAAGAATAAAGAATGTACTTATAGTGTAGGAAATCGGGTTCAGAGCGGGATTTCCTCCAGGCACGTTCAGCAGCACGGGAGCATTTTTGTAGATAGCGTGTTTGCTGAGAGTGCCAGGGCTGGAGCTGACGATGTGGGGTTTTGCGAATTTGTGGAGGAGCAAGGGTGTCGAGTGCAGAGGAGAGAGTATTGTTATAGTGGCTTGTAGCAAGGTCAGGGCAGGATACCGCGGAAGTGTGGGGAAGGCGTTTTTTAATAAGGTTAGAAAGTTGGAGAGGATCCACAGTGTGCAGATTTCTACAGGTGCGGAGGCGGGGGGTAGAAATAGGTTTATGTACACAGGTACAGCAGCACTAAGATAAGGAGCACAGGTGAAAAAAGGGCTAAAAAAAGGAAATATAAAAAATATAAACCTTTATTCAAACATACTAAAAAGTATACAGACATGCAGACTCCCAGTAATCTTAAATGGGAAAAGGAGTATAGATGGGTAGTGGTGGATGCCACTGCTTTATACTCCAGTATACCACACCACATGGGTGAACAAGCCATGAGATATTTTTTTGACTATCACACTAGGTTCTCAACAGAAATTAAATTGGTCTTATGTGAGATCATAGATTTCTTGCTTAAACATAATTTTTTTATGTTTAATAAAGAATTCCACATACAGATTTGTGGGACGGCGATGGGGGCCAAGTTTGCCACCTCGTTCACAAATCTGTATGTGGGATGGTGGGAGAACCAGTATTTATATACTGAATCAAACCCCTTTAAGAATCAGATTGTTTTTTATATGCGTTTTATAGACGATCTGATTTTTGTGGTTAAAGAACCTTTTGAATATGACAATTTTCTCACTTATCTTAGCCAGAATGAGTTTAACCTTAAGTTTGTTGGTGAGACCTATGGTGATATAGCAAATTTCTTGGATCTCACCTTGAAGGGAGATGTTGATACTGGTTTGATAATAAGTGATACATTTCGTAAGCCGACAGCTGGGAATACGATTTTGCATGCAAAGTCTTGCCATCCACCACATTTGGTGCGCTCTATTCCCAGAAGTCAACTTATGCGGTTACGCAAAAATACAAATTCGGATGAGTTATTTGACACACAAGCAAAAGCATTAATTGAACGTCTCAAGGTGAGAGGTTATGATGAACAACTTTTACAGCAGAATTTTAATGAAGTGAGGTCAATACCACAGCAAGAGCTAATTCAGGGGATTAAGAAATCAGATACAGTTACTCAAGAAACGGTGGTCTTTTCGACCGAATATTCCAGCCAATTTAAACAAGTATGTACCATTTTGAAGAAAAATCTTCGTTTACTTGAGGAGGATGATACTTTAAGATCCTATATTGGGATGTGTAAGTTTGTGCCAAAAAGACCACCCACATTGTCCTCCAGGTTATCACCAAGTATGATTAGTTTGGGTCACAATGAAGGGAGTGATTGGATTAGGAAGAAAGGAACCTATAAATGTGGTTATGGACCTTGTGTAACTTGTAGTTTTGTAAGTGTGGGCAATGGTTTTAGAAGTTCAGTAACTGGAGAAGAATTTTTGCATAAATTTTATGCCAACTGCAGAACAACATTTGTAGTGTATCTCTTGGAGTGCAAACATTGTAATTTCACAATATACAGGTCAAACGACCAGAGAATTAAGATCTAGGATTAGGGAGCACATAAGAGACACCAAGGAATATGTAAAAGAATCTGCGGTGGATAGACACTTCAATTTGACACATATGACTAATATTTTCAACATGAAAGTTCAGATCATAGATCGTATCATGTTCCCACCAAGAGGGGGGGATAGAAATAAGCTATTATTAAAACAAGAGTTATACTGGATATACAAGCTTAGAACTATCACCCCCTTGGATTTGAACAGAGAATGGGACAGGAGTTATTTTGTTGAATGAAATGTAGGATTTCTCAATTAATTAATTATTTTTTTCATTATTTTTTTTTTTCATTTCTTTATTTTTTTATTAGTTAATTATTTATTTATTTTTCTTGTTTTTCATTTTTTGAATATTCAGATTGACTTTGTTAGGTATATTATAACCGCCTTTATAACAGTGATAGAATAATACAGAGGATTTCATTGGTTCAGTGGCGTAGCGTGGGGGGGGGCCACAGGGGCGGTTGCCCCGAGCGCATAATTCTGAGGGGCGCTGCCAGCCTCAACTTAGCAAAGGGAAGAAGGGAGGCTAAAAATTCTGACAGGTGCCCAACTCTGTTCTGCGACCTGTCAGGAATGTGGTGATGTCACGGTCGCACATTCTGTCGGGTCGCATATTTTGATGTCTCGAGAGAACTGAAGTGTGAACTGAAGTGTTATCCGGACCATTACCTGCTACGTAACTTCGTCCATCCCATTCCCAGCGCGCAGGTCAGGAGGGAAGAAGATGAAGAAGAGCAGCAGAGTCAGATTATCTAGCACGCCGCGACTAAGGTAAGGTGTCAGGACCAGACTTACTTATAGCCCTGTTTTTGCCTGATACTAGCAATGCGCAAAATGCAGCTTAATTACAGTTCTATTATTACCCAACAAGTAAGTTCCCTTCCAACAAAGGACCCAGAGCCAGAATGCCATGCATTGCCGGGGCACTTTTTAAGGATCTCTAAGCAGAGGTGGGGGGGAGGAATCCTTAAAAAGTGCACTAAATCTCTTTCAAACCCGTGGCACTGGTGGCAGCATGGCTGGGCTCCGCCTTTCTGTTAACCCCAGTTACCTAGTTAGTGGGATGGTGGGGTGATCAGAGACCATACTTTCATGTTTGACCGGGTTCTGATTACAACTTACGCCATCTTGTCCTTGCACAAAAAAATTGTATTTGTGACAGTTGACAAAAATAAAACCTTGTTTCCTGTATTTGATTTTTCCCCTCCATGATCTTCCTAGGGCAGAAGTAGATTTAGGGATTTGTGTGCTGTCTGGCACCAGGATTGTGCTGCTCACCAGGCATTTCACTGTGTTTGTCTCCTATCATAGAAGTCCTATGAATTCACCATCTTGAATCTATTTCTTGCTGGACTCCTGAGGTGTGGACTTTTACCGATTTTTAGGGTGTGGGTGCTCATTGACTTTTTTATATACATTAAACCCACCCTTACTGCATTTAAAGTAAAAAAAATAACTATAATTTGTGTTAGTAAATAAATTTAACAGCACCCCCCTAAATACCATACACCCTCCCCCCATATATGTATGTAATGCTGGGTTGTCTGTCCCATGCCCCTTTTATATTGATTACTTACAATTGTTATATTTATTAAGGTAGAATATATACCCCACTTTTATATGTCATTGGCACCCAAAAGACAGTCTGCCCAGCAGGGACAACCTGTGTGTCTCCTTTTCCTCTTTTTAACGACTTACCAAAAACCAATTGCAGCACATATACAATATGGGTTGCTGCTATGTGGGGGTGGGTGCACCCTGTGGTCTGCAGTATTTGTACTGCAGACCACACCACTAGATGGGGGTTAAGGGGAGCTTTCCCCCATGTGTAAAACTAGAATCAATCTTAAAATTTAATATTGTATATATTTGCCCAGCTCTGGAGAGCTGCAGACAGGGTTTGATCACAGAGGGATAGCACATAATGCTTGCAGGCTTCACCCACTCCCTCTTGTATTGCCAATATATTGTTTTCTTGGCTTTGTTTGTAAGGCGCTACTGATTAGCAGCTGCTTATGACAAGGGACATATTTTGGGGATATGGGTAGCATCAGCAATAACTGTTAGTTATCCAGTAAAGATGGTTAAGGGAGCATTTTGTGGGAGAGGAGACAGTGTCCCTTGCTTTATGTGTTCTATTAGGCTTGGGTCTTTGCTTGGTTTGTCCCAAATATAAGAAGAAGCAGCATATCTAAAATGGGGTTGGGGGGGCGCAATACTTGCCTTGCCCTGGGCGCTGACAACCCACGCTACGCCACTGCATTGGTTGCTTTTGAATATGCACTGTTTGGTCTTTGTGATTGGTGTACATGCAATGAATTGCTATCATTATTATTTCTGTGCTTTTTCTATTTCATTTGTTTTTCTTTGTTTCTTTTTTGAGGGTTGTTCTTTTTGTGGCTTATTTGTACTTTTTCTAGTCCCATGGTGCATGTATTGAGGAATAATACTGTTTTGATGTATATATGTTTATTTTTATATGTCAGTATGTTGTTGCATTTTAATTACCAACAGGTGTACTTCCCCTTTAAATAGGGAGAAGATACTGAACAGACTCACCCTATGATTAAGTGCTCAATGGAGCACGAAACTAGTCAAGGAGTCTGCATGTCTGTGTACTTAACTTTTTAGTATGTTTGAATAAAGGTTTATATTTTTTATATTTCCTTTTTTAGCCCTTTTTTCACCTGTGCTCCTTATCTTAGTGCTGCTGTACCTGTGTACATACGTTTTTTGCATATACGGCTGCACTGGCCGTCCTTACACAGTATGCACCCCTGTGACCTGCAAGCTGCTTGGTACGTTCCGCCTCTGCTCCCTGATGACGTTGGCCTTCTGCTTTTGAAGCGGTTTGACAGTGTGAATGGTAGAAATAGGTTTAGCCTGTACATTGAGATTATAGGTGAGCAGATGGTGGTCTGAGATGGGAAATGGACGACAGGTGACATCAGAAGGGGAGCAGAGGTAGGAGAATACCAGATCAAGAAAGTGTCCGTCACGGTGAGTAGGGAATAGGGTGGATTGTGAAAGACTAAAGGAGTTTGTGAGTGAGAGAAGTTTAGAGGCAGCAGGGGTAGATGGGTTATCAATGGGGATGTTGAAGTTCCCTAAGATTAAGATGTATTTGTAGAGAGAAAGTGAGAAAGCCAGGCAGCAAAGTTGTCGAGGAATTGGGAGGTTGGTCCAGGAGGGCGATAGATAACTGCCACCTTGAGGGAGAGGGGGGAGAAAATGCGGATGCAATGGACTTCATAGGAGGAGAAGGAGAGAGATGGATGAGGATGGAGGTGCTGATAGGAGCTGGAAGGGGACAGTAAGATTCCAACACCGCCACCATGTCTCTCACCTGGCCTAGGTGTGTGGCTAAAGTGGAGACCGCCGTGCGTTAGAGCAGCAAATGGAAGCAGTGTCAGAGGAAGAAAGCCAGGTTTCAGTAATTGCTAGAAGATTGAAAGCGTTAGAAACAAACAGGTCGTGAACAGTTGTAAGTTTGTTACAGACAGAGCGTGCATTCCAGAGGGCACAAGAAAAGAGAGGGGATAAGCGCTGTGGGTTAATGGAGATGAGATTGTTGGGATAGCGTGACCTTGAGTTTGTATTGTGGGGGACTGAGCGAGAGTTTAAGAGTGTGGTGATTGCTGCAGGGCCAGGGTTAGGAGAGATGTCACCAGAAGCAAGCAGTAGTAGCAGTGAGAGTGACAGAAGGTGAGAGTGAGACTTGTAGGAGCGCGTATGACTAGACACAGGAGAGTTAGATGGGGAAGTGTTGCTAAGGAAACAGAGTAGTTCATGAGAGGACAGCATAGGGGATGAGAGGAGGGAGGGAGAGATAAGGATAGTGTGGGGATTATTGATGTTATAAGGGCATGCAGTGAGTTTTAGGAAGATGACAGACAGAAAGATCAGAAAGGACATAGAGAGCATTGTGTAGGTGTATAGTTAGTAAGGATTACCTGTTTGTGGGGTCTGCAGTTTCCCCTCCAGTTTCTAAACTCCATTTCTTAACTCGGCCACTTATAATTCAGAGCCACTTTGAATCTCAGAGCCAAGGCCTCAGAGCCAGCTCTCAGGTGTATATAGTAGTGCATATATATATATATATATATATATATATATATATATATAGGTTGTGCATATATATATATATATATATATATATATATATATAATGTATGACAGCTAATTAAACTTAAACAATAGTTGTGCTACTGTGAACTTTTGACCTAGATTACAAGTCGTGCGATATGTCTCTTCGACAATCGTGAGAACCCTGCAGGCGTTATGACTTTTTTGCATTTGGCATTGCGCAGAGATTACAAGTTTCAAAATAACTTATTTTTTGCATGTGTTACACCGCGTAGTCCAAAAAGCCATATTGGGTGCTCGTTCACGTATTCCCCCATAGAAGTCAATGGAGAAGACAAATAGAGAAAAAAAACAAGTAACATCCTAATCTGTTACGCAAAGACCATGACGTATTGTCGTTCTCGAAAGTTTAGCTTAAAATGTGAATAATTCATCTTGAAAGAATGCTTTGTTAACGGAACTTGTTCTATTTATTTGTTATCTATATATGTGATGATTTGTGTCCAGAAATACCTATTTGTAGCAATATACTGTATGTATATGATGCTATATATGTCTATAAATCTCTAGATCTATATGTTAATCTATATGTTTAAAATCCCTCTGAGATATTGTTTAATGAGCATAATACTGTAATGGGAAATGTTTTCCTTATCTCCCTAGTTAAACATATGTCTGTACATATAAATCCATGCGTCTGCATTTTTCTAACACCCAAGATCTTGTATCTTTAATCCCTTATAACTTTTGTGTGCAATTGTTTTTTACAATAATTTTTATTATACAGTGTTAATATGGGTGTAAGTGTACTTCATCGTGTATTTTTGAAGTGTTTTGTGATACTTTTGTTTGCGCAATGCACTTAACAACAGCTCTTCGAGTGTTAAATGGATTGTTGCGGAAAAGGCCATATTATACACGGGAAAAACAGAATGCTTGACTTGTAATATCAAATCATTGACCATTCCACACGCAAAGACCATATCACACACATAAAACCATACCACACGACTTGTAATCTAGGGGGGAGATTTCATATACGGTATAGGTTTCAGCGCAACTTCTGAAACTCATAAGTTCACCTTGCACATTGGGTGAATCACAAATACGTTGCCGGCAGATCTTATACTGCCGTAAGTCAGATAAACTGGTGACGTTTAGAAATGTGCGGAAATAGACATTTCTGGAATTGCCCCTAAAAGTCCCAAATAAGAACCTGACACGTCAAAACCCTTATATCCGCCATCCCCCCACATCGCAACTAATAATAAAATATTTTAACCTCTAAGCCGCCATCCCCCCCACAACACAATCTACCTATTTAAACTATTAACCCCTAATCCGCAAACCCCCACATCGCAAAGTACCTAATAAATGTATTAAACCATAATCCACCATCCCCCCACATGGCAAACTACCTAATAAATGTATTAACCCCTAATCTGCAATCCCCCCACAACACAAAGTACCTATCAACACTATTGACTCCTAATCCGCCAACCCCCCACAACACAATCTACTTAATTAACCTATTAACCCCTAAACCACCATCCCCCCACAATGCAAAGTATTAATTATGTAATTAAAGGGACACTGAAACCAATTTTTTGTTTCGTGATTCAGATAGAGCATGACATTTTAAGCAACTTTCTAATTTACTCCTATTATCAAATTTTCTTCATTCTCTTGGAATATTTATTTGAAATGCAAGAATGTAAGTTTAGATGGCGGCCCATTTTTGGTGCACAACCTGTGTTGTCCTTGCTGATTGGTGGATACATTCATCCACCAATAAAAAATTGCTGTCCATAGTACTGAAACAAAAAAAAAACCTTCCTTTTCAAATAAAGATAGCAAGAGAACGAAGAAAAATTGATAATAGGAGTAAATTAGAAAACAAAATTTATGCTTACCTGATACATTTCTTTCTCTTGTGGTGTATCCAGTCCACGGGTTCATCCATTACTTGTGGGATATTCTCCTTCCCAACAGGAAGCTGCAAGAGGACACCCACAGCAGAGCTGTCTATATAGCTCCTCCCCTAACTGCCACCCCCAGTCATTCGACCGAAGACAAGCAAGAAAAAGGAGAAACTATAGGGTGCAGTGGTGACTGTAGTTTAAAAATAAAAAACACCTGCCTTAAAGTGACAGGGCGGGCCGTGGACTGGATATACCACAAGAGAAAGAAATTTATCAGGTAAGCATAAATTTTGTTTTCTCTTGTAAGGTGTATCCAGTCCACGGGTTCATCCATTACTTGTGGGATACCAATACCAAAGCTTTAGGACACGGATGAAGGGAGGGACAAGGCAGGCACTTAAACGGAAGGCACCACTGCCTGCAAGACCTTTCTCCCAAAAATAGCCTCAGAGGAAGCAAAAGTATAAAATTTGTAGAATTTAGAAAAAGTATGAAGTGAAGACCAAGTTGCCGCCTTACAAATCTGTTCAACAGAGGCCTCATGTTTAAAAGCCCATGTGGAAGCTACCGCTCTAGTAGAATGAGCTGTAATTCTTTGAGGAGACTGCTGGCCAGCAGTCTCATAAGCTAAACGGATTATGCTTCTCAGCCAAAAAGAAAGAGAAGTTGCCGAAGCCTTTTGGCCTCTCCTCTTTCCAGAGTAGACGACAAACAATGCAGATGTTTGACGAAAATCCTTAGTAGCTTGCAAATAAAACTTTAAAGGGGGCGTGTCTGGGCAGCGACCCAACATGGTCGCAAAATTAGTAGCTCTGGGAGATGGCTGAAGTATCCGCCGAATATTTACAGCAGGCAGCGACAGCCATACCGGATAAACAGTGATCTGGATGCAGATCAATCTTCTGTACCTGACGATACCATTCTTGCTGCATGAGTGATCCTAGAATATTGATCCGGACTGTCAAGATCTTTTGGAGGCGGCCTAAAGTCGAGATCTTGACCCCCCCTCGGTTATCCGGGTCGGGCAGTTATCTTGGAACTGCTTAAACCACTACTCTTGTTGTGAAAGATTTACCACTCTACTTTGGAAATGGAAGCAATCTATATGGCTATGCAGAAATTTTTGCAAGAGCAGGAGATTAAGATGGCCGCCAGATTCGACCGTCTCCAAGCTCTAATGGATTCTATGACCGCGTCAACAATTGCACCTGCAGTTTCTCTACTTGGGGAAGTTACTCCTGAGGAGCCGTGGCAACATGATCCTGTAAGTGTAGAGCGGTCTCTTATGTCAGGGGTTTCTACTGCACTGGGCTACGCTGTATTGTCAGGGCCCCGAGACCTGTCTAAGGGAATAATCAAGCAGCCTGTCGGGTTGGATCAGTGTGGGACTCTGGTGGTTTTACGGGGCCCGGGCACCACTGGATCTAGTGCTTTCCCCGCCTGCGACGGGTTAAAGGTGAGGTCAGTGTTTGATGGCACGGATACTTGGAACTGGATGGACATTGCAAGAATGATTGATGCACTCGATGGGGCCCGTTGTGGGCTGAGGCTGTCTCTCCCCTTTTTCGGCCCGCAGCGGAACTCTCACCATAAATCTGGTATAGGTTAACAGGGACCCTTTGACGGGACTCATCTTGGAGCATTGAAACTTTATGACTCAATGACGGCCCCACAGTCTGAAACATTTGCTCTTTGAATATGGGACTCATGGACGTGATATACTGGAACACTACAATTTTATACCCTAATGACGGCTTAGTGGCCTGAAATGTTCATTTATTTTTTTTTTTTAAATTTAGGGGTGGTGGTTTACTTTTTCCTCTGCAGGGTGTTGAGATTGCATTGTGTAAGTGTCAGCGAGGTCACCCTGTGACAATTTCAAATATTTTCTAAGTGCTGATAGTTTAAAATAGAGATGTAGGGGTATAGCTTATGACTTGTTTTTCTTCAGATCATTTTGTTATGATGTCGGCGAACTACAATATGTGGGCACTGATACATATGTTAGGTTACTACTTTTGTATATTTTTATTTGTCCACACTTTTGTCTACATAAAGCTATTTTAGACTAAGAATGGCTTTACAAAATGTGATGCTCCCACCCAACTGACCTATATTCTATCCCATATTGTTTACTTATTTGGGGATGTTTCTGGTGTCCGCGGCCGGGATGGCAGAGTACATCTATAATGTTTGAGCAATGGAGGGAATATATCTAGTTAACTAATCTAGTCAGTTTGGGCTGGGGTGTGATTTACAGGTTGACACTTGAGCGAGTTAAACAGCCACGAACAAAGAGAAATACATATTGATTTATTTTTCTTATATGACCCTACCACTAGATACCCCAATATTTCCCCCTTGCTTATGATGAATACCTGTGGCCCAAGAGTGGCCAAATCCTCTTTTTTTTTTAATGGGATTTGTTTTACCTTAACTTTTGTATATTTTAGGGGGAAACCTGTCTACCTTTAGCACATTATTTTTTTTTGTAGTGGGCTCAAGAGTGGTCATACTTACATTCCCCCCCAATGTTCACCCTTTATCTTTATGTGACATCAGTGGCCCAAGAGTGGCCATTATTTTTTTTTAGTTGGGGTGTTTCTTATTTAAATTTAGTTTTTAACATCTTGGGGGGTTCTTTACTATATTATGTAAATGAAAAAGGAGGTTTGTTATGTTGTTTGCACTTTCAATTGTAGGTTTCATGCTATTGAGTTATATAAGGCACTACATCTTATAGTTTTAATGTGCTAGTTTTGGTATGCCTTAGTGTATTGGTATATACATAGATTAATGGCAGTAACATAGTCCGCGGACCACATCTCTTGCTAAATGCTGTGTCATTCCGAAGGTCCAGGCGCGACTAGTTGAAATTATGTGGTAGATATGCATGGATATGATGATCTGAATTATAAGTTGATTTGCCACTACGTATGATACTGCTTATGACTTTTTGCTTTGTATTATTGGATCAACATATTGTATTGTGCAAACCAAAATGTTATGTATGCCTGTTAACCAAGCACGAACCACGTCAAGATTGTGTAACAGACGTTCCTTCTTTGAAGAAGGATTAGGACACAGTGACGGAACAACAATTTCCTGATTGATATTCCTATTAGATACTACCTTAGGAAGAAACCCAGGTTTGGTACGCAAAACTACCTTATCTGCATGGAAGATCAGATAAGGGAAATCACACTGCAAGGCAGATAACTCTGAAACTCTTCGAGCCAAAGAGATAGCTACTAAAAACAGAACTTTCCAAGATAAAAGCTTGATATCTATGGAATGCAAGGGTTCAAACGGAACCCCTTGAAGAACTTTAAGAACTAAATTTAAACTCCATGGCGTGATATTGTCCGACTGAAATCTGATGAACTTGGCCGCAGCTAGTTGAGGCCAAGCCTGAAGAGCATTGAATATCACTCTTAGTTCCAGAATGTTTATCAGAAGGAGGGCTTCCTCCTGAGTCCACGAACCCTGAGCCTTCAGGGAGTTCCAGACTGCGACCCAGCCCAGAAGGCTGGCATCTGTCGTCACTATAGTCCATTCTGGCATGCGGAAACTCATGCCCCTGGACAGATGGACCCAAGATAACCAGCAGAGAAGATAATCCATGGTCTCTTGATCCAGATTTAACAGAGGAGACAAATCTGTGTAGTCCCCATTCCACTGTTTGAGCATGCAAAGTTGCAGTGGTCTGAGGTGTAGGCGGGCAAACGGAACTATGTCCATTGCCACTACCATTAGGCCGATCATTTCCATACACTGAGCCATTGATGGCCGAGAAGTGGAATGAAGAGCACGGCAAGAAGTTAGAAGTTTTGATATCCTGACTTCTGTAAACATTTTCATTTCTACTGAATCTATCAGAGTTCCTAGGAAGGAAACTCTTGTGAGAGGAGAGAGAGAACTCTTTTCTATGTTCACTTTCCACCCGTGAGACCTCAGAAATACCAGAACAATGTCCGTATGGGACTTGGCGATTTGAAAAGTCGACACCTGAATCAGAATGTCGTCTAGTTAAGGGGCTACCGCTATGCCCTGCGGCCTTAGAACCGCCAGAAGGGACCCTAGAACCTTCGTAAAGATTCTTGGTGCCGTGGTTAACCCGAAGGGAAGAGCCACAAACTGGTAATGCCTGTCTAGAAAGGCGAACCTGAGGAACTGATGATGATCTCTGTGACTCGAAATGTGGAGATAAGCATCCTTTAAGTCCACGTAGTCATATATTGACCCTCCTGGATAATAGGGAGGATGGTTCGGATTGTCTCCATCTTGAAGGATGGGACCCTGAGAAATTTGTTTAGGATCTTGAGATCCAATATAGGTCTGAAAGTTCCCTATTTTTTTGGGAACTATAAACAGGTTTGAATAAAAGCCCAGCCCCTGTTCTTCTCTTGGAACTGGGTGGATCACTCCCATAACCAGTAGGTCTTGAACGCAATGTAAGAATGCCTCTCTTTTTATCTGGTTTACAGATAGTTGTGAGAGATGAAATCACCCCTTTGGAGATGAACCTTTGAATGCCAGAAGATATCCCTGGGAAACAATCTCTTGCGCCCAGGGATCCTGGACGTCTCTTGCCCAAGCCTGGGTGAAGAGAGAAAGTCTGCCCCCTACTAGATCCGGTCCCGGATTGGGGGCTACTCCTTCATGCTGTCTTAGAGGCAGCCGCAGGTTTCTTGGCCTGCTTCCCCTTGTTCCAAGCCTGGTTAGGTCTCCAGACTGGTTTGGACTGGGCAAAATTTCCCTCTTCTTTTGCATTAGAGGAAACTGAGGCTGCGCCACTCTTGAAGTTCCGAAAGGAACGAAAATTATTCTGTTTGGTCCTCTTATTGGACCTATCCGGAGGAAGGGCGTGACCTTTTCCTCCAGTAATATCAGAAATGATCTCCTTCAGACCGGGCCCGAATAGGGTCTGTTCCTTGAAGGGGATGTTAAGAAGCTTAGACTTTGAAGTAACGTCTGCTGACCAGGACCAGGACCTACGCGCCAAAATGGCAAAACCTGAATTCTTAGCCGTTAGTTTGGTTAACTGAAAAACGGCGTCAGAAACAATGGGATTAGCTAATTTAAGAGCTTTAATCCTGTCTAGAATGTCGTCTAGCGGAGTCTCCACCTGCAGAGCCTCCTCAAGAGACTCAAACCAAAAAGCCGCTGCAGCAGTAACTGGGGCTATGCATGCAAGAGGCTGGAGAATAAAACCTTGATGAATAAAAATTTTCGTAAGGAGACCCTCCAATTTTTTATCCATAGGATCTAGGAAAGCACAACTGTCCTCAACGGGGATAGTTGTACGCTTAGCTAGGGTAGAGACTGCTCCCTCCACCTTAGGGACCATCTGCCATGTGTCCCGTACGGCGGCATCTATGGGAAACATCTTTTGAAAGCAGGAGGGGGAGAGAACGGCACACCTGGTCTATCCCATTCCTTAGTAATAATTTCCGAAAACCTCTTAGGGACTGGAAAAACATCAGTGTAAACAGGCACTGCAAAGTATTTGTCCATTTTACACAATTTCTCTGGAACCACAATGGGGTCACAATCATCCAGAGTCGCTAAAACCTCCCTAAGCAATAAGCGGAGGTGTTCAAGCTTAAATTTAAACGCTGTCATTTCAGAATCAGACTGAAGCAACGCCTTCCCGGAGTCTGAAATGTCACCTACAGATAGAAGCTCACCTGCCTCGGCTTCTGAGTATTGTGAGGGTATATCGGACACAGGCATTAAAGCGTCAAAAAGCTCTGTATTAGTTCTAGCCCCAGAGCTGTCTCGCTTTCCTTGTAACCCTGGCAGTTTGGAAAATACCTCTGTGATGGTAGCATTCATAACTGCCTCCATGTCCTGTAAGGTAAAAGAATTAGACGCGCTAGATGTACTTGGCGTCACTTGAGCTGGAGTTATAGGTTCTGACACATGGGGAGAGCTAGATGGCATAATCTCCCTTTTTTCAGTCAGAGAATCCCCTGGAGATAAATCTTTAAGCGCCATAATATGGTCTTTATAGTTTATAGAAATTTCAGTACATTTGGTACACATTCTAAGAGGGCGTTCCACCATGGCTTCTAAACATATTGAACAAGGAGTTTACTCTATGTCAGACATGTTTAACAGACTAGTAATTAGACAAGCAAGCTTGGAAAACACTTTAATAAAGGTGAAACAGCAATTAAACAAAAACGTTACTGTGCCTTTAAGAGAAAAAAACTAACACTTAAACTGCAAAACAGTGTAAAAATATAGTAAAGTCTTTGAAATTTTTACAATGTGTGTAAGGGACTAAAGCAACATTGCACCCACTTGCAAATGGATGATTAACCCCTTAGGCCCCAAACCGGATTTAAAAACGTTAAAACACGTTACAAGACAGTTAAGCACCCTGCCACAGCTCTGCTGAGTCTCCTACCTGCCCTCAAGTACGATTTTGTGCAGAAATAAACCCCTTATAATGGTCCTCAGGTGCCAGAGGACTCCTCTAGGGAAGCTGGATGTCTCAGTCTGAATTAAAACTGTGTATTTAGAGCGCTAAAATAGGCCCCTCCCACCATGTACTGGATGCCAGAGGGGCCTTAAGAAAATACTCCTAGGAGTATCTGATTAGCCATGTGGAAACTAGGCCCCAAATAAAGAGTTATCTCCCTCAGAGAAAAAAAACGGCCTATTTTTGAATTCATGTAAACGTTTAACTGTCACTAAGTAATAAGAGTATTACCCTGTTTTGTAAGCATGATCCCAGTCGCTGTTAAATCACTGCATCAGGCTTACCTCAAATACACAAGGCTCTGTCAGCATTTTCTAGAACTCATTCATCTCTCTAGAAATAAATATACTGAACATACCTCAAAGCAGGTAATCTGCAGACCGTTCCCCCAACTGAAGTTGTCCCATACTCTTCAGTTATGTGTGAGAACAGCAATGGACCTTAGTTACAAACCGCTAAGATCATCAACCTCCAGGCAGAACTCTTCTTCTGATTTCTGCCTGAGAGTAAAACAGTACAACGCCGGTACCGTTTAAAAATAACAAACTTTTGATTGAAGGTAAAACTACACTAAGTCACCACATATCTCTTGATACTTCCTATCTTGTCGAGAGCTGCAAGAGAATGACTGGGGGTGGCAGTTAGGGGAGGAGCTATATAGACAGCTCTGCTGTGGGTGTCCTCTTGCAGCTTCCTGTTGGGAAGGAGAATATCCCACAAGTAATGGATGAACCCGTGGACTGGATACACCTTACAAGAGAAAGTTGCTTTAAATTGCATGCTCTATCTGAATCACAGAAGAAAACATTTGGGTTCAGTGTCCCTTTAATAGTGTAATTAGATACTTTGCTTTTTGGGTGGGTGGCAGATTAGAGGTTAATAAGTTTATTAGTTACTTTGCGATTTGGTGGTTGGTGTTTGTTAAGATTCCAGGGAGTTACGGTGTTTCTATACTCAGCGCAAGGCTTGCTGCAACTGCCTATGTGGGGGCGAGGTGAATATGGAGTAAAATGTCTCTATTTTCACCACGTAAGTCATTGCACTGAATCTGTGATACCGACTTGCAACGCCGGTTCTGTGTTAGTTTATGGGAGCAAAAACAGCGGCCTTAGGGTAAAATAAATGTGCTGCATACATATTGTATGCGGCGCCGTATATGTGATCACGACATCCATCTAAAAATAGCTGACGCCGGCTTTTGCGGGCGACGCCACATATGTGTTCGAGCCTCATGTCTTTGAGTTTAAATATTACAAGGGAAACATGAAGAAGTAGGTTGTGGATACAGGGAATAATCTTCCATCTTGTGGCAATACACCACAAGGTGCAAAAAATATGTAAAAGATTGTAAAGATTATTAATAGGAAATAAAACATTTATTCTTATATAGTATTTCCAACATATTCAGAAATCGCATAATTTCACTACTCTTAGAGGTTACATTTTAATTGTTGGCAAGCTGAAAAAGTGAGGAATGTCTGTGTTTTTACTCACATGCATACATACAGTAATTATTCTCTGTCTGTACAAGTGCAGCCTCAGAGTACCTATAATTAGAATTACATCTGTGGTTGTACAGTATGTATATGTATATATATTAATATATTGTAAAAGCCACAAGAAATGTGACTCTTTCACAGACACACTGAGCTGGAGGAGAAATGTTTCTTTTTTTTTTTTTTTTTTTTACTTTATACTCAAGACATGATCACATTATATGGGAATTACTCTTTAATTGATGCATAATTATTTCCTTTACAAGTAATTAACCTATTGACTGTGTACACGGCAGCATCTGCATTCAATCACATGTTACTCCCAATGAGAGTCAGTGTTAAATGTATTCATTATATGGAACAAACTTCATAATTTCATCTGTTGTGGGGTGGAATGAGACAACAGTAGGGTGCGCTACGATGGAGCAAGAGGTATTTCACAAAACTAACAACTGGTATCCTTTGCAGCTCAGCACAACTCAGCCAAAGGGACATACTGATGCAGAAATGTCATGATGTAACCATGTAGTGCATGAAATTGTTGCTTTACTGACCCTAGAAAAGTGGTTAAACACATAGGTAAAGTTCCATTCAGGAACTGTATCTGGTCATTGGAATCTACATGCAAGTATCGTTTCCAATTGGCTCACCAGTGTTCTGCTGAAGAGCTGCAAAACTTCAGTTTCCTGATTTAGACTTTACCAATGTGTTTAACCCCTGTGAGAGAGGTAAAGACATATTAAGCTAGAGTTAGTACTGCAAAAATGATATACTATTTGTATTGTGTGTATGACTTTAATGTCCCTTTAACCCTTTCAGTGCTAATGACGGCTCTGAGCCCTCCCAGAGTTTCCCACTCAGGTGCTAACGACGGCTCAGAGCCATTGCTAGCACTCTCCCACCTTGAGGGAGATCTGGGGGCTCCCACCTGCTCCTACCCCAGCGTTTGGGCCTGTATAGTGACAGGCATCGCCGGGGCTTCACGGTATGCGTGGTGACGTCACACGCAATGACATGATGATGTCACCGTTCAGCTTTATTTAAAATTGACAATGTTAAGTATAGGAATAGGGGGTATGCTGCTTAGAAGCCTGTATCTCAGGCATCTAAGCAGCTAGAGACCCCCAAGACCCACAGTTGAAAATGTAAGCTAACCTTTCCAATAGTGTAAGTCTTGGGGATCTGAAAAAAAAATATTTAAAAAAATAAAAAAACCCTTAAAACAACATAGCGCCCAGGTGGGAAACGTGCTTAGAACTCAAAGGGTTAAACAGTAATCTATACATTTTAGCAACTGTTTTAAAAAAAACTGTATAAAAAGTAACATCAAGTGAAAAGTTTATTTAAAGCACTTGAAAACTAAATTAAAGCACACAGATTTTGAGATATTATAAAATAAACATTTTCTAAAATGTAGTCTTCTGTTGAGGAATCGCTTTGTGATGTGGAGCTGCCTTCTTCTTCATCACTAGCTTGTCGCCCCTCTTCCATCCTCAACATGCGATCCTTCATCTGTGTCTTTAATTTAAAATATTCACAGCTGTAGAAAAAGGTTTCAGATAATTAGTGTGTGATTATTTGTACTGACTTCCATTAAACTGTCCATTATATTATTATCTTTATCTATCCATATAATTTAATAAGTTAACTTACCGAAGACACAATGCACAAACAGATACTCCTAATATGATGAAGATCAAGAGTCCACCAGCTGCCAGAATGACATAGAGCACGCCACTGTTCTCCAACATATTGTAAGTTTGTGAAGTGGAAACAAGATCTTCATCTTCATCATCAACATAATCAGGTTGTCTGGTGCTTAATTCCTTTGGCCTGATATTCTTAGGTTCAATGTTGTCCCTGGTAATGTTCTCAGGTTGATCTGTAGACACTTCAATGTTGTCCCTGGTAATGGTCTCAGGTTGATCTGTAGACACTTCAATGTTGTCCCTGGTAATGGTCTCAGGTTGATCTTTAGACACATCGATGCTGTACCTGGTAATGTTCTCAGGTTGTTCTGTAGACAAAAACAAAGCTTGTTAGGTAAAATAACACTGCTGAGATACTGAGTGATCAATAGAAAAAATGGATAATACTCAAGAAAAAATGGATAATACTCAAACGATCAATGAATAAATGATAAGTATTATTATTGTAACTTTTTAATTTTATTACACCAGCATCACATTCTTCATTAAAATACATGAATATAGAATATGGATTTTAATTCCTCCCTTTATATGACATTATATTTTGCAAACAATATTTTATGACACAGCTTTGTTCTATAAAGCCCATGCAAAGCTGGACTGACCCAGCATTTTAGCCCTTCACTCGGGTTGGCAGCAGAGGCTACATATTTTTTCCCCCATTGGCATTCGCTCAAAACTGTTATAGAAGTTATTAATATTTTATAACTGCAATTATATAATCTAGAAAGTAAAGTTCTCCAGTAGAGCAACATTTATGGAAAAATATTCACCCTTTAATAAATCAGATAAAAATATCAATATTCTCTACTTTTAAAGGAAATAAATAAAATTTGCACAATCATACTGAATTTTTCTAGAATATTTTTAATCAGTTTGCTGCATTAAGACATGAAAATCACTGTTCTGTTAAAAAGTAAGTCTATTATAGTTAAAGC
Source organism: Bombina bombina (assembly GCF_027579735.1). Classification (NCBI taxonomy): domain Eukaryota; kingdom Metazoa; phylum Chordata; class Amphibia; order Anura; family Bombinatoridae; genus Bombina; species Bombina bombina. Next base: position 627,949,187 of record NC_069499.1, on the reverse strand, counting down.
TGTTTTGCAACATTTTGACACTTCCAAATCCATATTGGTTATTATGCAAGTTAGTTAACAACATTACAATAGCATCTCTAGAACATACCTTCATCAAAAACCTTTAGCCTCACTTGCAGGGATTTGTTGAAAGGAACATCATTCACAGCCAGAAAAACCTGATAGGTGCCTGAATCATTCAGGTCGGTGTTGTTTACAAAAATAGAGCAATTTCCAGTGACGACAGCATCTTTAAATGCTTGAACCCTATTGGTGGGTGCCATCACCTGCTCTCTCATGGTTGTATACAACATAATAATTGGCCTGGATACATTGCTGTCCTCTGGGGTAAATGTCCATTCCATAAAAATATATTTGGGCACCTCAGCTGGGTTGCTAGTAGTGATGTCGCGAACAGTTCGCCGGAGAACAGTTCCCGTCGATCTTAGCTTGTTCGCGTTCGCCGCGGCGGGCGAACATATGCGATGTTCAATCCGCCCCTTATTCGTCATCATTGAGTAAACTTTGACCCTGTATCTCACAGTCTGCAGACACATTACAGCCAATAAGCAGCAGACACTTCCTCACAGACCCTCCCAGCTCCTGGGCAGCAGCCATTTTAGATTCATTCTGATCCTGCATTCTTAGTGAGAGGAGTGATAGTGCTGCTGCTGCTGATTTTTTAGGGAAATTGATAGCTAGGCTAGTGTATTCAGTGTCCACTACAGTCCTGAAGGACTCATCTGATCTCTGCTGTAAGGACAGCACCCCAAAAAGCCCTTTTTAGGGCTAGAACTTCAGTTGTTTTTTTTGTTTGTTTTTTTGTAATCTAATTGCATTTGCCTGCCTCTCAGCCTGTGTGTGAGGCATATACTGTGCCTACTTGCTCACTGCCACCACTCATATCTGGTGTAACATTAGTGTAAAGTTAAAAAAAAAAAACTTTTACATCAGTTTGCTAGTGTAATCTAATTTCAGTTGCCAGCAGGCCTGTGTATCAGGCTCACAGCATATACTGTGTCTCATTGCTCTGTGCCACCACTCATATCCGTTGTAACATTAGTGTAAATTTTTTTTAAAAAAACTTTTACATCAGTCTGCTAGTGTTATTTAATTTTAGTTGCCAGGCCAGCCTGCCACTAGTGCCAGCCTGTGTATCAGGCTCACAGCATATACTGTGCCTAATTGCTCTGTGCCATCACTCATATCTGGTGTAACATTAGTGTAAATTTTTTTTAAAAAAACTTTTACATCAGTCTGCTAGTGTAATCTAATTTCAGTTGCCAGGCCAGCCTGCCACTGCCAGCCGCAGTGCCACCACTTATATCTGGTGTAACATTAGTGTAAATGTTTTTTAAAAAAACTTTTACATCAGTCTGCTAGTGTTATTTAATTTTAGTTGCCAGGCCAGCCTGCCACTAGTGCCAGCCTGTGTATCAGACTCACAGCATATACTGTGCCTAATTGCTCTGTGCCACTCATATCTGGTGTGACATTAGTGTAATTTTTTTAAAAAAAAACTTTTACATCAGTTTGCTAGTGTAATCTAATTTAAGTTGCCAGGCCAGCCTGCCACTGCCAGCCTCAGTGCCACAACTCATATCTGGTGTAACATTAGTGTAAATTTTTTAAATAAAAACTTTTACATCAGTCTGCTAGTGTTATTTAATTTTAGTTGCCAGGCCAGCCTGCCACTAGTGCCAGCCTGTGTATCAGGCTCACAGCATATACTGTGCCTACTTCCATCCTCAGTGCCACCACTCATATCTGTTGTAACATTAGTGTAAATTTAAAAAAAAAAAACTTTTACATCAGTCTGCTAGTGTTATTTAATTTTAGTTGCCAGGCCAGCCTGCCACTAGTGCCAGCCTGTGTGTCAGGCTCACAGCATATACTGTGCCTTCTTCCTCAGTGCCACCACTCATATCTGTTGTAACATTAGTGTAACTTTTTTAAAAAAATACTTTTACATCAGTCTGCTAGTGTTATTTAATTGCAGTTGCCACGAGTGCCAGCCTGTGTGTCAGGCTCACAGCATATACTGTGCCTACTTCCTCAGTGCCACCACTCATATCTGTTGTAACATTAGTGTAACTTTTTAAAAAAAAAAACTTTTACATCAATCTGCTAGTGTAATCTAATTTCAGTTGCCAGGCCAGCCTGCCACTGCCAGCCTCAGTGCCACCACTCATATCTGGTGTAACATTAGTCTAAATTTTTTAAATAAAAACTTTTACATCAGTCTGCTAGTGTTATTTAATTTTAGTTGCCAGGCCAGCCTGCCACTAGTGCCAGCCTGTGTATCAGGCTCACAGCATATACTGTGCCTACTTCCATCCTCAGTGCCACCACTCATATCTGTTGTAACATTAGTGTAAATTTAAAAAAAAAAAACTTTTACATCAGTCTGCTAGTGTTATTTAATTTTAGTTGCCAGGCCAGCCTGCCACTAGTGCCAGCCTGTGTGTCAGGCTCACAGCATATACTGTGCCTTCTTCCTCAGTGCCACCACTCATATCTGTTGTAACATTAGTGTAACTTTTTTAAAAAAATACTTTTACATCAGTCTGCTAGTGTTATTTAATTGCAGTTGCCACGAGTGCCAGCCTGTGTGTCAGGCTCACAGCATATACTGTGCCTACTTCCTCAGTGCCACCACTCATATCTGTTGTAACATTAGTGTAACTTTTAAAAAAAAAAAAACTTTTACATCAATCTGCTAGTGTAATCTAATTTCAGTTGCCAGGCCAGCCTGCCACTGCCAGCCTCAGTGCCACCACTCATATCTGGTGTAACATTAGTCTAAATTTTTTAAATAAAAACTTTTACATCAGTCTGCTAGTGTTATTTAATTTTAGTTGCCAGGCCAGCCTGCCACTAGTGCCAGCCTGTGTATCAGGCTCACAGCATATACTGTGCCTACTTCCATCCTCAGTGCCACCACTCATATCTATTGTAACATTAGTGTAAATTTAAAAAAAAACTTTTACATCAGTCTGCTAGTGTTATTTAATTTTAGTTGCCAGGCCAGCCTGCCACTAGTTCCAGCCTGTGTGTCAGACTCACAGCATATACTGTGCCTACTTCCTCAGTGCCACCACTCATATCTGTTGTAACATTAGTGTAACTTTTAAAAAAAAAAAAACTTTTACATCAGTCTGCTAGTGTTATTTAATTGCAGTTGCCTGCCTGCCAGCGTGTGTGCCAGGCCCACTTGCCAACTAGTGCCACCAATCATATTTGTTATAACATTATTGTAAATATTTAAAAAAAAACTTTTTTGACTGTGAAACATCAGTCTGCTAGTGCAATCTAATTGCAGTTGCCTGCCTGCCAGCGTGTGTGCCAGGCCCACTTGCCAAGCTAGTGGCACCACTCATATTTGTTGCAACAGTAGTGTAAATATTTTGAAAAAAATAATAATTTGACTGTGAAACATCAGTCTGCTAGTGTAATCTAATTGAAGTTGCCTGCCTGCCAGCTTGTGTGCCAGGCTCACTTGCCAAGTTAGTGGCACCACTCATATTTGTTGTAACAGTAGTGTAAATATTAAAAAAAAAAAACGTTTTTGACTGTGAAACATCAGTCAGCTAGTGTAATCTAATTGCAGTTGCCTGCCTGCCAGCGTGTGTGCCAGGCCCACTTGCCAACTAGTGCCACCAATCATATTTGTTATAACAGTAGTGTAAATATTTTTTTAAAAACTTTTTTGACTGTGAAACATCAGTCTGCTAGTGTAATCTAATTGAAGTTGCCTTCCTGCCAGCGTGTGTGCCAGGCCCACTTGCCAAGTTAGTGCCACCACTCATATTTGTTGTAACAGTAGTGTAAATATTTAAAAAAAAAAAAATTTGACTGTGAAACATCAGTGTGCTAGTGTAATATTATTGCAGTTGCTTGCCTGCCAGCGTGTGTGCCAGGCCCACTTGCCAAGTTAGTGGCACCACTCATATTTGTTGTAACAGTAGTTTAAATATTTAAAAAATAAACATGTGTTTGACTGTGAAACATCAGTCAGCTAGTGTAATCTAATTGCAGTTGCCTGCCTCCCAGCGTGTGTGCCAGGCCCACTTGCCAACTAGTGGCACCACTCATATTTGTTGTAACAGTAGTTTAAATATTTAAAAAATAAAAAAATTTGACTGTGAAACATCAGTCTGCTTTTTTGTGTCAGGCTCACAGCGTATACTGTGCCCACTTACCCAGTGCCACCACTCATATCTTGTTTAATAGTAGTGTAAGTGTACATTTAAAAAAAATTAACTTTTTGGATTGTGAAACATCAGTCTGCTTTTTTGTGTCCGGCTCACAGCGTATACTGTGCCCACTTTCCCAGTGGCACCACTCATATTTTGTTTAATAGTAGTTTTTGTTTAATAGTAGTGTAAGTCTACATTTAAAAAAAAAAATGACAGGCAGAGGCAGGCCACCCCGCAGGTGCCGTCGTGGTCGTGGTGCTGTGATTCCCTTTGACCCTACAATAATGCACAGTGTTCAGAGGCCACGTGCCATGAACGAGAAAAGTTTTGAGGAGGACCTAGTTGACTGGCTAACACAGGACACCCAATCTTCTACAGCTTCCGCTCAGAACCTTGACGTACCATCCACCTCCAGCTTAGCTTCGGGCACCTCTGAAGTGACCAGTGCCACTCGCCCACCTGCCGCCACCACCACCAACACTAGCACCACAGCCGCTTCACTTGATCTGTCAGAGGAGTTATTGACACATCAGTTGGAAGAAATGAGTGATGCGCAACCATCATTGACAGAGGATGTAGATAACAGTGATATGTCTCAGTTAGGCAGCATTACAGACATGGACGTAAGGTGTGATGATGATGGTGATGTTGTACCCGCTGCTGCTTCCTTTGTTGATTTCTCAGATACAAGTGAAGCGGTTGATGATGATGCGTCCGTGGATGTCACGTGGGTGCCCGCTAGAAGAGAAGAAGAAGAGGGGGAAGGTTCAGATGGGGAGACAGAGAGGAGGAGGAGGAGACGAGTTGGAAGCAGGGGGAGGTCGTCGCAAGGAGCTAGTGGCACAGTCAGACAACATGCATCAGCACCCGGGGTCAGCCAGACAGCACGCCAATCAACGCATGCTGTTGCCACCACCAAATTGCCGTCATTGCAGAGCTCAGCAGTGTTGCATTTTTTTTGTGTGTCTGCCTCTGACAACAGCGATGCCATTTGCAACCTGTGTCAAAAGAAACTGAGTCGTGGGAAGTCCAACACCCACCTAGGTACAACTGCTTTGCGAAGGCACATGGTCTCACGTCACAAACGCTGATGGGATGAACACATGAGTAGAAGCAGCACACAAACTCAAAGCCGCCATCCTCCTCCTGGTCCAGCATCTTCAGCCACGTCAACCACTGCTGTACTCCTTGCCCCCTCTCAACCATCCACCACTCAGTCTTACGTAGCAGTTCCTGGTCATCTGCTCATAGTCAGGTGTCTGTCAAGGACATGTTTGAGTGTAAGAAGCCAATTTCCCAAAGTCACCCCCTTGCCCGGCGTCTGACAGCTGGCTTGTCTGAACTCTTAGCCCACCAGCTTTTACCATACAAGCTGGTAGAGTCTGAGGCATTCAAAAAATTTGTATCTATTGGGACACCGCAGTGGAAGGTACCGGACGAAATTTCTTTTCACAAAAGGCAATCCCCAACCTGTACTCGATTGTGCGAAAGGAAGTAATAGCATGTCTGGCACACAGCGTCCATCTGACCACTGATAGCTGGTCTGCAAAGCATGGTCAGGGCAGGTATATCACCTACACTGTGCATTGGGTAAACCTGCTGACGGCTGACAAGCATGGAATGCGTGGCTCTGCAGAGGAGTTGGTGACACCGCCACGACTTGCAGGCAGGCCTGCTGCTACCTCCTCTACTCCTCCTACTCCATCCTCTTCCATAACCTCTTCCTCGGCTGAGTCCTCTTCTGCTGCTGCGTCTTGCTCCACATCAACGGCACCCCCCCAGCTCCCCAGGTACTATTCAACATACAATTAAAAGATTAGATGCGCTAGGAGAGGGTACTAAACACTTATCTAAAGACACAATTCCTGTTATGTGTCAAGGAACCATACATACAAATTTTTAAGCTAAGCTTAAAGATAGAGAAGTGCGCCCGTAAAGGCTAAAAGTATCACAACACCAATATAAAAATAACCATATATATTTAATAAAATACAATGTGAATACAAAATAAAAAGGGACGTCTCCCTATACTGTAAATGTAGACAAGTGAACTATAGTTATTAAAAGCGGAATAAAGGGATAAAAGCAAATAAAAAGTTATTATTCTTTGAACGTTCATAAAGTTTTAGAGGAATAAGAGCCAAGCAATCTTGCACAGTTCCTGCTAGATTATTGCTAGATCATGGGTCTGATGATCGTGCACAGTGTCCTGTTTGTGCAGCGTGTGTATCTTACACAGGGCGGTAATGGTATGAAGGCAAGGAGGAACACTCGTAGGTAAACCACTTAGGCACTTTATGAAATATAATAACCAAAGTTCATATACGGCATCTAGTTCATATATGGTGACAGTATGCGGACAGCCCTTCAGGGATTAGTGTGTGGTACTTTACCGTATTCCGATGGTAAGTCTCGGTCAAATCTTGGACCGTTGTTGCGGCTAGCAGCCGCTCTCCCACGCTGTTCTCTGCAAACCTACTCATGTGTCGGACGGCGTCTGACGTCACACCTCACTTCTCAAAATCAAAGAGGTGTTGCTTCACGTAATCCAACAGCTGTTTAAGGATTTCCACTTTGTAACTTTGTTGTCCAAAGAGATGTGTGTTCGGCCCTTAGAGGTATATTATGGGCTTACAGCATAGGATAGAATAGGCAGATTCTTCCTCACTTCCAATGAAGTAGTATATCGATTAACCCGGGTTAAGAATGCTGTATCAAGGATGCTTCAGATAAAAGCTGCAATGTCACTTCAACAAGCGACGCGTTTCGCCCTCCCTTGGGCTTTATCAAGATGTTTGTGACATGCAGCTCAGACTCTTATATAGGATGTATTCTTTTGTGATAGGTTTGCAGGTTAATTGATAAATGACACCTTCTTTTTTCTTAAGGTGGTATGTGTTCCTTCAATCCTTTGTATTCCTCATTATACCTTTGACATACTGCTTTTTAAGGTGGAATTGTGTAGTCTTGTCACCCATGATCTAAAATTATTATTCACCTTGGCATATAAATAATTAAAAATAGGTTATGAAGAAAATTATCCCTCATATGATATAAGGAATCACGGATCCTCTATATATTATTGTACATTTATTTAACATTCTTTCTATTCATATGATATCTACATACATATTGCTTAATTATTTTCACATATTAGAAAGAACTAGACTAAAATTAAATTAAATAAGAAAAAAATAATAAATAAGAAAAAAATAAGAAAAAAATATATAAAGAAAAAATATGAAAAAAATATAAAAAATAAAAAGTGGGTTCGAATATACATATTAATCCTTATTCGTGTATATTAATATAGTGAAGTGTGCCTTATAAAAAAAGGGTGATAAATTATGTTATTCATTTAGAATTTATTTAAATAGTGTATTTATTTAGTCTTACTTATACTTTCTAGTTTATATTTATATATTAAACAATACAGCACTAGAGTTCGTATGAAAATGTGTGTAGTGTATTATTTCCTACTTAAATCCTAGTCACGTGTCGGGCCATAGATACTATACATAAGTGCAGGTGCATGTAAAGTGCATAACAGTGTGATTATTCAAATAAAAACGATGAGAGGTCTAATTCCGAATTAAGACCTTTTGGAAATAAAGTATCAAACATATATTAATTTGGCCTCTTTTATTAAAAGTGTCTTTTCTGTGTTTCCTCCTCTCCAATGTCCCCTAACTTTCTGTATTCCCCAATAACTAAGGTGTTTGGTGTTGCCCTGATGTACTTCTTTAAAGTGTTTGTATAATGATGTGTCTTCTCTGCCTTTTTAAATACTAAGGAAATGCTCCCTTATCCTGTCCTTGAGACACCTAGTGGTCTCACCAAAATAAAAAAGGTTACATGAGCATTTTAGTGCGTAGATGATATTCTTGTGTGTGCATCTTATTAGGTCCCTTATAATGAAGTTGTTTTCTGAACTATTTATATTTAGAGTCTTGAGTTTAGAGCTGTGTTTACATGCTTTGCATGTATAGCAAGGGAAGAAACCTGTTGGTATTTTACCTACCATATCTTGCTGGATTTTGTTCTTATGCCTCATTTTAAGTTCACTGGGAGCTAGCATACTCCTAAAATTTTTTGCTTTTTTAAAAATAAAAGTTGGTTTCTCTGCAAGTTTGTCCCCAATAATATTATCCTCCTTTAAGAGGTGCCAATGTTTTCTTATTATTTTTTTAATAAGATTATGGTCTGCACTAAAGTCAGTAATGAAGGGAACTTTAATCCTATCGTTTAAATCTTTTTCTTTGATTTTATATTTGAGCAAATCTTCCCTATTGGTCAAACGTGCTTTCTCAATTGCATTATCTATTTTTGTTCTTTCGTACCCTCTATCTTCAAATTTCTCTGCTAGAATGATTACCTGATTTTCATAATCCTCAATTCTTGAGCAATTTCTTTTTATTCACAAAGTTTGTCCGTAAGGGATATTCTCTTTCCATACGTTTAAATGGCAACTGCCTGCGTGTATTAGATTGTTGCAATCGACTGGCTTGAAATATGTTTTTGCTTCTATTTTGTCTTCAATTATCATAATCTCTAGATCCAAGAAATTAACTTTAGTATAACTGTGGTTGCAGACGAATTTAAGTCCATAATTGTTAATATTCATTCTTTCAAAAAGCTGTATTAGTTCCCCTTCTGACCCTTTCCATATGATCACCAGGTCATCAATATACCGCTTATAGAGTACGAGGTTCGCACAGAGTGGGTCATTATGAAAGAAATTATCTTCCCAGACTCCCATAAAAAAATTCACATAACTCGGTGCGAACCTCGTACCCATAGCGGTCCCTTCCACTTGTCTATAAAACTTGTTGTTAAAAGAGAAGAAATTATGCTCTAATATGTATTGGATGCCTTTTAGTAAAAATTCTTTTTGTTGGGATTCCATATTAGTGTCTTTATCTAAAAAGTGTTTGACTGCTGATATTCCCTGTTGGTGATTAATCACCGTGTACAGGGATGATACATCGCATGTGGCGATCATCATACCTTTTTCCCATTTTAGAGAGTTTAAAATAGATCGATTTCTACAACCCTATGTAACCAAACTGAAATCACATTTAAAAGATTCCACCCAATTATTAAATATTTTAAACTCTCTAAAATGGGAAAAAGGTATGATGATCGCCACATGCGATGTATCATCCCTGTACACGGTGATTAATCACCAACAGGGAATATCAGCAGTCAAACACTTTTTAGATAAAGACACTAATATGGAATCCCAACAAAAAGAATTTTTACTAAAAGGCATCCAATACATATTAGAGCATAATTTCTTCTCTTTTAACAACAAGTTTTATAGACAAGTGGAAGGGACCGCTATGGGTACGAGGTTCGCACCGAGTTATGCGAATCTTTTTATGGGAGTCTGGGAAGATAATTTCTTTCATAATGATCCACTCGGTGCGAACCTCGTACTCTATAAGCGGTATATTGATGACCTGGTGATCATATGGAAAGGGTCAGAAGGGGAACTAATACAGCTTTTTGAAAGAATGAATATTAACAATTATGGACTTAAATTCGTCTGCAACCACAGTTATACTAAAGTTAATTTATTGGATCTAGAGATTATGATAATTGAAGACAAAATAGAAACAAAAACATATTTCAAGCCAGTCGAGTGCAACAATCTAATACACGCAGACAGTTGCATTTAAACGTATGGAAAGAGAATATCCCTTACGGACAAACTTTGCGAATAAAAAGAAATTGCTCAAGAATTGAGGATTATGAAAATCAGGTAATCATTCTAGCAGAGAAATTTGAAGATAGAGGGTACGAAAGAACAAAAATAGATAATGCAATTGAGAAAGCACGTTTGACCAATAGGGAAGATTTGCTCAAATATAAAATCAAAGAAAAAGATTTAAACGATAGGATTAAAGTTCCCTTCATTACTGACTTTAGTGCAGACCATAATCTTATTAAAAAAATAATAAGAAAACATTGGCACCTCTTAAAGGAGGATAATATTATTGGGGACAAACTTGCAGAGAAACCAACTTTTATTTTTAAAAAAGCAAAAAATTTTAGGAGTATGCTAGCTCCCAGTGAACTTAAAATGAGGCATAAGAACAAAATCCAGCAAGATATGGTAGGTAAAATACCAACAGGTTTCTTCCCTTGCTATACATGCAAAGCATGTAAACACAGCTCTAAACTCAAGACTCTAAATATAAATAGTTCAGAAAACAACTTCATTATAAGGGACCTAATAAGATGCACACACAAGAATATCATCTACGCACTAAAATGCTCATGTAACCTTTTTTATTTTGGTGAGACCACTAGGTGTCTCAAGGACAGGATAAGGGAGCATTTCCTTAGTATTTAAAAAGGCAGAGAAGACACATCATTATACAAACACTTTAAAGAAGTACATCAGGGCAACACCAAACACCTTAGTTATTGGGGAATACAGAAAGTTAGGGGACATTGGAGAGGAGGAAACACAGAAAAGACACTTTTAATAAAAGAGGCCAAATTAATATATGTTTGATACTTTATTTCCAAAAGGTCTTAATTCGGAATTAGACCTCTCACCGTTTTTATTTGAATAATCACACTGTTATGCACTTTACATGCACCTGCACTTATGTATAGTATCTATGGCCCGACACGTGACTAGGATTTAAGTAGGAAATAATACACTACACACATTTTCATACGAATTCTAGTGCTGTATTGTTTAATATATAAATATAAAATAGAAAGTATAAGTAAGACTAAATAAATACACTATTTAAATAAATTCTAAATGAATAACATAATTTATCACCCTTTTTTTTATAAGGCACACTTCACTATATTAATATACACGAATAAGAATTAATATGTATATTCGAACCCACTTTTTATTTTTTATATTTTTTTCTTATTTAATTTAATTTTAGTCTATTTCTTTCTAATATGTGAAAATAATTAAGCAATATGTATGTAGATATCATATGAATAGAAAGAATGTTAAATAAATGTACAATAATATATAGAGGATCCGTGATTCCTTATATCATATGAGGGATAATTTTCTTCATAACCTATTTTTAATTATTTATATGCCAAGGTGAATAAGAATTTTAGATCATGGGTGACAAGACTACACAATTCCACCTTAAAAAGCAGTATGTCAAAGGTATAATGAGGAATACAAAGGATTGAAGGAACACATACCACCTTAAGAAAAAAGAAGGTGTCATTTATCAATTAACCTGCAAACCTATCACAAAAGAATACATCCTATATAAGAGTCTGAGCTGCATGTCACAAACATCTTGATAAAGCCCAAGGGAGGGCGAAACGCGTCTCTTGTTGAAGTGACATTGCAGCTTTTATCTGAAGCATCCTTGATACAGCATTCTTAACCCGGGTTAATCGATATACTACTTCATTGGAAGTGAGGAAGAATCTGCCTATTCTATCCTATGCTGTAAGCCCATAATATACCTCTAAGGGCCGAACACACATCTCTTTGGACAACAAAGTTACAAAGTGGAAATCCTTAAACAGCTGTTGGATTACGTGAAGCAACACCTCTTTGATTTTGAGAAGTGAGGTGTGACGTCAGACGCCGTCCGACACGTGAGTAGGTTTGCAGAGAACAGCGTGGGAGAGCGGCTGCTAGCCGCAACAATGGTCCAAGATTTGACCGAGACTTACCATCGGAATACGGTAAAGTACCACACACTAATCCCTGAAGGGCTGTCCGCATACTGTCACCATATATGAACTAGATGCCGTATATGAACTTTTGTTATTATATTTCATAAAGTGCCTAAGTGGTTTACCTACGAGTGTTCCTCCTTGCCTTCATACCATTACCGCCCTGTGTAAGATACACACGCTGCACAAACAGGACACTGTGCACGATCATCAGACCCATGATCTAGCAATAATCTAGCAGGAACTGTGCAAGATTGCTTGGCTCTTATTCCTCTAAAGCTTTGAGAACGTTCAAAGAATAATAACTTTTTATTTGCTTTTATCCCCTTATTCCGCTTTTAATAACTATAGTTCACTTGTCTACATTTACAGTATAGGGAGACGTCCCTTTTTATTTTGTATTCACATTGTATTTTATTAAATATATATGGTTATTTTTATATTGGTGTTGTGATACTTTTAGCCTTTACGGGCGCACTTCTCTATCTTTAAGCTTAGCTTAAAAATTTGTATGTACTATTCAACATCCCGGATACGGCAGTGTAACGCCGTCTTGGGGTTGACTTGCCTGAAAGCAGAGAGTCACACCGCACCAGCACTCCTGTCCTCCCTGAACGCACAGGTGGATCAGTGGCTTACTCCGCACCAACTGGAGATTGGCAAAGTTTTTTCTTACATTGGAAGTAATTTGGTGGCGGCATTGAAATTGGGCAAGTTGACACATGTGCCGTGCATGGCACATGTGTGTAATCTGATTGTACAACGCTTTGTGCATAAGTACCCAGGCTTACAGGATGTCCTGAAGCAGGCCAGGAAGGTGTATGGCCATTTCAGGCGTTCCTACACGGCCATGGCACACTTGTCAGATATCCAGTGGCGAAACAACCTGCCAGTGAGGCACTTGATTTGCGACAGCCCGACACGTTGGAATTCAACACTCCTAATGTTTGACCGCTTGCTCCAACAAGAAAAAGCTGTTAACGAGTATTTGTATGACCGGGGTGCTAGGAAAGCATCTGGGGAGCTGGGGATTTTTTTGCCACATTAATGGACACTCATGCGCAATGCCTGTAGGCTCATGCGTCCTTTTGAGGAGGTGACAAACCTTGTCAGTCGCACCGAAGGCACCATCAGCGACATCATACCATTTGTTTTCTTCCTGGAGCGTGCCCTGCGAAGAGTGCTGGATCAGGCCGTACATGAGCGTGAAGAGGAAGAGTTGTGGTCTCCATCACCACCAGAAACAGTCAGCCTTATCAGCATCGCTTGCTGGACCAGCGGCAACGCAGGAAGAGGATTGTGAGGAAGAGGAGTCAGAGGAGGAATGTGGCTTTGAGGAGGAGGAGGAAGACCAAGCACAACAGGCATCCCAGGGTGCTCGTTGTTGTCACCTATCTGGTACCTGTGGTGTTGTACGTGGCTGGGGGGAAGAAGATACCTTCAGTGAGATCAGTGAGGATGAGGAACGGGACATGAGTAGCTCGGCATCCAACCTTGTGCAAATGGGGTCTTTCATGCTGTCGTGCCTGTTGAGGGACACTCGTATAAAAAAGCTGAAGGAGAACGAACTGTACTGGGTATACACACTACTAGACCCCCGGTATAAGCATAAAGTGACTGAAATGTTTCCGAATTCCCGCAAGTCGGAAAGGATGGAGCAGTTCAAAAATAAATTAAAAAGTATTCTTTACACAGCGTATAAGGGTGATCTCACAGCACAACGGGAATCTAACAGGGGAAGAGATGAAAGTAATACTCCTCCTCCCACGACCACGGCGGCAAGGACAGGATGCTTTCCAGACATGTTGTTGATGGAGGACATGCAGATCTTTTTAACTCCTATGCATCGCCACAGCCCTTCGGGATCCAGCCTCAGAGAACGACTCAACCGACAGGTAGCAGACTACCTTGCATTAACTGCGGATCTCGACACTCTGAGGAGCGATGGACCCCTTGACTACTGGGTGTGCAGGCTTGACCTGTGGCCTGAGCTATCCCAATTTGCTATCGAACTTCTGGCCTGCCCTGCTTCAAGTGTCCTGTCAGAAAGGACCTTCAGTGCAGCAGGAGGTATTGTCACTGAGAAGAGAAGTTGCCTAGGTCAAAAAAGTCTTGATTATCTCACCTTTATTAAAATGAATGAGGAATGGATCCCGAAGGGACTGACATTGGGTGATACATAAGAGTAAAAAAGGCCTGATGAGATAAGCTGCCTTGGGCTAAAAATGGTACACACGCTGCTGTATTTTATCTTCGAATGCCGGATGACTTGCGTGACTTATCTGCCAACAACTAGGGTTCAAGCCGCAATGTTTTAGGGCACTTTCTAACTGTCAAACAAACATCAATTTTTCTGGCCACTGCTACAGCAGCGGCTGCAACAATACCTGATTTTTCAGGCATGTGTACATGCCTAATTTTTCTGGCCTCTGGTGCTGCACTGTGGCTTCAAAACCCAAACAAAAAAAATAAGGCACATAACAGGGATTAAACTGCTAAGAATAGTACTACTTAACACACCATTCATATCTGGTGGCACAGTAGATTGCACGCGCAGTGCCCAAATTTGAAGTAGGAGGACCGGCCAAGCATCTTTTTCCATCTCCCGGTTCCTAAAAAATTTCTCTGGGTTCCTAAAAATGATGCCATACCTGTACTCAATTGTGCAAAAGGAAATCATGGCATATGGGTCTTTTATGCTGTCATGCCTGTTGAGGGTCGGGGACCCTCGTATAAAAAGGCTGAAGGAGAACGACCTGTACTGGGTGTCCAAGCATCTTTTTCCATCTCCCGGTTCCTAAAAATTATCTTCGGGTTCCTAAAATCGATGCCATACCTGTACTCGATTGTGCAAAAGGAAGTCATGGCATATGGGGTCTTTCATGCTGTTGTGCCTGTTGAGGGTCAGGGACCCTTGTATAAAAAGGCTGAAGGAGAACGACCTGTACTGGGTGTCCAAGCATCTTTTTCCATCTCCCGATTCCTAAATATTATCTCCGGGTTCCTAAAATCGATGCCATACCTGTACTCGATTGTGCAAAAGGAAGTCATGGCATATGGGGTCTTTCATGCTGTCATGCCTGTTGAGGGTCAGGGAACCTCATATAAAAAGGCTGAAGGAGAACGAGCTGTACTGGGTGTCCAAGCATCTTTTTCCATCTCCCTGTTCCTAAAAATGATCTCCGGGTTCCTAAAATCAATGCCATACCTGTACTCGATTGTGCAAAAGGAAGTCATGGCATATGGGGTCTTTCATGCTGTCGTGCCTGTTGAGGGTCGGGGACCCTCGTATAAAAAGGCTGAAGGAGAACGACCTGTACTGGGTGTCCAAGCATCTTTTTCCATCTCCCGGTTCCTAAAAATTATCTCCGGGTTCCTAAAATCGATGCCATACCTGTACTCGATTGTGCAAAAGGAAGTCATGGCAGATGGGGTCTTTCATGCTGTCGTGCATGTTGAGGGTTGGGGACCCTCGTATAAAAAGGCTGAAGGAGAATGACCTGTACTGGGTGACCAAGCATCTTTTTCCATCTCCCGGTTCCTAAAAATTATCTCCGGGTTCCGAAAATTGATGCCATACCTGTACTCGATTCTGCAAAAGGAAGTCATGGCGTATGGGGTCTTTCATGCTGTCGTGCATGTTGAGGGTCGGGGACCCTCGTATAAAAAGGCTGAAGGAGAACGACCTGTACTGGGTGTCCAAGCATCTTTTTCCATCTCCCGGTTCCTAAAATCCATGCCATATACACGTCCCCTGATAGGGGACATACGCAGTGGAAGGTACCCGGCCACAATTTCTTTGCACAAAAGGCAATCCCGGACCCCAACCTGTACTCGATTGTGCAAAAGGAAGTTACCTTACCATGGGTCCCAGCCCGGACGTCTTTGCAATTCTCTGTCTGGGAAATTATATATCTATCAAATCTATCTATTTATCTATCAAATCTATCTAACTATCAATCAATCGTATCTATTAAATGTATATTGCATCTATTTATCTATGTAATTCGTATCTATCAAATGCATATTGCATCTATCGATCTATGTAATTCGTATCTATCAAATGTATATTGCATCCATTGATCTATGTAATTCGTATCTATCAAATGTATATTGCATCTTTTGATCTATGTAATTTGTATCAATCAAATGTATATTGCATCTATTGATCTATGTAATTCGTATCTATCAAATGTATATTGCATCTATTGATCTACGTAATTTGTATCTATCAAATGTATATTGCATCTTTTGATCTATGTAATTCGTATCTATCAAATGTATATTGCATCTATTGATCTATGTAATTCGTATCTATCAAATGTATATTGCATCTTTTGATCTATGTAATTCGTATCTATCAAATGTATATTGCATCTATTGATCTATGTAATTCGTATCTATCAAATGTATATTGCATCTATTGATCTATGTAATTTGTATCTATCAAATGTATATTGCATCTTTTGATCTATGTAATTCGTATCTATCAAATGTATATTGCATCTATTGATCTATGTAATTCGTATCTATCAAATGTATATTGCATCTTTTGATCTATGTAATTCGTATCTATCAAATGTATATTGCATCTATTGATCTATGTAATTCGTATCTATCAAATGTATATTGCATCTATTGATCTATGTAATTCGTATCTATCAAATGTATATTGCATGTATTGATCTATGTAATTCGTATCTATCAAATGTATATTGCATCTATTGATCTATGTAATTTGTATCTATCCAATGTATATTGCATCTATTGATCTATGTAATCTATGTATCTATCAAATCTATCTCGTGGCCGGACTGTTTTGTGACAGCCACTTGTGTTTCGGACAAATTTGAAGTAGGAGGACCGAACAAGCATCTTTATCCATCTCCCGGTTCCTAAAATCCATGCTATATACACCTCCCCCGATAGGGGGAGTAACAGGTATTAAACTGCTAAGAATAGTACTACTTAACACACCACTCATATCTGGTGGCACAATAGATTGCACGCTCAGTGCCCTAAATTTGAAGCAGGAGGACCGAACAAGCATCTTTTTCCATCTCCCGGTTCCGAAAATCCATGCCATATACACGCCCCCTGGCGGCGCAACTGCCTCTGGGAACCTTACCATGGGTCACAGACCGCATGTCTTATTGTAATTCTCTGTCAGGGAAATGATATATCTATCAAATCTATTTATCTATCAAATCTATCTAACTATCAATCATATCTATCAAATATATATTGCATCTATTGATCTATGTAATTCGTATCTATCAAATATATATTGCATCTATTGATCTATGTAAATCGTATCTATCAAATGTATATTGCATCTATTGATCTATGTAATTCGAATCTATCAAATGTATATTGCATCTATTGATCTATGTAATTTGTATCTATCAAATGTATATTGCATCGTTTGATCTATGTAATTCGTATCTATCAAATGTATATTGCATCTTTTGATCTATGTAATTCGTATCTATCAAAATGTATATTGCATCTTTTGATCTATGTAATTCGTATCTATCAAATGTATATTGCATCTTTTGATCTATGTAATTCGTATCTATCAAATGTATAATGCATCTATTGATCTATGTAATTCGTATATATCAAATGTATATTGCATCTATCGATCTATGTAATTCGTATCTATCAAATGTATATTGCATCTTTTGATCTATGTAATTCGTATCTATCAAATGTATATTGCATCTTTTGATCTATGTAATTCATATCTATCAAATGTATATTGCATCTTTTGATCTATGTAATTCGTATCTATCAAATGTATATTGCATCTATTGATCTATGTAATTCGTATCTATCAAATGTATATTGCATCTTTTGATCTATGTAATTCGTATCTATCAAATGTATATTGCATCTTTTGATCTAAGTAATTCGTATCTATCAAATGTATATTGCATCTATTGATCTATGTAATTCGTATCTATCAAATGTATATTGCATCTTTTGATCTATGTAATTCGTATCTATCAAATGTATATTGCATCTATTGATCTATGTAATTCGTATCTATCAAATGTATATTGCATCTTTTGATCTATGTAATTCGTATCTATCAAATGTATATTGCATCTATTGATCTATGTAATTCGTATCTATCAAATGTATATTGCATCTTTTGATCTATGTAATTTGTATCTATCAAATGTATATTGCATCTATTGATCTATGTAATTCGTATCTATCAAATGTATATTTCATCTATTGATCTATGTAATTCGTATCTATCAAATGTATATTGCATCTATTGATCTATGTAATTTGTATCTATCCAATGTATATGGCATCCATTGATCTATGTAATTCGTATCTATCAAATGTATATTGCATCTTTTGATCTATGTAATTCGTATCTATCAAATGTATATTGCATCTATTGATCTATGTAATTTGTATCTATCAAATGTATATTGCATCTATTGATCTATGTAATTTGTATCTATCCAATGTATATTGCATCTATTGATCTATGTAATCTATGTATCTATCTATCAAATCTATCTCGTGGCCGGACTGTTTTGTGACAGCCACTTGTGTTTCGGACAAATTTGAAGTAGGAGGACCGAACAAGCATCTTTATCCATCTCCCGGTTCCTAAAATCCATGCTATATACACCTCCCCCGATAGGGGGAGTAACAGGTATTAAACTGCTAAGAATAGTACTACTTAACACACCACTCATATCTGGTGGCACAATAGATTGCACGCTCAGTGCCCTAAATTTGAAGCAGGAGGACCGAACAAGCATCTTTTTCCATCTCCCGGTTCCGAAAATCCATGCCATATACACGCCCCCTGGCGGCGCAACTGCCTCTGGGAACCTTACCATGGGTCACAGACCGCATGTCTTATTGTAATTCTCTGTCAGGGAAATGATATATCTATCAAATCTATTTATCTATCAAATCTATCTAACTATCAATCATATCTATCAAATATATATTGCATCTATTGATCTATGTAATTCGTATCTATCAAATATATATTGCATCTATTGATCTATGTAAATCGTATCTATCAAATGTATATTGCATCTATTGATCTATGTAATTCGAATCTATCAAATGTATATTGCATCTATTGATCTATGTATTTTGTATCTATCAAATGTATATTGCATCTATCAATCTATGTAATTTGTATCTATCAAATGTATATTGCATCTTTTGATCTATGTAATTCGTATCTATCAAATGTATATTGCATCTTTTGATCTATGTAATTCGTATCTATCAAAATGTATATTGCATCTTTTGATCTATGTAATTCGTATCTATCAAATGTATATTGCATCTTTTGATCTATGTAATTCGTATCTATCAAATGTATATTGCATCTATTGATCTATGTAATTCGTATCTATCAAATGTATATTGCATCTATCGATCTATGTAATTCGTATATATCAAATGTATATTGCATCTTTTGATCTATGTAATTCGTATCTATCAAATGTATATTGCATCTTTTGATCTATGTAATTCGTATCTATCAAATGTATATTGAATCTTTTGATCTATGTAATTCGTATCTATCAAATGTATATTGCATCTATTGATCTATGTAATTTGTATCTATCAAATGTATATTGCATCTTTTGATATATGTAATTCGTATCTATCAAATGTATATTGCATCTTTTGATCTAAGTAATTCGTATCTATGAAATGTATATTGCATCTATTGATCTATGTAATTCGTATCTATCAAATGTATATTGCATCTTTTGATCTATGTAATTCGTATCTATCAAATGTATATTGCATCTATTGATCTATGTAATTCGTATCTATCATATGTATATTGCATCTATTGATCTATGTAATCTATGTATCTATCTATCTATCTATCTATCTATCTATCAAATCTATCCATCTCGTGGCCGGACTGTTTTGTGACAGCCACTTGTGTTTCGGCCAAATTTGAAGTAGGAGGACCGACCAAGCATCTTTTTCCATCTCCCAGTTCCTAAAATCCATGCCATATACACCTCCCCCGATAGGGGGAGTAACAGGTATTAAACTGCTAAGAATAGTACTACTTAACACACCACTCATATCTGGTGGCACAATAGATTGCACGCGCAGTGCCCCAAATTTGAAGCAGGAGGACCGACCAAGCATCTTTTTCCATCTCCCGGTTCCTAAAATCCATGCCATATACACCTCCCCCGATAGGGGGAGTAACAGGTATTAAACTGCTAAGAATAGTACTACTTAACACACCACTCATATCTGGGGCGCGATCCGATATACGGCGTAGTTTGCGGCGCAAGCGAGGGAATCCGTGTCGCCGCAGTTTCAGCTCGCATCTCGAGCTATCCAATATACAGCGCCGTCAGTTGCTAACCTGCCGTAAGTCGGATAAACCAGCGATGTCCAGAAATCTGCGCAAGTACAAATTTCTGGCGTCGCCAGTGACTTACACCACGTTAGAAACTGCCGGCGCCTACAAAACCTGACTAAAGTATGAAATCACCCGCACTGTCTAACACGCCTCCCTAACATAGCCCGACACGTCTAACCCTCTATCCGCTATCCCCCCTCTCTATCCAAACAATAAAATATGTATTAACCCCTAAACCGCCGCTCCCAAACCCCGCGCAACCTAATAAAGTTATTAACCCCTAAACCGCCGCTCCCGGACCCCCGCCAGCTATATTAAATCTATAACCCCTTAAAGTGAGCCCCTACCCCGCCGCCATCTATATTAAATTATTTAACCCCTAAAATACTAAACTATCCCTACCACTAAACCTAAGTCTAACCCTACAAATAGCCCTGAAAAGGGCTTTTTGCGTGGCATTACCCCAAATTAAACTGCTCTTTTGCCAGCCCTTAAAAGGGCTTTTGGCGGGGCTTTGTCACAAAGTAATCAGCTCTTTTGCCTACAATCTAAATCCCCCTACACCGCAGCCAATCAGATTGAACTTGAATCTGATTGGCTGATTCAATCAGCCAATCAGATTTTTCTACCTTAATTCCGATTGGCTGATAGAATCCTATCAGCCAATCGGAATTTGACAGACGCCATCTTGGATGACGTCATTTAAAGGTACCTCATTCGTCGTTCAGTCGTCGGCCGGGATAGATGCTCCGTGTCGGAGGAGCGAAGTATGAAGATTGAAGATGCCGCTTGATGGAAGATGCTGCCGGATGGAAGAAGACTTTGCTGCCGCTTGGATAAAGACATCGCCCGGATCGGATGAGGACTTCGGCCCGGTGTGGTGAAGAC
This sequence comes from Bombina bombina, assembly GCF_027579735.1. NCBI lineage: Eukaryota > Metazoa > Chordata > Amphibia > Anura > Bombinatoridae > Bombina > Bombina bombina. The sequence goes on along the minus strand of NC_069499.1, from coordinate 627,928,052 downwards.
AAGGTAGGGAGATCTTCAGGGGGGTAGTGTTAGGTTTATTTAAGGGGGGTTTGGGTTAGATTAGGGGTATGTGGGTGGTGGGTTGTAATGTTGGGGGGTGGTATTGTGTTTTTTTTTCAGGCAAAAGAGCAGTTTTCTTTGGGGCATGCCCCCACAAAAGGCCCTTTTAAGGGCTGGTAAGGTAAAAGAGCTTTGAACTTTTTTTAATTTAGAATAGGGTAGGGAATTTTTTTTATTTTGGGGGGCTTTATTATTTTATTAGGGGGCTTAGAATAGGTGTAATTAGCTTAAAAATCTTGTCATCTTTTTTTTATTTTTTGTAATTTAGTGTTTTGTTTTTTTTGTAATTTAGTTTAGTTTATTTAATTGTATTTTTAGATAGATATTTGTAGTTTATTTAATTTATTGATAGTGTAGGTGTATTTGTAACTTAGGTTAGGATTTATTTTACAGGTAATTGGGTAATTATTTTAACTAGGTAGCTATTAAATAGTTAATAACTATTTAATAGCTACTATACCCAGTTAAAATAATTAACAATTTACCTGTAAAATAAATATAAACCCTAACATAGCTACAAGGTAATTATTAATTATATTTTAGCTATCTTAGGGTTTATTTTATAGGTAAGTATTTAGATTTAAATAGGAATATTTTAGTTTATAATATGAATTAGATTTATTTAATAAGAATTTAGTTAGGGGTGTTAGGGTTAGATAGAGTTAATATAGTTAATATAAATACTATAGTAACTATATTAACTATATTAACACTAATATAATTAGGGTTAATATAGTTAATATATATAATGTAATAACTATATTAACTATAATATACTTAGGGTTAATATAGATAATATAGCTGGCGGCGGGGTAGGTAGATTAAATTAGGGGTTAATAATTTTAATATAGATGGCGGCGGTGTAAGGGGCTTACATTAGGGGTTAATACCATTAATATAGGTGGCGGCGGTGTAGGGAGGGCAGGTTATAGGGCAAAAGAGCTGTTAACTTTGGGGCAAAGCCCCGCAAAAGGCCCTTTTAAGGGCTGGTAATAGAGTTTATTACTTTATGGATATTAGATTAGGGGTTAATAATATTAATATAGCTGGCGGCGGTGTAAGGGGTCAGATTAGGGGATAGATCAGGTAGATGGCAGCGGTTTTAGGGGCTCACATTAGAGGATAGATCAGTTAGATGGTGGCGGTTTTAGGGGCTCACATTAGGGGATAGATCAGTTAGATGGTGGCGGTTTTAGGGGCTCACAGTAGGGGGTTAGTTTATGTAGATGGCGGCGGTTTAGGGGTTAAATACTTTATTAGGGATTGCGGCGGGGGATCGCGGTTGACAGGTAGATAGACATTGCGCATGCGTAAGGTGTTAGGTTTTATTTAGCAGATTGCGGTTGACAGGTAGATAGACATTGCGCATGCGTTAGGTGTTAGGTTTATTTTGTAGCTAGTTTAGGGAGTTACGGGGCTCCAATAGTCAGCGTAAGGCTTCTTACGGCTGCTTTTTGTGGCGAGGTGAAAATGGAGTAAGATTTCTCCATTTTCGCCACGTTAGTCCTTACGCTGTATACTGGATACCAAACTGCGCTGGTTTGGTATACCTGCCTATGGCCCAAAAAACTACGGGCGACGGCAGAAATATACGCGCGTAACTTCTAGGTTACGCCGTATATAGGATACCAAACCAGCGCAAATATTGCCGTCGCCAGCTTTTGCGGGCGATGATTTTTATCGTATCGAGCCCCTGGTGGCACAATAGATTGCACGAGCAGTGCCCCAAATTTGAAGCAGGAGGACCGACCAAGCATCTTTTTCCATCTCCCGGTTCTGAAAATCCATGCCATATACACGTCCCCTGGCGGCGCAACTGCCTCTGGGAACCTTACCATGGGTCCCAGCCGCATGTCTTATTGTAATTCTCTGTCAGGGAAATTATATAGCTATCAAATCTATCTATCTATCAAATCTAACTATCAATCGTATCTATCAAATATATATTGCATCTAATGATCTATGTAATTAGTATCTATCAAATGTATATTGCATCTATTGATCTATGTAAATCGTATCTTTCAAATGTATATTGCATCTATTGATCTATGTAATTTGTATCTATCAAATGTATATTGCATCTTTTGATCTATGTAATTCGTATCTATCAAATGTATATTGCATCTTTTGATCTATGTAATTCGTATCTATCAAATTTATATTGCATCTATTGATCTATGTAATTTGTATCTATCAAATGTCTATTGCATCTTTTGATCTATGTAATTCGTATCTATCAAATGTATATTGCATCTATTGATCTATGTAATTTGTATCTATCAAATGTATATTGCATCTATTGATCTATGTAATTCGTATCTATCAAATGTATCAAATCTATCTATCTCGTGGTTGTGCAAATGGACTGTTTGTGGTTGTTTGCGGTGCATTACACAGGGAGTTTGCTCTGTCACTTTGAAGCGGGCGTAACCCTTACACTACCTGATCGATACAACATCATACCTGATGTTTTAAAGCATGTTATTCCAAACAATTTAGGAATGTTAGGTGATTTAGGCCCTTTATGGCTTAAAACCAGACTCTGCATCAACTATGTAATTTTCCGTGGGAGTTTTGCCATGGATCTCCCTCCGGCATGTCCAGGTATTAGTCCCCTTGAAACAACTTTTCCATCACTATTGTGGCCAGAAAGAGTCCCTGTGGGTTTTAAAGTTCGCCTGCCTACTGAAGTCAATGGCGGTTCGCTCGGTTCGCCGGTTCGCAAAATTTTAGGTTTGCGACATCACTAGTTGCTAGTGTTGAATGAACATGGGATCAAGATTGATGAAGCCAAAGGTACATGGATTTCAGCTTGTTCCAGGTCAACATTTTTTATCTCAAGTGCTAGAAGATAAAGGAGAAACTATAATTATTGTTTGGGCAAGTTAACAATTTATGTCACATATCAGAAACATGCAGATATCTGTCTTAACATTTACACATTTAAGGCTAGGTTACAAATTGACCACAAAATAACGCTTCAGTGAAAGCGATATTTCCGCTCAACTTTAATACTAGCGCACGCAAATGTACGCTAGTATTAAAAGTAAGTTGCAATGCACTTTTAGTGACCTTTTGTTCTCTAACACCCAACACCCGCCAAGTTTAGCCCCCAAAAACTTCTTAGTGCAGTGGTTTTTTATTAAAACTAAAAAACTAAAATATACTTTATTTTGGAGGCAATCGGGGCACATTTAGAAAATTAACCAGAGGTTGTTAACCGTCGTTAGCACTGAAAGGGTTAAGAAAGTTAAAAAAGAGAATATTTAAAAGATAAGATTGAAATTAAATTAATTGAAATTAAAGAGTGCAAGTTCCAAATTATCTTGCAAAACCACTTTTTGTATCTTTTCAAAGGATTGTGGGGGCATTGCATAGTTTTCCCACAGAGATGGTAGTGACACAGGCAATGAAGGAATTCAAGAATGTCTGGGCTGTACTGAGGTTTAATAAAGTTTACACTTCAGATAGGAATATGGGCAGACTAAATGGGTAGCTAAGGCTCAAGCCAAAATACATATTTTTGGCCAAGAGAGTTATGTCACCACCAGAAGTGCCTGGCCAAAATTCCTTTCCCAAGAGGAGAAATGTTCACATAAATAAACTTTTCTTAAATAGGATGTCATTTCAAGACCACTTGGCTTTATTTTTAAACTGACCTGAATTGGTATTTAACCTGCATCACCCGTCTCTCTCTGTGTAGCTCTGATTTGAGGAAAATGATCCATCTCAAGCAGACATTGGAAGAAAAATATAAATCAGAAAGTAAGTTTTGCACTATTTATATTAAACTTGATCCCTTATGGACTAGGTGCATTCTGAAGTTTAAACACAATTATTTGTGGCCAGACATCTTTAACAGCATATTAAATACATGCTTAAAGGGACACTCCAGTCAAGATACATTTTTATGATTTAGAAAGAGCATGCAGTTTAAAGACTCTTTCCAATTTACTTTCATTATCAAATTTTTATATGTTAAATTCACACCTTCTTGGGAACAAGATCCTACTGAGCATGTGCACAAGCTCGCAGGGTATACGTATACTAGTCTGTGATTGGCTGATGTCTGTCACATGATACAGGGAGAAAATGGGAGAAAAAAATATGTTTGTCAGAAAAAATCTACTGCTTATTTGAAATTCAGAGTAGGTGTTATTGCCTTGTCTATTTATTATGCACTTATTAATTATGTAATTCTACTGCATTGCGTGGCCCTTTAATTGTTATACCTAAAGACGACTATTTTAAAATATGCTGCAGTTCTTTGTTTATTTTTAAATGTTTAAATGAATGTACCAGTCCTGAATAAAAGTAGTAGAGGGCTCGTTTACATTAAGCCATAAAAAATGGAGCCGTAAGATACTAAGTTGCTGACAGCATTTCCATTGAAATATTTTGTGCATTGCGCGCAGTCGCTCTTTTCATGTAGGTGTAAGTTAACGTTGTGTTAGCGCTTCCATCAGATTTCTCGAAAATTGTGCTATAACTAGTTAGTTTCTATGGTAACCCGACCTTACAATATAAAATTTACATTTAATGTTTGCATTTCTTATCTGTGATCACCTCTAAACAGAAATAAAAATAAAGATACATTTATTTATAATGGACAATATTTTTAGCTATAAGCAAATACAATTTTTATTATAATTACATATTCTACTTTATTAATATATGTAATATGCATTGCTACCCTAGGTATAGGTCTAGTTTGAATTTTGTAGATATGTGCTTGCATATATTTTTATATGTACATACTTACTGATATTTCTATAAGAATACAAATGCAACTATTCCTATACATAGGACAACAATACATATTACAATTTATTTCTACATTGAAACACTCGCATTATTTGCTCGTTTAAAATTTCAATGGGATCTAGGACTCAAAAAGCTATTTTTTTCTCTTTTACCCCTAGTTGAGATGAGTGTAATTTCCTCAATGTATCAACAGACTCAGTATATTAACGGTTTGCACTTTCATTCAAAACCTAGTGTAAATTAGCACTTAACAGCTTCTAATACATACTATAGGGACGCAAAAATCTGCCAATATTGTGTTATAACACGCCATCGGAAGCATTCAATACAAACAATTGCTTCTGACAGCATATTTATTAGTTTGTAACCTTGCACCAAACAAATTACGGCTCAATGGAAACAAGCCGAGAATAACCAGTTGTGCACAAACATGCATTTCCTTTTCATTTCTATAAAAACATTTTTGATTGCTACACGTTCATATGCATGATAGAGCACTTTTGAGATAAATCTATATTTGTACCTAAAAAAATATGACATACATTTTGTATTAACTTTGTACCTTACTATGTACAGCATGGGAAGTATAATAATAATAAGAATAAACATATGAAAGAAAAAAATGAAATACATAAATCACATTGGAAAAGAACAGCAACAGAAATGAGTGCTAGAATAAGTGCACATGAAGCTGCAGCATGCTAGGTATATTTATAGAGTATCACTCCAAGAGAATTGATGAAATTAAATATAGCCAGACTCAACTCTCACATAAAGTATGTCTGCCTTTTAACCAATCAGGACTGTGGATGTTCAAGATTACTGTCCAATTTTAGCGTGACCTTTAATCGGAATGATTAGTCACAGGGACAGTGTACACCATTTTTCATATAACTGCATGTAATAGACACTTCTATAAAGAAGAATATGCACAGATATTGATATAAAAAATCCAGTATAAAACCTTTTAAAAACTTACTTAGACACTCCCAGTTCAACACCATTGATAAGGTTAGGCTGGGACACCCACTGAAAGGGGCTTTAAAACAGAAAGAGCAACCCCCCTGCATATGAAAAGACAGATTACACAAAGAGTAGCAGCACAAATCTGTAGACCTGGGGCTTGGTTAGGAGTCTGAAAATAAGCACAATGTTAATAAAAAATAAGCAATACTATCAACACTCCCAGATGAGCTATATAAATGGATCATCTACAAAACATTTATGCAAAGAAAAATCTAGTGTACAATGTCCTTTCATAGCAAACATGATTAAAGGACCACTGTACACAGTAGAAGAGCATAATTAGTAAATGCCCAATAAAAAGACAATGAATAAACACTTTGAATATCAAATGAGTAGTAGATTTCTTTCTGAAAGATTTTAAAGATAGTTCTGTTTTCCCTCCTACTGCATCATGTAAAAGCCATAAGCCAATCACAAAATGCATAAACGAACATTATGTGAATCTTGCACATGCTCAGTAGGAGATGGTACCTCAGACAATCTGCATATAAAAAATGAGCACATTTAGATAATGAAAGTGAATTGGAAAGTTGTTTAAAATTATGTGCTCTGTATCTGAATAAATAAAGTTTAATTTGAGTGTCACTTTAAGGGCATTGCAACGTTGCTATGCTGTCTTTGTGTCTGATTACTAAATAAAGGAACATAAATTAATTTATTTTTGATGCTGGAGAATCTGTGCTGAACTGTTATGGGGATGGCAGCACCCCAGTGAACTATGGGCATCTTATTCCATTCATTGGTGCTGTTTCTATATTGTGTATATTACACTTAAAGGGATAGTAAACCCAATTTTTTTCCATTTTTTTAAAACTTCATATTCAGTTGTTAAAGTCACCAAATAACACCTTTTAGCCATTGTTTTAAATTTATGTAAAAATTATTTTTTTATTATAAAAAGTATATTCTGCCAAACCTTTCTTTTCATTCATTATGCAGCCGAATGAACAAGTTCTACCTAGGTTGAACTAATATGGCATCACGCATGCGCATTTACACAAACTTTTTGCAACGTATGGGTATATCAGACTTGTCCTGGTGTTTCAACTGCCGCGTCATTAACACCTCCCCGGATGCCAACTAAAAGTTGAGTGATTGGAGATTAAAGGGACACTGAACCCAAATTTTTTCTTTCATGATTCAGATAGAGCATGCAATTTTAAACAACTTTCTAATTTACTCCTATTATCAATTTTTCTTCGTTTTCTTATTTGAAAAAGAAGGCATTTAAGCTATTTTTTTTTTTTTGGTTTCAGTGTCCCTTTAATTACATAATTAATACTTTGCATTGTGGGGGTTTGGTGGTTTAGGGGTTAATAGGTTAATTAAGTAGATTGCGTTGTGGGGGGTTGGCGGATTAGGGGTTAATAATGTTGATAGCTACTTTGTGTTGTGGGGGGATTGCAGATTAGGGGTTAATACATTTATTAGTTAGTTTGCCATGTGGGGGGATGGTGGATTAGGGGTTAATAAATTTATTAGGTACTTTGCGATGTGGGGGTTTGTGCATTATCCAGCCTACATTTATGGGCGGTCATTACAGCCTACATTTATGGGCGGTCATTACGGCCGTTTACAAGGTAAACTAAAACATAATTTTATTGAACATTAAAGCTTCGTTTTAAAAACATTAATTTATCTTTATTTGCTATATTGGCTCTACTCACTTTATTTAGCATTTATGCCTTTTGTATACAATGCCTTTTTGTGTCTCTGTATAGGGCTTTTTTCGATTGGCTGCTTGATGTACCGCATGACTTACACGCCCTTTTATTTGTAGAGCTTGCTATGGCAACCAAGTGTAGTTCGTGTGATACATGCATACAGCGAATATTTGCTCGTTTTTGTTTAAACCTCCTTTGTCTGTGCCTTTGCTTTTACTTACCTTTGGCCATTATGCTTCTATTTTAATTTAGTGTGCACAGTAAGTTTTTTGCTGACCGGACTCACGTTGCCCGGGATGATGACGTCACCTTCAGGGGCAAAGCTACCTGGGAGAGCGTGGATGCCCGGCCAGTTCACTCTGTGTTTTGCTGTACTTAAGGGGTGTTGGGTAAGTAATTTGTAACACACTTTTGGTCTGAAGACGGACTATATTATGTCCGAAAACATTCAATAAATAAAAGTGCCTGTTTAAGGATCCCTTGGAGTGCGCTTTTTCCACATACTTGTTTATTTTGTTTGCTGCACCCAGGGCACTGGATTATTTGTCTGCTTGGAGTGCAATTACCCAGTGATATGTATATATATATATATATATATATATATATATATAAATATATATATATTTATTCATATACATATATATATTACAGGGATTACACAGTCCCCATAGACCACAATAGAAAGGCACTTTTAAGTGTGTTTTGTTTTCTTTCTAACACCCCACACCCACCAACTTTTAACCCCTTAAAACTGCCTCCTGCAGTTATTAATAAAAAAAAACACAAAAAGAGATGCTACATTTTTTATTTTTTATAATGCACATTATACTAAATTTTTGGGGTAATTGGGGAACATTTTTAAAATTAACCAGAGGTCTGACCTCTGGTTAATTTTCAGAGCTTAATGGCTACCACAAGCTCTCAGTAGCAATAACCAGACACTTGTAATGTCTGGTTATTTATTGAGCGCCTGTAAACGGGCAAATTTGTCCATTTACGGGCGCCCAATATATTAGCACTCCACTTGTAATTAGCCCTAAACTGAAAAAGGTTAAATCAGCAATGATATCCAATTGTTACAATATTGCTAACAATCAATTATAGTCTGAGTCTTTGAGCCCAGTAGTAAAATGGGGGCTTAAGTCTGTCATTTGGTTGTTATGTATCAACAGTTTCCCTTTTTCCTATTAAATGTATCCAAATTTCATTTCTCCAGGACAAATATGGCTGCCAGAACACATGGTTTTGACAGGTATTACGATGTGTAACATGACATCCAATTGAGCAAATCACATTGTATCTTTTCATCCATAGCTGTCACAAACAATGCTCCAAAGATGCTGAGAAGCAATGTTCTGAGAATGTTCCTATTTGGTTCCCGTGATTTTCACACATCCTACATTGTTAAACTGCTCGTTAATTCCTCCGCTTGCTCCCTAGAGGCTCTTAACTTCCTTCTTTGAAATGGCTTTGTGGCGTGATGATGAGAGCAATCAAGAGCAATCAAACTTAATGAAGATATTAACCAGACCAGAGCAAAGAGCCTCCCTTGGGAACCACCACGGAAACCTTAAGGAGAATAAGGAAACAGAATAAGGAATTAGCTGTAATAATATTACAATAATTACCAGCCTCAAAATAGAAAAATTTCCATGCCCCTTAGAGTCTCGTAGACTTTATTTTATCATTCAGACACTTGACCTAAAGGATCACAGTTAACAAGCCCAGAAACAGTAAAAACTATCCATCCATGGTGACAATAGGTTGACTTCTTCTTAAAGGGTTTTCTGAATTAATGGTAGTGCTCTACTGTTCTTTGCCTTTCTCCTCTGGGGTGAATAAATATAACAAAGCAAGTACGAAATTGTAATAATATTAGATATTGTTAAAACGATGTAGAAAACCAGATATAATTCCGTTAGGAATAAATTAAATATTCCAACTCTCGCTAAATACTGTATACAAAGGATATTCACATTTTATGCACCCTTTCATTTCATTTGCTGGTTCTATTGAAAATTAAATTCTGGGCATTGAAATTCAAATTAAATCTATGATTCTTGTTGCATATTAAAGAGCTAAAATACAGCTGGGTTATAAAAATGTATTTAGGTAGATCTATGACCTACCTAAAAGGATCCTATGACTGTCTTATAGCTATAAAATATTCAATAAGTGGCAAAAGATCTAGAGGGATTTATTTTAGATTTTGCTCACCACTATTTATATTAAAGGGACAGTATACTGTAAATAGTTTTCCCCTTAAAGGGACATAATACCCATATGCTAAATCACTTGAAAGTGATGCAGCATTACTGTAAAAAGCTGACAGGAAATTATCACCTGGAAATCTCTATGTAAAAAAGGAAGATATTTTACCTCACAATTTCCTCAGCTCACCAGAGTAAGTACTGTGTAAAAAGTTATATTTCAGCTGCAGGTAAAAAAAAAAAGAAGAAATGAACAGCAGCCAATCAGCATCAGCAGTGCTGAGGTCATGACCTCTTTTACTGTGATCTCAAGAGATTTCACTTAACTCTCATGAGATTTCATAGTAAACGTCCTTAAACTGAATAGGGAAATAACATGAGTGTGCATGAGGCACGCTCCCTTGCAGGTCCCGGGACAAGCATACTGATTTGCTGCTTAAAGTCCTTTACAATGGGGTGTGAATACTTAGAACATAGAGATGTTCAGGTGATATTTTTAGTCAGCTTTTTACAGGTATGCTGCATCACTATCAAGTGTTAAAACATTTGGGTATCATGGTCCTTTAATGGGCCAGATTACAATATCGCTGGAGTGTGCTAAAATTCAAGTGCAAATTGATATTACAAGTCCATGGTTAAACAGATTTACCAGAGAAGGTTTAGTGCAGCTGGCATCGCTTTAGTGTGTCCTATACTTTTAATTGATATTGCAACCATGCTAAACATTGCTCATATTACAAGTTGAAAGTCCTGGCTTGCACTCAAGCGACAGCCTAATAGCGGTAGAAGAATTGACCTGAGACCTGAAGTAAACTGTTAGGGTTAAAAAAAAGTTCCCAAAATATATGTAAAACATATTAAAATAAAGCATTACACTCATATATATATATAAATATATATATATATATATATATATATATATATATATAAATATATATATATATATATATATATATATATATATATATATATATATATATATATATATATATATATATATATATATATATATATATATATATATATATATATATATATATATATATATAGGGCAGTCTATGTTTAAAAAATACAAACCCCCCAAGCTAAAAATAAAAAATGTAAAATTACAGAAAAAAATAAACAAAGCTATCCAAAATAAAAAAATAAATAAACCTAAACTAATACCCCTTTAAAAATAAAAAATCCCCCCAAAATAAAAACACCCCCTAATCTAATACTAAACTACCAAAAGTCCTTAAAAGGGCCTTTTGTAGGGCATTACCCTAAGTTAAACAGCTCTTTTAGTTAAAAAAAAAAAAAAAAAAATTACTCCCTAACAGTAAAACCCCCCACCCAACCAACCCACCCAAAATAAAAAAAAACTAAGACTAATAAAACCTAAGCTACCCATTGCCCCTAAAGGGGAATTTAGTTCTTTGACTGCCCTTAAAGGGGGCGATCAGCTCTTTTACAGCTCATTAAATCCCTAATCTTAAAAAAAATCAAAATAAAAAAAAAATCCCAAAACTAAGCCCCAAATAGGTATTCACCGTTCCTGAAGTCTGGCGGAGAAGGTCTTCTTCCAGACGGCTCCATCATCTTCTATCTTCATCCGGAGCGAAGGCGGCGCAGAGTGGAGGGTCCTGCACGGTGGTCATCCTCAGCAGCGTGGAGGCTCCTCTTCATCCGATCTCCGGTGTACACTAAAAATTGAATGGAAGGTACCGCAATTGCATTCCTATTGGCTGAAATTTTGAAATCAGCCAATAGGATTAGAGCAACTGAAATCTTATTGGCTAATTTGAATATGGGGTACTTTACATTTAATCTCCTGTGTGTTACGGAGGAGCCTCCACGCCGCTGAGGACTGCCGCCGATGAAGACTGCCGCTGAGGACCGCCGGTAAGAACCACTGCGATCCGTGCATCAGGGAAGCCAGCTCCACACCTCCGCGCCGCCTTTGGGATTAGGTTTAATTTTGTTTTTATTTTTGATAATTTTGTTTATTTTTTTCTGTAATTTTAGAGTTTTTTATTTTTTGTAATTTTAGATTTTTTTTTGTAATTTAATGTTAGGTTTTATTATTTTAATTGTAACTTAGTATTGGTGTTAATTTAGGGGGTGTTAGGTTAGGGGGCTTAGTAATTAAATTAGTTATTTGTGTTGTGGGGTTGGCGGTTTAGGAGTTAATAGGTTAATTAGGTTTATTGCAATGTGGGGGTTTGGTGGTTTAGGGGATAATAGTATAATTAGGTTTATTGCGATGTGTGGCGGCTTAGGAGTTAATAGGTTAACCGTTAATTAGGTTTATTGCGATGTGGGGGTTTGGTGATTTAGGAGTTAATAGGTTAATTAGGTTTATTGCGATGTGGGGGCTTGGCGGTTTAGGGGTTAATATTTTAATTATGTTATTTGCGTTGTTTCATTTGTACATTAGGTATTAATTACTTTATTATTTTGAAATGTGGGGGTTGGCGGTTTAGCTGTTAGTTAATATTTTTTGCGGGAGGTTATTTTTTTTTTTTATACTTCGTGTGGGCGTTCAGTTTTTTTTATTATTTCGTGCAGGCTTTCAGTTTTTTAATTATTTTGTGCGGGTGATTACGTGTTTTTTTTATTTCTTACTGGTGGTTACGTGTTTTTTCATTATTTCGTGCGGGCGCGTGTTTTTTTTTAAGGCTTCGTTTGCCTATGCTGCATCTAGGTGGATTCTGAAAATGGCACCCTGCCATTTTCGGAATCCTCCTGGATGGGTGGATTCTACATTCTTTTGGCTGCCTCGTGCAGCCAACATTCCTTTGAAGATGCATGCTCAACTGGCGACGGACGTGTTACAAGTTTTAAAGGGACATTGTATATGACTGGAAAAGGCTCCAAACTACTGTATAAATAATATATACTGTATATATTTATATACTTTTGAGTTCTTCCCAGTAACATACTTTGAAATATGCAATATCATTTTTAAACAAGTGGGGTTTTTAAAAAAAAATATTTGAAATGTTCTTTTTATTTTAAAATATATATTTTGATCTATCTATTTATCTATATCTGTATGTTTTCATATGGATACATAGGTATAGATACATATTTTACCAGAAATATACAGATAGGTATACAAATATATATTAAAAATAAAAAAGCATGTGAAGAACATAGGAATTTTAAGTATTACTAACACACCTTTGGATTTAGTGCAGTTGGTCTAGCGCAGCTTCGGGATAAATAAAACAAAAAAGCTTTAAAGAGTCACAATAACATAGGAGTACTATTGATTTACCTTAAAGGGACACTGAACCCAAAAAAATTATTTTGTCATTCAGATAGAGCATACAATTTTAAGCAACTTTCTAATTTACTCCTATTATCAATGTTTCTTCGTTCTCTTGCTATTTCTATATAAAAAAGAAGGCATCTAAGCTTTTTTCTTGGTTCAAAACTCTGGACAGCAGTTTTTGATTGGTGGATGAATTTATTCACCAATCAGCAAGGACAACCTAGGTTGTTCACCAAAAATGGTCCGGCATCTAAACTTGCATTCTTGCATTTCAAATAAAGATACCAAGAGAATAAAAAACATTTGATAATAGGAGTAAATTAGAAAGTTGCTTAAAATGTCATGCTCTATCTGAATCACAAAAGAAAAAAATTGGGTTCAGTGTCCCTTTAAGCACAGTTAGCTCTCAAGAGAGATAAAAATGACTCCACTTGTAATCTAGGCCTTAGAGGAATATACAACAGTCAGCTTCTTAGCTGTAATAAAAAAGCATTAAATAGTGTCTTATACAACTTAATAGAAATCATTGCAATATGTATTACTTATCATTTTAAAAAGGTTTTTACCTTTTGTTTCTTTTTTTAAAGGGATATGAAACAGCGCTCATTTAGTTAAATCAATGTAAACATAAAAACAGCAAACAACTTGATTTTGAAAAGGAGTAATGGACCCTGCACAAATGAAGTAAAAAAAAAAAAAGTTAAAATCATTTTAAAATGATGAATTGTATTGTATGAATAATACATATCCCTTTAACTTCATTTGTGCAAGGCATATTACTACCTGTCACTGCCCCACAAGGGGGCTGTGGTCTCTACAGGAAGGCAAAGAAGCAGCTCTGAAGTGCTGCTAGGAGACACCTATAATAGCTGCAGTCAGTTTATTGCCCATGGCTCAGTAGAAAAGTTTTGCTGCAAAAATCATGTGACAGTAGAACTTAATCTACGTAATGGTAGCTCTGTTATCTAGCTGCAAGCAGTGACTATACTGAGGATTTCTAAGTGCATTTAGCAACTAAGCAAGTACGTTTTTTTTTCTATTTACTTTGATATAACTTGTTATTTTTATTTTATTTTGAAGTAAAGGAGCACTGTTTTGTGTCCCTTTAATAAAAGACTAAAGCTTATTTAAACAAGCTTTTAAAACCCATGACTCCCCTTTAATGGCAAATAATCTCAAACTCTGTGAAGTCCCTCTTGAAGAAAAGCAAATTATTATTATTATTATTATTATTATTATTATTATTATTATTATCATTATCATTCGTGTTTTCCATACATATTTATTATTGGATTTAAACATTTATGGCAAGGGAATCAATTTGCAAAATTTGAATTACATATAGTAATGATTCCAGCATTAGATCTCTCCATTTCACCTGTGTAAGTAAGAAATAACTGACATAAGAAAGCAAAGCTGCTTTAGAACACAGCTGAAGAATTGCATATTAAACTGTTCAATGACAGAGGAAGGGTCAGCTTTCTAAAGAGTTTCTAGAATTCTTAAAATAGATCATAAGGAAGTGGAAAGTGGTAGCAGGAGTTAGGGGATCTGCCTATCCGGCTATTGTCTGTGTTTATCTACTGGTCTTGATTGCATCTTATCACAATAAGCAATGCCTGAACACTCTTTACTGACTCCTTTCATCATGCAAACCGCATAGCGTACTCAGGAACTAATTGTAGTGAATGACTCATTGGTACAGCTTCCCCTCTAGTGCTCTAAGTGGGGTTAACCCATTCACTGAGTGGCAACTTCCTTTTCAAGCAATGGCTATGGCAGGACCCATTGGCTAGAAATGTCACAATAAATCATGATTTAAAAAAAGCTAATTATAAATGTTAGGCCTGATCTTACTTTGAATACAGAGCACATATTTCATCTGTACTCTTTGAGATAGATAGAAATACACAGCGAGGTTAATTTAAAAGGGCATCAAAGCATAATAACTGTCATGGGTTAATCATTCCCTTTATCCTTTGTCACAGAGTTACTGATGTTTTGGTGAAGTGGTTGGCTTTTTACTGTGACCAGCCTGATCCTTCAGTTTCATATCCTCCCAGCTTAACTGAACCTATGTCTGCAACTCAGTAAATGCTACTTTATATCAGCAAAAGAGCAGCCAGGAATTTCTGGGTTACGGACAGAGATTCAGTTGCTGTGGAAAAGCTAAGCAGCGAGTATAAGAGCCGGCGACCACATCAAGATGAACAGTCAGAAAAATGACTCAACCTCTAATATTGCACACTAGCGGATTGCTTATTATGCAGTCTTTCATTTCAACTAAATATGCATTTATTTCATTAACTTGTGTGCCTGGTTTTGTTTACATTTTGTTAAAGGGTATAAAGAACAAAGTCCCCTGAGGGCAATGAGGTTGATTACAGCGTTTTGTCTGATAATTATCAGCATGTTGCGGTACATGAGCCCTTTATCTTCTCGACCCACAATCAGCCATTTTTATTGTTTAGCTGCAACATTTTCTTTGTCATCGTTTTGATAAGAAATGATCCTATACTTCATATCATATGCCAGTACTGTTTGGCTGATCACAATCTAAAATTTAAATTCTTAACAACACATTTATGAGGCCATTTTTTCATCTAGCAAATTCCATAGCTAAAAGGACTTAATAAACTCCAGAAACAGTTTTAGGGGTCTATTCAATAAGTAGTGAATTTAAACATTTTTGATTCCTGCCATCAAAGGGACATGAAACCCAAAAAACTTATTTCATTATTAACAGACAGAGCATACAGTTCTAAACAACTTTATACATTACTTTTAGTATGCAATTTGCTTTGTTCTGTGGTATCCATTGTTGGAAAGCATACCTAGGTAGGCTCAGGAAGTGGGAGCTTGCTGCTGATTGTTGCACATACTGTATATTTCTCTTGTCATTAGCTTACTGATGTGTTAAGCTAGCTCCCAGTAGTGCATTGCTGCACTTTCAATAATGGATACCAAGTGAATGAAGCAAAATTGTTGAAAATGGAATGCTCTATCGGAATCATGAAAGACATTTTTTGGGTTTCATGTTCCTCCCTTTAACTATGCATTTTGGGGGGGGGGCAAACCAAGTAAATATCTCACGCAAGAAGAGCTGAGTTAGCCCTGCACATTGCATAGTTTAAGGGGCATTCCAGCCACATTTTAATGAGCATGGATGTGTTTCAGTTTTAAATAGAAGCATTTTAGTAATATACATGCATTAGTAAAAATGTTTCTAATAAAAGCTAAAGGATGTTTCAAAAGTGTATTTAAGTATGCACCGTGCACCAGCATTTTAAACACAGCACTTGCTCAGAGAACCTAAGGTGCTTATACTGGTAATGGCTCAGTTTGTTAATTGCTGACATAATACAAGCCCCACTGACACTCTGAGCAGCTGCAGTATACAAAATGCTGGTGCACTGAGAATATATAGCTATGCTTCACATGCATGTGCAGAGAAAAATATTAACACTAAAACAGTATTGTATTATGTTAGGAAGAGACCTGTTCAACCCATTAAAGTAAAATTTTAAAGTGACATTACACCCTTAAGAATATAAAATGCTTTATTGTACATATTAAAACAACTTTGCAATATACTTTCATTATTTTATTTTGCCCAAATTTTCGTGCAATTTAAGCTGGAATGGCTCCTCTAAATAAGAGAAGTGGTGAGCGGAGTTTGATCATTGAAAAACATTTGCAGCAAACAGTGTTATATAACAGTTTTACATAACAGTTATTATATAGTTCAGACTGTACTGAAATGTTAATCTATTGGAAGACTTCAAAAAAACACTTGTAATTACAAGGCCTTTACTGTCCCTATAATGGGCAAGATATTATATACTGGGAACCTCATGCAACTATAGATGTCAACGGTGGGAAGGCCTACTAATAAGATGCTGTACAAGGTCGATGAAGCAATGCCCCTTTGAAACCTCATAACTGCCTATGAATCTAGGCCATTGTTATCAATATAGGGTTAATTAATTCACAACCTTATAGAAAAACATAGCAAATTAATTTGAAAAATCCATTAGATATAAGTTCACTCCGGATATTAGATATTAGTACACTCCGGATATTAGATATTAGTACACTCCGGATATTAGATATTGGTACATACCGGATATTAGATATAAGTTCACTCCGGATATTAGATATTGGTACACTCCGGATATTAGATATTAGTACACTCTCAGTATGCAAGTCATGAAACTGAACTAATATTCCACAAATGATACTGAGATCATTTTTTTTTTCAAATTGTACATTGTGCCTGAATCATGAAAGTTTAAAGGGACATTAAATTGGTAGGTACAACTACAGTAGCACAGTTACGACTTACCATACTATTGTTTTTCTTCTTGTTCTTGCAGTTCTCCTTAAAGCCATTCTCTTATTTTAGCTCTTTACAAGTGCTGGTTAGTGAAGCTCTGCATCTTCACACTGGTGGCCGCCATCTTGGAATTTAAGTATACTCACACACTGTGACAGAAGCGATGTGCATTCATATATCAGTGATATTGTTGTTTCCTTAACAAGCCTTATTTTTCTCTTCAGTTTAGAGTGCACAATACAGAGCAGGAGCTGTACATTTTTACAGTGGGTGCTCTGCTCTTTATTATTCCTGACGCCTTTATGTATTTAATATGTAGCTTTTAAATTGTGTAAAAAAAAACGGCAAATATGTAAAGCTTCTGTTTTGTTTTGTGTAAATTAACCCAAAGTGCAAAGTGCAGCTGTCAGGACAGTAGCTTCACTAATCTGTGAAAGCTCACTGCTTCTCTCACAGGATGCAACAATACATGAGATACATTTTTAACCTTTTTTTTGCCGTGGCACACTTTTTTACATTAAAAAATCCTGTGGCACACCACCATCCCAAAATTTTCAAAACATCACACATTGTAGCCTAATACAGCATATATATATATACACATACACACAAACACACACATACTGTATGTATTGTGCTGTTATGCCATGCCTCCTACAAACTACCCCTGCACTGGGAGTAAAAAACAAGCAAAGTTTAAAAAATATGTCACACTGTTGTCAGTCTGCCGTGGCACACCTGAGGATCTCTCATGGCACACTAGTGTGCCACGGCACACTGGTTGAAAAACACTGAGCTACAAGATGGCGGCACCCAGTGTAACAATGCAGAACTTTACCAACAGCTTCTGTAATGGAATAAACTAAAAGAACGGCTTTAAAGAGAGCTGCAGGTACAGGAGGAAAAACACAATCATAGTGAGTATTAACCTTGTTGTTGGAAATGTAACCAGGATATTTATGTCCCTTTAATTATGACTTCCATTTCTCTTTAGGTATGTCAGTCTGTAGACAGATGAAAATGCACTTATTGCAGACTCAGTAAAGTTATATGATTGGTCTGTATTCAAATGATTACATGGGAATGCAAGATTATCAGTTCACATTCTAAACACTCACTCCTAAATTTCTCTGGATTATCCCAAAACAGGAGTAAAATACCAATGAAATATCTATGCTATTTGGGATAGATAAATATAGCAGAGAGGATTATATGGAGATTTGTTTTAGTCTGCGCTCGACAGCATAAATAACACGAATAAAAGGCAGCAGATAGAGAGGATTCTTTGTGATACAGAGGCTTCACGCACATTATAAAGTGATTATTGTATTACGGTAGATTAATTAGCTGTTTTTGAAATTATTTGTAATATTATATCATTTCTGGGTTAAAGGGATATCAACAATAATAGTATTCAGGACTGTAAAGTCCTAGGGCGAGATTACATATATGGCGCAGGCTTCAGCGCAAGCGCTGCAACCCGCGCTGCCTGTAATTCATAAAGTGCCGTAAGTCGGATAAACTAGCGATGTCCAGAAATGAGCATAAATACCAACTTCTAGAGCTTCTAGGGACTTACGGCACTTTAGAAACTGCCGGCGCCTAAGAAAAATAAAAATTATATAAAATCTCCCGTAAACGTCTAACCGGCCTCCCAAAAATAAACCGACACGTAAAACCCCTATATCCTCCATCAACCCCACATAAAAGTATTAACCATGAAACTGACAACCCCCTCCCCCACAACACAATACACCTAATTAAACTATTAACCCTATATCCGCCATCAAACCAACACCGCAAGTAATGATTACATTATTAACCCCTAAATCTGCCAACCCCAACATCGCAAACTACCTAATGTATTAACCCCTAATCCGCCATTAACCCACATCGCAAAGTCCCTATTAAACCTATTAACCCCTAAACTGCCATTAACCCACATCACAAACTACCTATTAAAACTATTAACCCCTAAACCTCCATCCCCCACAACACAAATAAATATTTAAATTACTAAACCTAACCTAACACCGCAAGTAAAAATTACATTATTAACCCCTATATCCGCCAACCCCAACATCGCAAACTACCTAATGTATTAACTCCTAATCCGCCATTAACCCACATTGCAAATTCCCAATTAAAACTATTAACCCCATAAACCGCCATTAACCCACATCGCAAACTACCTATTAAAACTATTAACCCCGAAACCGAAACCCCCCCACAACACAATATGCCTAATTAAACTATTAACTCCTATATCCGCCATCAAACCCACACCGCAAGTAATGATTACATTATTAACCCCTATATATGCCAACCCCAACATCGCAAACTACCTAATGTATTAACCCCTAATCCGCCATTAACCCACATCGCAAAGTCCCTATTAAACCTATTAACCCCTAAACCGCCATTAACCCACATCACAAACTACCTATTAAAACTATTAACCCCTAAACCTCCATCCCCCACAACACAAATAAATTTTTAAATTACTAAACCTAATACCTTGTAACCTAACACCCACTAAATTAACTCAATTTACATTAAAAAATACTAAAGTTACTATTAAAATAAAAAAAACTAACAT
Source organism: Bombina bombina (assembly GCF_027579735.1). Classification (NCBI taxonomy): domain Eukaryota; kingdom Metazoa; phylum Chordata; class Amphibia; order Anura; family Bombinatoridae; genus Bombina; species Bombina bombina. The sequence continues at coordinate 627,908,134 of NC_069499.1, read as the reverse complement.
TACTTTAAAAATGAAAAAAAAAAAGTTTAAATTAAGCTAAAATTATGGAAAATAAAAAAATCTAATATTACAGAAAATAATAAACAAACTATAAAAAATTAAAAAATTAAACCTAATCCATATGAAAATTTAAAAAAAACTCCAAACTAAAAACACAGCCTAATCTAATGCTAAACTACCAATAGCTCTTAAAAGGGCTTTTTGCAGGGCATAGCCCTAAGTTAAACAGCTCTTTTACATTTACAAAAAAATCTAAGTCCCCTTAACAGTAAAACCCACCACCCACCAAACCCCCCCAAATAAATAAACCTAACACTAAAAAACCTAAACTACCCTTAAAAGGGCATTTAGCTCTTTTGCTGCCCTTAAAGGGGCATTTAGCTCTTTTAAGAATTGCCCATCCCTAATCTAAATAAAACAAACCCCTCATTTTTTTTTTAAAAAAACCTAAGTCTAACCCCCAGGTTGGTACTCACAGTTCCTGAAGTCTGGCGGAGAAGGTCCTGTTCCAGGCGGTGAAGTCTTCCAAGCAGCGACCTCCTCTTTCTTCTTCCAGGAACAAGCTGGCGCGGAGCGGAGGGCGGAGCATGGCTAGACATGTACACAAACAACAATTTAAACCACATGAACGAATCAACAAATTTTTTGTGTTGCAAACAATTGCTCACTCATTTAGTCGTTAAATTTAGTGAATTTCAGTTTTATATAGAATCTTGTTTGTAATATACTTCCATTAAAAAAAAATGATTCTGGTAAAAGTTATTACTGTTGAATGCGTGATGAATGGTGTTTGAATGCTGGTGCACAAGAAACTCACAGCATATATGCGTATGCTGCTGAAAACCAATGCTTCAAGTAAAAGTTATTACATAAGTACATATGCTGTGCCTGTGCACCAGCATTCAAACACCATGTCTATTCAGTAAGCTGGCGATGGTGTGTATTGTGTCAGGGAAGACTTAAAGGAATACTAAACCCAATTTTTTTTTCTTTCATGATTCAGATAGAGCATGCAATTTTTAACAACTTTCTAATTTACTCCTACTAACAAATTTTTCTTTGTGCTCTTGATATCTTTATTTGAGCAAGAATGTACGCTTAGGAGTCAGACCATTTATGGTTCAGCACCTGGGTTGTGCTTGCTGATTGGTGGCTAAATGTAGCCACCAATCAGCAAGTGTTATCCAGGGTGCTGATCCAAAAATGGGCCGGATGCTTAGCTTAGATTCCTGCTTTTTCAAATAAAGATAGCAAGAGAACAAAGAAAAATTGATTAAAAAGTAAGAGAACAAAGACAGTTGCTTAAAATTGCATGCTCTGAATCATGAAATAAAAAAATGTGGGTTTAGAATCCCTTTAATAAATGTCATACAAGCCATTGGTGACTCTCTAAAGCAGGCATTATGTTTGAATGTTGGTGCACAGGAACTCACAGCATTTGTATATATGCTGCAGGTAATCATTTTTATTAGAAGCATTTTTGCTAATGGAATGCAAAAATTTGTCTTTTTAAAATTTAAATGCACCCATGCACATTTCAATTTGACCTTTTTTTATCCTTTTAATAGGCAATTGGGAGCACATCATCTGATACTTAATGATGTTAAATGTAATAAATCATTTGTGGGTGATTGACAGTTTTTGGGCTCAAGTTGTTATGTACATAAGAGAACTGGTTTGGGAAGAAACAGTACAATCACCCCTCTCACACACACCACAAGCAGCATTAATAGAGCATCACAAAGCAACCCCTTAGGTTAATCAAGGTAAGCTACACAATCAAAAGCTACAGAAGACAAAAAAACTATCTTCTCAGCTTCCCATGAAAAATACAAAAAGAATGTAAATATGGATGTGAAATGTGTATTGTAAATATATGAATACTACTAAATGCATCAACATGTATATTACTAAATACATACAAACAACTGTAGTTCAAGGTCCTGTCCTAGCTACTTTCTTGCACAACCCATTTATAATTAAATAAAACATAATCACTATCATTCCTATGACCCCCCGAGTCGTCGATTACCGTCCCCTTTTAATAAACTTAAATTACCTTAAATCATCCATCAATTAAAGAATACACAGACACTTGTTGCTTGGTAAAAATACTGGCCACAGCCTGTTTATTAAATAACAAATTTAAAACACCAAATAAATAACTCTTTGAGTTATATAAAAAATCCATTAACTCTGAAGATGCTAGCTCCCAAACTTAATTCATTAATCTTCCTTTCTTGTTGACCAGGCCATGTATAAATTCACCTGGACTTAAATAAGTCCGTTATTGCTTTAAAACCACCAAGCTCCAAGGAACCCCGTGTCCAAGAAGCTACTTAACCTGCTCTCCCACCCCGTGGGGAGATTAACCCATTCACTTATGGCCATAGTCCAATTGCAGAAGTGAGGGAACTAGCACCCGCCAAGCTGTGACAAAACATAAAACAGTACACAATGGGAAAGAGGGAGGGAAAAACTTCTTGCTGCCATGAAATTATTTTCTGAAGATGGCCGTCTTACCACTTCCTTATATGCCTTCTCCTGTGACCCATCCCACTCCAGCAAATATGGGACTAACTCCTCCCATGGGTCAAAATCCCCCTCCCCCTACGTTCCTTCATGTCCGGGGGCTGGCTTGACTCTCGAATGCCCTTAGTTATCCAGAAATAATTATTTAATTAATACTACTATTTTTACTATTTTCTACCGGCCACGTTTACATTTTCTACAGGCTCAGTTAGTTCAGAGTGCTATGATGGCACACAAGACAAAGGCTATTAGTAGGTTGTCATGACATTTCAACACTGTAGATTTGCATAATCAACAAATGCATGATAAGAAGACAATGCAATAGCACTTAGTCTGAACTTCAAATGAGAAGTAGATTTTTGTTAAATAAATTGCAAAGTTATGTCTATTTCCACTCCCCCTGTATCATGTGACAGCCATCAGCCAATCACAAATGCATATACGTATATGCAGTGAATTCTTGCACATGCTCAGTAGGAGTTGGTGACTCAAAAAGTGTAAATATAAAAAGACTGTGCACATTTTGTTAATGGAAGTAAATTGGAAAGTTGTTTAAAATTACATGCTGTATCTGAATCATGAAGTTTAATTTTGACTTGAGTGTCCCTTTAAACGTTTGCCGAAAGACAACAGTACATATAGACTGGGACTTAAAGGGACAGCCTACTCCAGAATTGCTATTGTTTAAAAAGATAGATAACCACTTAATTACCCATTTCCCAGTTTTGCATGGCCAACACTGCTATATTAATACACCTTTTTACCTCTGTGATTATTTTTTTTCTAAGCCTCTGCAGACTGCCCCTTTATTCAGTTATTTTGTCAGACATGCATTTAAGCCAATCAGTGCTGACTCTTAAATAACCTCACGGTAGTGAGCACAATGTTATCTATAATGAAATACATGAACTAGCAGCGAATAACCAGGGCCGTCTTTAATATTGACTGGACCCTGGGCAAAAAAATTCTTGGGCCCCCTCCCACCCCATGCAATTTCGCTCTCAACCCCAACATCCCAAAAAACAACTAAATCAATTTATTTTTTAAATTATTAGCCCAGCAGTGGATCATCCACTGCTGGGCTAATCATTTAAAAAAATGAAATAAATTGCAATATGTGAAACTGGACGTACGCAGTACTTATAAGTAAATAAATACATAAAATCCTCCACTGTAGATTCATTTAATATTCTTTTGAATGTGATTCTGGTGTTAGGTTAGCTGATTAAAGAGATTTAGGGCAGCCAACAGGAGCAAAGCAACGTAAAGACTGAGGAGGAAGCATGGAGGTGCAGACAAATATAAGTTTACTGACTGGAACAGCAGAACTATGGGAAGCTGTAAAATCTGAGACAGAGAGAAAACAAAAACTATAAAAATAAACCTTACATTAATGTGTGAAGTATCAGCATGACACTATACATCAGCCACAGCAGCACATGTCACTTCTTTGCTAGGAACAAGTTCCCTCTCACCCTGCACTAGACAATGCTGCATGAAGAAGGGGCGTGTGTGCACTCACTTATTCTCCCCACTAACACCTTTCTACAAAGCACTGTTCCCTTAACAAACTTCAGTTAGTTGATCTTAGGGCCACAGCAGGAAGAGCAGGGCTAAGGGGACCAGCAGACTGGATGCTATCTGCTCAAGGCTGCATGGATACAGTGTGAGATGAGTCACACAGCCTCAAGACTGAAGAGAGCAGTGTGTGCAGCTGCACAGATGCTCAAATCCTCACGTGCCTGCCGCTCTAGCTTTCTGCTGCATGCGCCTACAGTCAGCCCTACCCAGAAACAATCCCCACCACCAGAGCAGTTACCTGGTAACAGTTGTAACCCCAGTAGGACCTTTTCTGATGCAGTGGGATTGGCTGGATGCCGAGTTAGGGCTTTGTATTCAGTGCTGCACATTGCACATCTAAAACAGCACATGGCAATAGCTTGTCATGTCACATGACACCGGCACAGTCTGGCACAGTTTTTTTTTTTTTTTTTTTTTTTAAATATAAGCAGAGTACTTTTGACTGTGACAGTAGTAGTACTGAATGTGTGTGTTCCCCATGTCACATCAGCAGTCTGGTATGAACCATAAAAAAAAATAAAAAATAAAAAAAAAAAATGTTTTTTTTTTTTTTTTAAAGGACTCTTGGGCCCCTCAACAGAGACTGGGCCCTGGGCAGCTGCCCCTTTTGCCCTGTGTTAAAGACGGTCCTGCGAATAACTGTTAAAAACTGTAAGATAAGAGGTAGTTCAACGGCTTAGAAATTAGCATATGAGCCTACCTAAGTTAAAGGGACACTGAACCCAAATTTTTTCTTTCATGATTCAGATAGAGCATGCAATTTTGAGCAACTTTCTGATTTACTCCTATTATAAATTGTTCTTCGTTCTCTTGCTATCTTTATTTGAAAAAGAAGGCATCTAAGCTATTTTTTAGTTCAGAACCATGGATAGCACTTGTTTATTGGTCAGTTAAATTAATCCACCAATCAGTAAGAACAACCCAGGTTGTTCACCAAAAATGGGCCGGCATCTATACTTACATTCTTGCTTTTCAAATAAAGATACCAAGAGAATGAAGATAATGTGATAACAGGAGTAAATTAGAAAGTTGCTTAAAATTGCATGCGCTATCTGAATCACGAAAGAAAAAAATTGGGTTCAGTGTCCCTTTAAGCTTTCCACAAAGAATACCAAGGGCGTGATACATATGTTGCATATTTTTCAGAGCAACTGTTGAAACCCAAGTCGCCCGTAAGTTCACGTTGCACATTGGGTGAATCACATAACACACGGTGCCATATGATATACTGGCATAAGTCAGAAAACTGGCGAGGTTCAAAAATGTGTGCAACTACACATTTCTGGCGTCGCCAGTAAGTTACGCCAGTATATTGCATGCATAACTAAAAAATAAAGACTTTTTTCGGTAAGTTAAATTGACACGTAAAAATCAAAACCGAAAGAAAGAAACTGACAATTCAAAATGCCATTCAAAGCCCCTTAACCGCCATCCCCCCACATCGCAAACACTATTAAAATTATTAACCCCTAAACCCGCCATCCACAACAATGCAAAGTATCTAAATAAACTATTAACCCCTAAACCGTCATCCCCCACAACGCAAACACTATTAAAATTATTAACCCCTAAACCGCCATCCCCCACAACGCAAGTATCGAAATAAACTATTAACCCCTAAAACGCCACCCCCCCCACATTGCAAAATATTAAACTTATAACAAAACCCCCTAACTTAACCTCAATTAAAATACACACAAAAAAAATTAAAAATATATTAACTAAAAAAATAAAAAATTACAAAAAAGTAAAAAATACTAAAATTACAGAAAATAAAAAAAACTACCCTTACAAAAAATAACAAACAAAATTATCCAAAATAATAAAACATATTGCTATTCTTATACCCCCGTTAAAAAAACCCTACAAAAAAAAAAAAACGAATCTAGAAATAAACTACCAATTAACCTTAAAAGGGCCTTTTGTAGGTTATTGCCCTAAAGTTAACAGCTCTTTTGCCTAAAAAATAAAGAAATTACCCCCTAACATTACAACCCCCAACCCCCCAAAATAAAAAAAATCCTAAGTAAAAAAACAACTAATCTACCCATTGCCAGAAAAGGGCATTTGGATGGGCATTGCCCTTAAAAGTGCATTCAGCTCTTTTTCTGCCTATTAAAAATTAAAAAAAGCCCTAATCTAAAAAAAACAACCAATTTTGGGGTTAGCGTTATTTTGTTTTTTTGGGGTTTTTTAGGTTTTGTTTTTTTTTATTGGGCAGAAAAAGAGCTGAATGCACTTTTAAGGGCAATGCCCATCAAAATGCTCTTTTCTGGGCAATGGGTAGATTAGTTTTTCTTTACTTAGGATTTTTTTATTTTGGGGGGTTGTAATGCTAGGGTGTAATTTCTTTATTTTTTACGCAAAAGAGCTGTTAACTTTAGGACAATGCCCTACAAAAGGCCCCTTTAGGGCTATTGGTAGATTATTTCTAGATTAGGGTTTTTTTTTATCTTGGGTTTTTTTTTTTTAACGGAGGTATTAGAATAGGAATATTTTTATTATTTTAGATAATTTTGTTTGTTATTTTTTTGTAAGGGTAGTTTTTTATTTTCTGTAATGTAAGTTTTTTTTATTTTCAGTAATTTTTTTTATTTTTTTATTTTCTGTAATGTTAGGGTTTTTTGGTAATGTAGTTTTTTTTTCTTTTTAAAGGTAGTTAGTATATTTTTTTATTTTATTTATGTGTATTTTAAGTGGGGTTAAGTTAGGGGGTGTTAGGTTAGGGGGTTCAGTTATTAGTTTAATACTTAGCATTGTGGGGGATGGTGGTTTGAGGTTAATGGTTTATTTAGATACTTTGCGTTGTGGGTGGATGGCGGTTTAGGGGTTAATAGTTTAATTAGGTACTTTGCGTTGTGGGGGGATGGCAGATTAGGGGGTAATAGGTTTATTATGTACTTTGCATTGTGAGGGGATGGTGGATTAGGGGTTAATAGGTTTATGATGTTCTTTGTGTTGTGGTTTAATAGATTAATTAGGTACTTTGCTATGTGGCTGGATGGCGGTTTAGGGTTTGATATTGCGCATGCATTAGGTGTTTGTTAAGGCTTCCAGGGAGTTACAGTTTTATTTTACTGTGCACAAGGGTTGCTTTCCTGCCTATGTTTGGCGAGCTGAAAATAGAGTAAAATATCTCCATTCTGCGTACGTAAGTCCATGCGCTGCAATTGTGATACCGACTGGTGACACCAGTTCTATGTTAGTTTATGGGAGTAAAAACTGTGCACGCTGTAAAAAATCAACGCGCATAACTTGTCTGCTGCGCCAGGTATGTGATCGCTCGATTAGATAAAAATTTGGCTATGTTGTTTTTTGTGCACGTCGCCAAGTATGTGATCGAGGCTCAAGAGAGCAAAGTAAATGTGATGATAAAAGTAAATTGGAAAGTGGTTTAAAATTGCATGCCCTATTGGAATCATGAAAGTTTAATTTTGACTAGACTGTCCCTTTAATCAAACATTACAGACTAAAGAGTCTATTCATTAACCCCTCAAGCCGTCCTATCAGCGCTGGGCTTGAACACTGTTAGGACAGCATGGAACGTCTTACCTTATATGGCGTCCTGCAGGTTTCTCCTTTCCAGGGATGAAAAATCGGACGTGGGGGCATGCCTAGCAGCATAGACAGTACCCAGTGATCCAATCTGATCTTCAGATCACATGATCGTATTGACGATTTTGTAATTTCCTTTTTCTAGCAAATAATTACATTGAAACTTTTTTTTTCAAAGAGTTAAGAGTTAAGAGATGAATGGCAGAGGAATTGAAACATTTCAATTCCCACCATTTACTATGCGTTATGAAGGGAGAAACCTAGTGAGTTTCACCTTCAAGAAGAGCTGAGTTAGCAGTGCACATTGGATAGTTAATGCTGTGTACAATTCACCTAAAATAGAAGAATTGCAGGTGAATTGTGTGCACCAATAATTATGCCTTGTGCAGGGCTAGCACAGTGCTTATTGCAGGAGATATACACTTTGTTTTGGCCCTTCATAATGGATATTTAAAGGGAGAGTAAACACCAATAATGTTACTGTTTAAAAGATAGATAATCCCTTTATATTTACCATTCCCCAGTTTTGCATAAGCATCACTGTTATAGAAATTTACTTTTTACCTCTGTAATTACTTTGTATCTAAGCTTCTGCTGACTGCCTCCTTATTTCATATCTTTTGACAGACTGGCATTTCAGGCAGTAAGAGCTGACTCTTAAATAACTCCATGTGCATGAGCACAATGTTATTTATATATAACACATGAACTAATGCCCTCTAGTTGTGAACATAAACTGCCAAATGCATTCAGATAAGAGGCAGCCTTCAAGGGCTTAGAAATTAGCATATGAGCTTACCTAGGTTTAGCTTTCAACTAAGAATACCAAGAGAACAAAGCAAATTTGATGATAAAAGTAAATTAGTTGTTTAAAATGACATGCCCTATCTGAATCATGAAAGTTTAATTTGGACTTTACTATCCCTTTAAAGGGATACGAAACCAATTTTTTTTCTTTAATGATTCAGATAGATCATGCAATTTTAAGCAACTATCTAATTTACTACTATTATACATTTTTCTTCCTTCTCTTGCTATCTTTATTTAGAAAGCAGGAATCTAAGCTTTGGAGTGGCCCATTGTCGGTTCAGCACTCTGGGTAGCACTTGCTGATTGTGGATACATTTAGCAAGTGTTACCCGGGTGCTGAACCAAAAATGGTCCGGCTCCTAAACTTAGATTCCTGCTTTTTAAATAAAGATATTACGAGAATGAAGAAAAATTGATAATAGGAGTAAATTAGAAAACTGCTTAAAAGTGCTATCTGAATTATGAAAGAAAAAAATTGGGTTTAGTATGCTTTTAATGAAAGATTTGAAATCACCTACAATTTACCTGCAATTCTTCTCTTTGTGAACAGATCCCTAAAAGTTGCCTATACTTTTAGGTGTTTTATTTTTGTTATTTTTTTTTAATCTTTATAATACTTTAACAGAAAATGTGTTATTTGGGTATTATTCTTTAAACACTAATTTTCACCTACAAAATATAGCATAAATATATATATATAGTTTCCTCTCCAAAATATTTTTAGAAACTATTTATAGATCTGTGAAATTATTTAAAATAAATTTATTTAAAACTAATGGTGAGAGACATCTTCACTTTAAATTTATCATAATCTTTAGTTTGCCCGAATTGCCATTTGCCTTTCTTAATGAATCCAATGGAAATGAAAGGGTAAAGGTTTTTTTTAAGGGGGGGGGGGCACCAGGGATCAACTGATTGTGTATATTATAACAGTCCGGACTTAATATTGTAGCGTAGAGAGAGAGAGACTAAGTAAATAATCATTGGGTCTCTGCCAGAGAAATGCATTGAATTTAACCAATGTGGAGCCAGCATTTAATATAAAGATCACTGTATTATGTGAGTGTAGTATAGTAACCAAACTGTTGTATGTGAGTAAAAAGAGGAATCTTGTTACATCTCTGGGAATAAAAATAGATTGTCCTTTAAAGGGATACAAAACTAATTTTTTTTCTTTAATGATTCAGATAGATCATGCAATTTTAAGCAACTATCTAATTTACTACTATTATACATTTTTCTTCCTTCTCTTGCTATCTTTATTTAGAAAGCAGGAATCTAAGCTTTGGAGTGGCCCATTGTCGGTTCAGCACTCTGGGTAGCACTTGCTGATTGTGGCTACATTTAGCAAGTGTTACCCAGGTGCTGAACCAAAAATGGTCCGGCTCCTAAACTTAGATTCCTGCTTTTTAAATAAAGATATTACGAGAATGAAGAAAAATTGATAATAGGAGTAAATTAGAAAACTGCTTAAAAGTGCTATCTGAATTATGAAAGAAAAAAATTGGGTTTAGTATGCTTTTAATGAAAGATTTGAAATCACCTACAATTTACCTGCAATTCTTCTCTTTGTGAACAGATCCCTAAAAGTTGCCTATACTTTTAGGTGTTTTATTTTTTTTATTTTTTTTTAATCTTTATAATACTTTAACAGAAAATTTGTTATTTGGGTATTATTCTTTAAACACTAATTTTCACCTACAAAATATAGCATAAATATATATATATAGTTTCCTCTCCAAAATATTTTTAGAAACTATTTATAGATCTGTGAAATTATTTAAAATAAATTTATTTAAAACTAATGGTGAGAGACATCTTCACTTTAAATTTATCATAATCTTTAGTTTGCCCGAATTGCCATTTGCCTTTCTTAATGAATCTAATGGAAATGAAAGGGTAAAGGTTTTTTTTAAGGGGGGGGGGGGGCACCAGGGATCAACTGATTGTGTATATTATAACAGTCCGGACTTAATATTGTAGCGCAGAGAGAGAGAGACTAAGTAAATAATCATTGGGTCTCTGCCAGAGAAATGCATTGAATTTAACCAATGTGGAGCCAGCATTTAATATAAAGATCACTGTATTATGTGAGTGTAGTATAGTAACCAAACTGTTGTATGTGAGTAAAAAGAGGAATCTTGTTACATCTCTGGGAATAAAAATAGATTGTTCTTCTTCTTGATGTTTGTTCTTGGTAGATATAGGATAATCACTGTCCTGGACCGTTGTCTGTTTTTTGCATCTTCTATGCATTTTTAATATTTTTTGATAATAACGCAGTTCATTTTTTTATCCCCTGAGTGCACCGGATTCTTTTGCCTTTTGTGATACCTTTTAGTAGACTAATGTATTAATGCATTAATAGAGTGAGATGTTACACTTTATAAATGTTACATTTACATGTAAAGAGACTTTTAACAGCATGACGGATTCTGGAATCAATTATTATTATTGTAGACAATAGAATTGTTTGTCAGCATATGTAACATTTAAATTGTTAGCAGAGGCTGCACTGTATCCTCCATGTCAGAAATATAAAGGGTTACATCTATACTCTGCACTTTTTGCCACTGCTTGGGTGGTTTGGGCCCTGCAGGGGCCCAGAGATTGTGTTTATTAGTGCTGCTAGGAATAAATATTAGAGAGCGGGTGGGAACTGAGAAAATAATCACTGAATCCAAGCCAGAGAAATGTGAGGGACGACAAGTTAGCACTTAACCTTTGTTGCGCTTGTGGAGGCCCTGTGGGGATTTAACCAGCTATATCAGACCTTTAAGAACTCAAAGGCTTGCTCTACATTTTCTGACTACAAGGATTTGCATCTATGTAGTGCTCAGCTAGAAAGGAAAGCATTTTACAATAATACTGTGTATACTGTATATTCTGTGTCTTTTCAGTGTCAGTATAGGTGTGAGGGTATATACTGTATATTCTGTGTCAGTTTTCAGTGTTAGTATATGTGTGAGGGTATATACTGTATATTCTGTGTCTTTTCAGTGTCAGTATATGTGTGAGGGTGTATACTGTATATTCTGTGTCTTTTCAGTGTCAGTATATGTGTGAGGGTGTATACTGTATATTCTGTGTCAGTTCAGTCTCAGTATATGTGTGAGGGTGTTTACTGTATATTCTGTGTCTTTTCAGAGTCAGTGTATGTGTGAGGGTGTATACTGTATATTCTGTGTCTTTTCAGTGTCAGTATATGTGTGAGGGTGTATACTGTATATTCTGTGTCAGTTCAGTGTCAGTATATCTGTGAGGGTGTATACTGTATATTCTGTGTCAGTTCAGTGTCAGTGTATGTGTGAGGGTGTATACTGTATATTCGGTGTCTTTTCAGTGTCAGTGTATGTGTGAGGGTGTATACTGTATATTCTGTGTCTTTTCAGTGTCAGTATATGTGTGAGGGTGTATACTGTATATTCTGTGTCTTTTCAGTGTCAGTATATGTGTGAGGGTGTATACTGTATATTCTGTGTCTTTTCAGTGTCAGTATATGTGTGAGGGTGTATACTGTATATTCTGTGTCTTTTCAGTGTCAGTATATGTGTGAGGGTGTATACTGTATATTCTGTGTCTTTTCAGTGTCAGTATATGTGTGAGGGTGTATACTGTATATTCTGTGTCTTTTCAGTGTCAGTATATGTGTGAGGGTGTATACTGTATATTCTGTGTCAGTTCAGTGTCAGTGTATGTGTGAGGGTTTATACTATATATTCTGTGTCTTTTCAGTGTCAGTATATGTGTGAGGGTGTATACTGTATATTCTGTGTCAGTTCAGTGTCAGTGTATGTGTGAGGGTGTATACTGTATATTCGGTGTCTTTTCAGTGTCAGTGTATGTGTGAGGGTGTATACTGTATATTCTGTGTCTTTTCAGTGTCAGTATATGTGTGAGGGTGTATACTGTATATTCTGTGTCTTTTCAGTGTCAGTATATGTGTGAGGGTGTATACTGTATATTCTGTGTCTTTTCAGTGTCAGTATATGTGTGAGGGTGTATACTGTATATTCTGTGTCTTTTCAGTGTCAGTATATGTGTGAGGGTGTATACTGTATATTCTGTGTCTTTTCAGTGTCAGTATATGTGTGAGGGTGTATACTGTATATTCTGTGTCTTTTCAGTGTCAGTATATGTGTGAGGGTGTATACTGTATATTCTGTGTCAGTTCAGTGTCAGTGTATGTGTGAGGGTTTATACTATATATTCTGTGTCTTTTCAGTGTCAGTATATGTGTGAGGGTGTATACTGTATATTCTGTGTCAGTTCAGTGTCAGTATATGTGTGAGGGTGTATACTGTATATTCTGTGTCTTTTCAGTGTCAGTGTATGTGTGAGGGTGTATACTGTATATTCTGTGTCAGTTCAGTGTCAGTGTATGTGTGAGGTTGTATGTATACTGTATATTCTGTGTCAGTATATGTGTGAGGGTGTATACTGTATATTCTGTGTCAGTTCAGTGTTAGTGTATGTGTGAGGGTGTATACTGTATTCTGTGTCAGTTCAGTGTCAGTGTATGTGTGAGGGTGTATACTGTATATTCTGTGTCAGTTCAGTGTCAGTATATGTGTCAGGGTGTATACACAATATATTAAATAAGAAGAGACATAACCATTATTGTCTATAGTTATGCAAAAGAATGACAAGGCGGCACTCAAAGGTCGGGGAAAATAAGTGGTTTTATTTTGCTTAATCCCTGTATCCCAGGGACATTGAATCACCCCAAAACATATAGGTGCAATTAAAAAGAGGAATAAAACATTACTAGGCCTGGTATAAATAACAATTCTGACACATAGTAACTATACATATCCAGAAAGCACAACAGTGTAACAACACGCTTCCTTAGTATAAATAAAACTATGTGTTAAATGTAATTGCAACAATGTTGCCATTAGATAATGAGAAACAAATGTCCCAGAATCGGAGCACTTAGTGTATATAACACGCTCCTTAATAATGGATTTATTGCCACAAGAAAGTTCCAGTGTTCCTGTGTAAACCAGCTGATAACAAATAAGCAGCCTCACCACAATTTGCGGTACATTCCTTTAGCCTGCTGAATATATTTCCACCATATCCGTTCCGAAAAGCTGGACTCAAGCAGCAGCGGATTCCGGTATATCCATGGCACAATGGACCTCCTCTTTATCACTGCACCTTTTCGATTGCAAGAAGGAAGCTTTTGGACACCAAGGCTGCTGTTGTATGCTCTGGTAAAGCAAATTCACAGTGAACATGGTCACTCCATTAACCGCTGCCAGGTAAGTTATTCCTCTACTTCAAAAGTTGCCGCTCTCATGAAACGTCAGGCATGACGCGTTTCACCCCTCCCCTTTGTGGGCTGACCTCAGGGCTTCATCGGATGCTTGATAGTGGCTAGCACAGCCTTTATATACAATTCTAATGCTAATTGACATATTTACAGAACATCACAATACAGCAACTTTATTGAAAACATATTAAGACATGATTTGCACACATACATTTCAATTCTTGCCTCTGCGCAAACAGAAAAGGGGTATGTGTTTTTGGAAATGGCAATCTAGCTCACACTAAGCACAGTGTAACATAGCTCCTGACACTTTATCAATCTGGGAGAGGTTATGTAGTACAACCATTATGCTTTTCTATAGCCTGCCAGAATTAAATAAATAAACCTTTTATAAAGATAGACCCCAATATAGAAAGCATGAGAAATTGATTTTTTCATTAAGACCTTTTGGAGCCTTTTGTGGAACCTTTTGGGAGGGTGTATACTGTATATTCTGTGTCTTTTCAATGTCAGTATATGTGTGAGGGTATATACTGTATATTCTGTGTCAGTTCAGTGTCAGTGTATGTGTGAGGTTGTATGTATACTGTATATTCTGTGTCAGTATATGTGTGAGGGTGTATACTGTATATTCTGTGTCAGTTCAGTGTTAGTGTATGTGTGAGGGTGTATACTGTATTCTGTGTCAGTTCAGTGTCAGTGTATGTGTGAGGGTATATACTGTATATTCTGTGTCAGTTCAGTGTTAGTATATGTGTGAGGGTATATACTGTATATTCTGTGTCTTTTCAGTGTCAGTATATGTGTGAGGGTGTATACTGTATATTCTGTGTCTTTTCAGTGTCAGTATATGTGTGAGGGTGTATACTGTATATTCTGTGTCTTTTCAGTGTCAGTATATGTGTGAGGGTGTATACTGTATATTCTGTGTCAGTTCAGTGTCAGTATATGTGTGAGGGTGTAATTCTGTGTCAGTTCAGTGTCAGTATATGTGTGAGGGTGTATACTGTATATTCTGTGTATTTTCAGTGTCAGTATATGTGTGAGGGTGTATACTGTATATTCTGTGTCAGTTTAGTGTCAGTATATGTGTGAGGGTGTATACTGTATATTCTGTGTCAGTTCAGTGTCAATGTATGTGTGAGGGTGTATACTGTATATTCTGTGTCAGTTCAGTGTCAGTGTATGTGTGAGGGTGAATACTGTATATTCTGTGTCAGTTTAGTGTCAGTGTATGTGTGAGGGTGTATACTGTATATTCTGTGTCAGTTCAGTGTCAGTGTATGTGTGAGGATGTATACTGTATATTCTGTGTCAGTTCAGTGTCAGTGTATGTGTGAGGGTGTATACTGTATATTCTGTGTCAGTTCAGTGTCAGTATATGTGTGAGGGTGTATACTGTATATTCTGTGTCAGTTCAGTGTCAGTATATGTGTGAGGGTGTATACTGTATATTCTGTGTCAGTTCAGTGTCAGTATATGTATGAGGGTGTATGTATACTGTATATTGTGTGTCAGTTCAGTGTCAGTGTATGTGTGAGGGTGTATACTGTATATTCTGTGTCAGTTTAGTGTCAGTATATGTGTGAGGGTGTATACTGTATATTCTGTGTCAGTTTAGTGTCAGTTTATGTGTGAGGGTGTATATTGTATATTCTGTGTCAGTTCAGTGTCAGTATATGTGTGAGGGTTTATACTGTATATTCTGTGTCAGTTCAGTGTCAGTATATGTGTGAGGGTATATACTGTATATTCTGTGTCAGTTCAGTGTTAGTATATGTGTGAGGGTATATACTGTATATTTTGTGTCTTTTCAGTGTCAGTATATGTGTGAGGGTGTATACTGTATATTCTGTGTCTTTTCAGTGTCAGTATATGTGTGAGGGTGTATACTGTATATTCTGTGTCAGTTCAGTGTCAGTATATGTGTAAGGGTGTAATTCTGTGTCAGTTCAGTGTCAGTATATGTGTGAGGGTGTATACTGTATATTCTGTGTATTTTCAGTGTCAGTATATGTGTGAGGGTGTATACTGTATATTCTGTGTCAGTTTAGTGTCAGTATATGTGTGAGGGTGTATACTGTATATTCTGTGTCAGTTCAGTGTCAGTATATGTGTGAGGGTGTATACTGTATATTCTGTGTCAGTTCAGTGTCAGTGTATGTGTGAGGGTGAATACTGTATATTCTGTGTCAGTTTAGTGTCAGTGTATGTGTGAGGGTGTATACTGTATATTCTGTGTCAGTTCAGTGTCAGTGTATGTGTGAGGGTGTATACTGTATATTCTGTGTCAGTTCAGTGTCAGTGTATGTGTGAGGGTGTATACTGTATATTCTGTGTCAGTTCAGTGTCAGTATATGTGTGAGGGTGTATACTGTATATTCTGTGTCAGTTCAGTGTCAGTATATGTGTTAGGGTGTATACTGTATATTCTGTGTCAGTTCAGTGTCAGTATATGTGTGAGGGTGTATACTGTATATTCTGTGTCAGTTTAGTGTCAGTTTATGTGTGAGGGTGTATATTGTATATTCTGTGTCAGTTCAGTGTCAGTATATGTGTGAGGGTTTATACTGTATATTCTGTGTCAGTTCAGTGTCAGTATATGTGTGAGGGTATATACTGTATATTCTGTGTCAGTTCAGTGTTAGTATATGTGTGAGGGTATATACTGTATATTTTGTGTCTTTTCAGTGTCAGTATATGTGTGAGGGTGTATACTGTATATTCTGTGTCTTTTCAGTGTCAGTATATGTGTGAGGGTGTATACTGTATATTCTGTGTCAGTTCAGTGTCAGTATATGTGTAAGGGTGTAATTCTGTGTCAGTTCAGTGTCAGTATATGTGTGAGGGTGTATACTGTATATTCTGTGTATTTTCAGTGTCAGTATATGTGTGAGGGTGTATACTGTATATTCTGTGTCAGTTTAGTGTCAGTATATGTGTGAGGGTGTATACTGTATATTCTGTGTCAGTTCAGTGTCAGTATATGTGTGAGGGTGTATACTGTATATTCTGTGTCAGTTCAGTGTCAGTGTATGTGTGAGGGTGAATACTGTATATTCTGTGTCAGTTTAGTGTCAGTGTATGTGTGAGGGTGTATACTGTATATTCTGTGTCAGTTCAGTGTCAGTGTATGTGTGAGGGTGTATACTGTATATTCTGTGTCAGTTCAGTGTCAGTGTATGTGTGAGGGTGTATACTGTATATTCTGTGTCAGTTCAGTGTCAGTATATGTGTGAGGGTGTATACTGTATATTCTGTGTCAGTTCAGTGTCAGTATATGTGTTAGGGTGTATACTGTATATTCTGTGTCAGTTCAGTGTCAGTATATGTATGAGGGTGTATGTATACTGTATATTGTGTGTCAGTTCAGTGTCAGTGTATGTGTGAGGGTGTATACTGTATATTCTGTGTCAGTTTAGTGTCAGTATATGTGTGAGGGTGTATACTGTATATTCTGTGTCAGTTTAGTGTCAGTTTATGTGTGAGGGTGTATATTGTATATTCTGTGTCAGTTCAGTGTCAGTATATGTGTGAGGGTGTATACT
The DNA here is from genome assembly GCF_027579735.1 of Bombina bombina. Classification (NCBI taxonomy): domain Eukaryota; kingdom Metazoa; phylum Chordata; class Amphibia; order Anura; family Bombinatoridae; genus Bombina; species Bombina bombina. Next base: position 627,890,830 of record NC_069499.1, on the reverse strand, counting down.
GTATATTCTGTGTCAGTTCAGTGTCAGTATATGTGTGAGGGTATATACTGTATATTCTGTGTCAGTTCAGTGTTAGTATATGTGTGAGGGTATATACTGTATATTTTGTGTCTTTTCAGTGTCAGTATATGTGTGAGGGTGTATACTGTATATTCTGTGTCAGTTCAGTGTCAGTATATGTGTGAGGGTGTAATTCTGTGTCAGTTCAGTGTCAGTATATGTGTGAGGGTGTATACTGTATATTCTGTGTCTTTTCAGTGTCAGTATATGTGTGAGGGTTTATACTGTATATTCTGTGTCAGTTTAGTGTCAGTATATGTGTGAGGGTGTATACTGTATATTCTGTGTCAGTTCAGTGTCAGTGTATGTGTGAGGGTGTATACTGTATATTTTGTGTCTTTTCAGTGTCAGTATATGTGTGAGGGTGTATACTGTATATTTTGTGTCAGTTCAGTGTCAGTATATGTGTGAGGGTGTAATTCTGTGTCAGTTCAGTGTCAGTATATGTGTGAGGGTGTATACTGTATATTCTGTGTCTTTTCAGTGTCAGTATATGTGTGAGGGTGTTTACTGTATATTCTGTGTCAGTTTAGTGTCAGTATATATGTGAGGGTGTATACTGTATATTCTGTGTCAGTTCAGTGTCAGTGTATGTGTGAGGGTGTATACTGTATATTCTGTGTTAGTTCAGTGTCAGTGTATGTGTGAGGGTGTATACTGTATATTCTGTGTCAGTTTAGTGTCAGTGTATGTGTGAGGATGTATACTGTATATTCTGTGTCAGTTCAGTGTCAGTGTATGTGTGAGGGTGTATACTGTATATTCTGTGTCAGTTCAGTGTCAGTGTATGTGTGAGGGTGTATACTGTATATTCTGTGTCAGTTCAGTGTCAGTATATGTGTGAGGGTGTATACTGTATATTCTGTGTCTTTTCAGTGTCAGTATATGTGTGAGGGTGTATACTGTATATTCTGTGTCAGTTCAGTGTCAGTATATGTGTGAGGGTGTATGTATACTGTATATTCTGTGTCAGTTCAGTGTCAGTGTATGTGTGAGGGTGTATACTGTATATTCTGTGTCAGTTTAGTGTCAGTATATGTGTGAGGGTGTATACTGTATATTCTGTGTCAGTTTAGTGTCAGTTTATGTGTGAGGGTGTATACTGTATATTCTGTGTCAGTTCAGTGTCAGTATATGTGTGAGGGTGTATACTGTATATTCTGTGTTTTTTCAGTGTCAGTATATGTGTGAGGGTGTATACTGTATATTCTGTGTCAGTTCAGTGTCAGTGTATGTGTGAGGGTGTATACTGTATATTCTGTGTCAGTTCAGTGTCAGTATATGTGTGAGGGTGTATACTGTATATTCTGTGTCTTTTCAGTGTCAGTATATGTGTGAGGGTGTATACTGTATATTCTGTGTCAGTTCAGTGTCAGTATATGTGTGAGGGTGTATGTATACTGTATATTCTGTGTCAGTTCAGTGTCAGTGTATGTGTGAGGGTGTATACTGTATATTCTGTGTCAGTTTAGTGTCAGTATATGTGTGAGGGTGTATACTGTATATTCTGTGTCAGTTTAGTGTCAGTTTATGTGTGAGGGTGTATACTGTATATTCTGTGTCAGTTCAGTGTCAGTATATGTGTGAGGGTGTATACTGTATATTCTGTGTTTTTTCAGTGTCAGTATATGTGTGAGGGTGTATACTGTATATTCTGTGTCAGTTCAGTGTCAGTGTATGTGTGAGGGTGTATACTGTATATACTGTGTCAGTTCAGTGTCAGTGTATGTGTGAGGGTGTATACTGTATATTTTGTGTCAGTTCAGTGTCAGTATATGTGTGAGGGTGTATACTGTATATTCTGTGTCTTTTCAGTGTCAGTATATGTGTGAGGGTGTATACTGTATATTCTGTGTCTTTTCAGTGTCAGTATATGTGTGAGGGTGTATACTGTATATTCTGTGTCAGTTCAGTGTGTGTCAGTATATGTGTGAGGGTGTATACTGTATATTCTGTGTCTTTTCAGTGTCAGTATATGTGTGAGGGTGTATACTGTATATTCTGTGTCTTTTCAGTGTCAGTGTATGTGTAAGGGTGTATACTGTATATTCTGTGTCAGTTCAGTGTCAGTATATGTGTGAGGGTGTTTACTGTATATTCTGTGTCAGTTTAGTGTCAGTATATGTGTGAGGGTGTATACTGTATATTCTGTGTCAGTTCAGTGTCAGTGTATGTGTGAGGGTGTATACTGTATATTCTGTGTCAGTTCAGTGTCAGTGTGAGGGTTTATACTGTATATTCTGTTTCAGTTCAGTGTCAGTATATGTGTGAGGGTGTATACTGTATATTCTGTGTCAGTTCAGTGTCAGTGTGAGGGTGTATACTGTATATTCTGTTTCAGTTCAGTGTCAGTATATGTGTGAGGGTGTATACTGTATATTCTGTGTCAGTTCAGTGTCAGTGTGAGGGTGTTTACTGTATATTCTGTTTCAGTTCAGTGTCAGTATATGTGTGAGGGTGTATACTGTATATTCTGTGTCAGTTCAGTGTCAGTATATGTGTGAGGGTGTATACTGTATATTCTGTGTCAGTTCAGTGTCAGTATATGTGTGAGGGTGTTTACTGTATATTCTGTTTCAGTTCAGTATCAGTATATGTGTGAGGGTGTATACTGTATATTCTGTGTCAGTTCAGTGTCAGTGTGAGGGTGTATACTGTATATTCTGTTTCAGTTCAGTGTCAGTATATGTGTGAGGGTGTATACTGTATATTCTGTTTCAGTTCAGTGTCAGTATATGTGTGAGGGTGTATACTGTATATTCTGTGTCAGTTCAGTGTCAGTATATGTGTGAGGGTGTATACTGTATATTCTGTTTCAGTTCAGTGTCAGTATATGTGTGAGGGTGTATACTGTATATTCTGTGTCAGTTCAGTGTCAGTGTGAGGGTGTATACTGTATATTCTGTTTCAGTTCAGTGTCAGTATATGTGTGAGGGTGTATACTGTATATTCTGTTTCAGTTCAGTGTCAGTATATGTGTGAGGGTGTTTACTGTATATTCTGTGTCAGTTCAGTGTCAGTGTATGTGTGAGGGTGTATACTGTATATTCTGTGTCAGTTCAGTGTCAGTGTATGTGTGAGGGTGTTTACTGTATATTCTGTGTCAGTTCAGTGTCAGTGTGAGGGTGTATACTGTATATTCTGTTTCAGTTCAGTGTCAGTATATGTGTGAGGGTGTATACTGTATATTCTGTGTCAGTTCAGTGTCAGTGTGAGGGTGTATACTGTATATTCTGTGTCAGTTCAGTGTCAGTATATGTGTGAGGGTGTTTACTGTATATTCTGTGTCAGTTCAGTGTCAGTGTATGTGTGAGGGTGTATACTGTATATTCTGTGTCAGTTCAGTGTCAGTATATGTGTGAGGGTGTATACTGTATATTCTGTGTCAGTTCAGTGTCAGTGTGAGGGTGTATACTGTATATTCTGTGTCAGTTCAGTGTCAGTATATGTGTGAGGGTGTTTACTGTATATTCTGTTTCAGTTCAGTGTCAGTATATGTGTGAGGGTGTATACTGTATATTCTGTGTCAGTTCAGTGTCAGTATATGTGTGAGGGTGTATACTGTATATTCTGTGTCAGTTCAGTGTCAGTATATGTGTGAGGGTGTTTACTGTATATTCTGTTTCAGTTCAGTGTCAGTATATGTGTGAGGGTGTATACTGTATATTCTGTGTCAGTTCAGTGTCAGTATATGTGTGAGGGTGTATACTGTATATTCTGTGTCAGTTCAGTGTCAGTATATGTGTGAGGGTGTTTACTGTATATTCTGTTTCAGTTCAGTGTCAGTATATGTGTGAGGGTGTATACTGTATATTCTGTGTCAGTTCAGTGTCAGTATATGTGTGAGGGTGTATACTGTATATTCTGTGTCAGTTCAGTGTCAGTGTGAGGGTTTATACTGTATATTCTGTGTCAGTTCAGTGTCAGTATATGTGTGAGGGTGTTTACTGTATATTCTGTTTCAGTTCAGTGTCAGTATATGTGTGAGGGTGTATACTGTATATTCTGTGTCAGTTCAGTGTCAGTATATGTGTGAGGGTGTATACTGTATATTCTGTGTCAGTTCAGTGTCAGTATATGTGTGAGGGTGTTTACTGTATATTCTGTGTCAGTTCAGTGTCAGTATATGTGTGAGGGTGTATACTGTATATTCTGTGTCAGTTCAGTGTCAGTATATGTGTGAGGGTGTTTACTGTATATTCTGTGTCAGTTCAGTGTCAGTGTATGTGTGAGGGTGTATACTGTATATTCTGTGTCAGTTCAGTGTCAGTATATGTGTTAGGGTGTATACTGTATATTCTGTGTCAGTTCAGTGTCAGTATATGTGTGAGGGTGTTTACTGTATATTCTGTGTCAGTTCAGTGTCAGTATATGTGTGAGGGTGTATACTGTATATTCTGTGTCAGTTCAGTGTCAGTGTGAGGGTGTATACTGTATATTCTGTGTCAGTTCAGTGTCAGTATATGTGTGAGGGTATTTTACATTAGTAACAATGGATGAATCAATTGTGCTTTAAACAAGTATGTTTGTATATTGACATCAGTTTTATGTCCCCCAAGTCTCATCATCAGAGCATTTGGAGCCCCTGATTGATTTGTTGCTCATGTGCTGTTTGCATCCACCAGTTATCAGCTGCCAAGGCTCTTAGACTGGCACCTTTTCTTAAAGGAACATGGAACCGATAACTTTTCTTTCATGATTCAGAGAGAGCATGACAACTTTCCAATTTACTTATACTGCCAAATTTCATTTGCTCTCTTGGTATCTTTTGTTGAAAAGCAGGGACATAAGTTCAGGATCATGCACATGTCTAGAGCTCTATACGGCAGCAGCTTTGCAAGAATGTTATCAATTTGCAAGAGCGCTAGATGGCAGCACTATTTCCTGCCATGTAGAGCACCCGGTGTCGGCCTAGGTTTCTCTTCAACAAAGAACACCATGGGAACAAAGCAAATTGGAAACTTTTTTTAAACTTGTATGTTCTGTCTGAATCACAAAAGAAATGATTTTCATATCCCTTTAATGTATCTATAATGAAAAGTGCATTTTACATTTTGGGGCTGTACAATATACAATTTCATGTTATGTCAATGTTCTGGCTCATAAGCTCAAAGTCTCAGTTACTTCCAGACTTCATTCACTAAACCTCCTGTTCCAGTCTCTCCTAACTGACAAACACCTCCTTTTTAACTCACTCTCTAGAGCCTCCAACATTACAAGTGTGCAGCTCTAGATGAACTCCTGTTTTAACTGTGTCTAAATCCCTTCCCACTCACACCTACAAAATAATCGTATCCTACACAGCCTGACAAGCATTATATAAACTCATAACTGCCCGCATGTGCTCTGATATTGAGACTGACTTACATGAACCCCTGATTCCTCCTCTAAAAGATTTTACTTTGGGCTGTATTTAGAATCTGTTATATTATGCACATATACCTTGGTTGTGTTTGCGCTTTTGTAGAACCTCTCAGTCTGTTTTCTGTATATTATTATGATTTATTGTATGATGTAATAAAGGTGAAAGGGTTGCCGTGCATTGGAGCACATGTATTGTGGGTCCCCCCCCCCTCATGGTGCACATTGTGGTCACAGCACACACAAGGTTCCCATGCCTTGTGCAGCTCACAGCCTGCATCATGCTGGCCCAGTGCATATACACCAAAGACAAATCACACTTACAGGCTGGTGTCTTCATGCTGCTGCCGAGGCTTTTTGTGTCCAGGCCCAGGGATGCCTGGTCCTAGTGGTTAAGTGCAACTAGCTGAAGCCTCATCATTATTATCTTGGGATGCAGCTGAGGGAGGGATGAGCAAGAGGGGAAGCAGAGGAGGGATGGGAGAGGCTGCAGCTACTGGTGCCAAGGTATGATCTGTTTCAGGCAGCTTCTGTTCCCTCTGAGGCTCTTGAGTCTGAGTGGTTCATAGCCTATGGGCATCCCCTGCAATTGTGCCCAAGTGCCAGCTATATTTCCATCCCAGGTTAGAAAGCCCCCCTTGGTCCTTTGCACCCTTGGCAACCACCTAGGTTTGCCTAATGAACAGGCCAGCACTGATCAGTTGTATTCAAAGTCAACTGCCCTAATGCTAGAACTCTAAACAACAGCAAACATAAGAGTAAAGTGAGTTTGCGCATAACAGTTATAATATCTTTTGTTGAAAAACTTTTGCCTAAGAAAGCTATGAACAAGGTTTGCTTTCTATATAACATGATATCCATGTGAACTATTAAACCTTATAACTGTCATAATTTTAAAGGAGGAAACTTTTATTGTGTAATAGAATTTTAAAATTAAGGTTCAAATAACAAATTTAAATGTATGCACATACAGTGTGTATTTCTGCAAAGGCAATTAGGCTTGTGCCTATTTTTTTAGGGTTATGTCTATGGCAAGATTAAGGTAGTCTAGTGGAGGAACGTGTTCTTGCACAATATGTGCATTTATGAGCTAAAAATATTGGAGGGGATTTGGAAATTAGCAGTGTTTCTGGGACTAATTCAAGACAAACAGGATTACTTTAGAAACCTTCCTAGAGTCATCATCAAACTACTTTAGAATTTATTTGCACATTATCAGACATCATCAGGCTTGTAAAGTCATTAGTAAGGTAAAACATTCCTGGTGATGACTTAGCAGATTTCCTTACTGATTACATCACAAGTATGAACAGCCAGTGAATGACTCTAGAGTCATCTCATTTAAATATTTCGGCCTGTGGGCACACTTCAGGATGGCTTTTGATGACTAGTATGGAGTCATTGATTACTTCAGAATGACTCCAGGAAGATCATCCTTTTTGACTGAGGAAGGCAGCAGAAAAACTCCCTTTAGGTTTTGGGCTTTATACATTCCCCAACCCGGAAGCAAAAAAACAAAACAAAAACAAAAACATATCTTCACATAACTTGTTTTTTTCCCCTAATTGATTTTGTGGTTTTACTTATTGTTCAAGATTTAAATACGCTTGTGAGGTTGTTGAGGAGCCTTTTTTGTAAAGGTGAGATTATGTTTGAACTTCATTGAGCATCTTTACGAGTTTCATTATTAGGAGGCATATCTGTTTGGTTATGGTGCAGTAGTCTTGCTGGATAAAACAATAGATGTCCCCAGGGACTGGCTGTAAGTGCTCTTGGGTGTTCTAGAGGTGTGGTTAGGATTTTTCACCTACACCTTGGCTCAGCATACAGAATTCATAAAGTATGTATTGTCCATTAAAGGGATAGTAAAGTCCAAATTAAACTTTCATGATTCAGATAGGGCATGTCATTTTAAACAACTTTCTAATTTACTTTTATCATCAAATTTGCTTTGTTCTCTTGTTATTATTAGTTGAAAGCTAAACCTAGGTAGGCTCATATGCTAATGTCTAAGCCCTTTAAGGCCGCCTCTGCATTTAACAGTTTTTCACAGCTAGAGGGTGTTAGTTCATGTGTTTCATATAGATAACATTGTGCTCATGCACGTGAAGTTATTTAAAAGTCAGCACTAATTGCCTGAAATGCAAGTCTGTCAAAAGATCTGTGATAAGGAGGCAGTCTGTAGAAGCTTCAAGGTAATTACAAAGGTAGAAAGTATCGGGTAGGTTACGAGTCTTGCGTTATGAGCGGTGCGGTGCTAATGTGCAGTTTTTTCTCACCGCTCACTTCCCTGCAGCACTGGTATTACAGGTTTTTAAAAACCCGGCGTTAACAGGCAAGAAGTGAGCATAGAGCTCCACACTGCACTCCAATACCAGCGCTGCTTAAGTCAGCGGTGAGCTGGGTGTACGTGCTTGTGCACGATTTCCCCATAGACATCAATGGGGAGAGCCGGCTGAGAAAAAGTCTAACACCTGCCAAAAAGCAGCGTAAAACTTACTAACGCAGCCCCATTGATTCCTATGGGGAAACTAAAGTTATGTTTACACCTAACACCCTAACATGAACCCCAAGTCTAAACACCCCTAATCTTACACTTATTAACCCCTAATCTGCCGCCCCCTACATCACCGCCACCTACATTATACTTATTAACTCCTAATCTGCTGACCCCAACATTGTTGACACCTACATTATATTTATTAACCCCTAATCTCCCTCCACCAATGTCGCCACAACCTACCTACATTTATTAACCCCTAATCTGCCGCCCCCAAAGTCGCCGCCACTATATTATATTTATTAACCCCTAAATCTAAGTCTAACCCTAACCCTAACAGCCCCTAACTTAAATATAATTTAAATGAATCTAAATACAAATTACTATCATTGCCTAAATTATTCCTATTTAAAACTAAATACTTACCTGTAAAATAAACCCTAAGCTAGCTGCAATATAACTAATAGTTACATTGTAGCTATCTTAGGGTTTATTTTTATTTGACAGGCAAGTTTGTATTTATTTTAACTAGGTAGAATAGTTACTAAATAGCTATTAAATATTTAATAACTACATGGCTAAAATAAATACAAATTGACCTGTAAAATAAAACCTAACCTAAGTTACACTAATACCTAACCTTACACTTCTGCACGTCTGGAGGACCACTTCTGCCGGCTTCGTTGAGGACATCTTGCCGCTTGGATGAAGACTTCTCCCAGTAAGTGAATCTTCGGGGGTTAGTGTTAGGATTTTTTAAGGGTGTATTGGGTGGGTTTATTTTTTAGGTTAGGGCTTTGGGCAGCAATAGAGCTAAATGCCCTTTTAAGGGCAATGCCCATCCAAATGCCCTTTTCAGGCCAATGGGGAGCTTAGTTTTTATAGTTAGGGTTTTATTTGGGGGGTTGGTTGTGTGGGTGGTGGGTTTTACTGTTTGTATTTTTTTTTACAGGAAAAAGAGTTGTTGGAAGTTTAGTTTAGGTTAGGGTTTTTTTTTATTTTGTGTGGAATTTTTTTATTTTGATAGGGCTCTTAGATTAGGTGTAATTAGTTTAAATATCTTGTAATTTGTTTTTTATTTTCTGTAATTTAGTGGTTTTTTTTTTGGTAATTTAGCTAATTTTATTTAATTTATTTAATTGTATTTAATGTAGGGAATTTATTTAATTGTAGTGTAATGTTAGGTGGTATTGTAACTTAGGTTAGGTTTTATTTTAAAGGTAAATGTGTATTTATTTTAGCTAGGTAGTTAGTAAATAGTTAATAACTATTTAGTAACTATTCTACCTAGTTAAAATAAATACAAACCCTAAGCTAGATACAATGTAACTATTGTAGCTAGCTTAGGGTTTATTTTACAGGTATTTAGTTTTAAATAGAAATAATTTAGGTAATGATAGGAATTTTATTTAGATTTATTTAAATTATATTTAAGTTAGGGGGTGTTAGGGTTAGGGTTAGACTTAGGTTTAGGGGTTAATAAATTTAGAATAGTGGCGGCAACATTGGGGATGGCAGATTAGGGGTTAATAAATGTAGGTAGGTGGCGGCAATGTTGGGGGCAGCAGATTAGGGGTTAATAAATATAATGTAGGTGGCGGCGATGTTCGGAGCAGAAGATTAGGGGTTAATAAGTATAATGTAGGTTGTGGCAATGTTGGGGCAGCAGATTAGAGGTTAATAATATTTAACTATTGTTTGCGAGGCGGGAGTGCGGCGGTTTAGGGGTTAATATATTTATTATAGTGGCGGCAATGTCCGGAGCGGCATATTAGGGGTTAAAAATTTTATTATAGTGTTTGCAATGCGAGAGGGCCTCGGTTTAGGGGTTAATAGGTAGTTTATGGGTGTTAGTGTACTTTTTAGCACTTTATTTATGAGTTTTATGCTACAGCTTTGTAGTGTACAACTCATAACTACTGACTTTAAAATGCGTTAGGAATTTTGCGGGATAGGGTGTACTGCTCACTTTTTGGCCTCCCAGGACAGACTCGTAATACCAGCGCTATGGAAGTCCCATAGAAAAAAGGGTTTAAGAAATTTATGTAAGTAGGTTTGCGGTAAGGCCAAAAAAGTGTGCGGTACACCTATACCTGCAAGACTCGTAATAGCAGCAGACTTAAAAAAGCAGTGTTAGGACCTGTTAACGCTGCTTTTTCACCTTACCGCAAAACTCGTAATCTAGGCGTTTAATTCTATAACAATGTTGGTTATGCAAAACTGGGGTATGGTAATTAAAGGGATTATCTATCTTTTTAAACAATAACATTTTTTAAACAATAACATATTTGGTGTTTCCTATCCCATTAACTATTTAGTCTTGCAGTCATATCTCACTGTTTCAAAAGCTGATGAGAATGTTCCCTTCTTATTTTTTTATATAAGCAACAACATTGAACTCATTGTAAGCAATGAGTTAATCTTGGTTTGTTATCACTATGTTTTGCAGAAGGAACAGATTTGAAAAATTTAATTATCTCCAAAATTAAGTCTGTTGGCCAAAATGCCACATTGCATTTTATCTGCCCCTTTCGTTCCCCACACTGAGTAGTATATATAGCATAAACAGTGAAGTATTAAGAAGTACACATTTTCAAGAATCATGTTTGCAATGTGGGAGAATATTAGGTCAGAACAGAACAGAAAAACATAATTTATGTAAGAACTTACCTGATAAATTCATTTCTTTCATATTAGCAAGAGTCCATGAGCTAGTGACGTATGGGATATACATTCCTACCAGGAGGGGCAAAGTTTCCCAAACCTCAAAATGCCTATAAATACACCCCTCACCACACCCACAATTCAGTTTAACGAATAGCCAAGAAGTGGGGTGATAAAAAAGTGCAAAAGCATATAAAATAAGGAATTGGAATAATTGTGCTTTATACAAAAATCATAACCACCACAAAAAAAGGGCGGGCCTCATGGACTCTTGCTAATATGAAAGAAATGAATTTATCAGGTAAGTTCTTACATAAATTATGTTTTCTTTCATGTAATTAGCAAGAGTCCATGAGCTAGTGACGTATGGGATAATGATTACCCAAGATGTGGATCTTTCCACACAAGAGTCACTAGAGAGGGAGGGATAAAATAAAGACAGCCAATTCCTGCTGAAAATAATCCACACCCAAAATAAAGTTTAATGAAAAACATAAGCAGAAGATTCAAACTGAAACCGCTGCCTGAAGTACTTTTCTACCAAAAACTGCTTCAGAAGAAGAAAATACATAAAAATGGTAGAATTTAGTAAAAGTATGCAAAGAGGACCAAGTTGCTGCTTTGCAAATCTGATCAATCGAAGCTTCATTCCTAAACGCCCAGGAAGTAGAAACTGACCTAGTAGAATGAGCTGTAATCCTCTGAGGCGGAGTTTTACCCGACTCAACATAGGCAAGATGAATTAAAGATTTCAACCAAGATGCCAAAGAAATGGCAGAAGCTTTCTGGCCTTTTTTAGAACCGGAAAAGATAACAAATAGACTAGAAGTCTTACGGAAAGACTTAGTAGCTTCAACATAATATTTCAAAGCTCTAACAACATCCAAAGAATGCAACGATTTCTCCTTAGAATTCTTAGGATTAGGACATAATGAAGGAACCACAATTTCTCTACTAATGTTGTTGGAATTCACAACTTTAGGTAAAAAATCAAAAGAAGTTCGCAACACCGCCTTATCCTGATGAAAAATCAGAAAAGGAGACTCACAAGAAAGAGCAGATAATTCAGAAACTCTTCTGGCAGAAGAGATTGCCAAAAGGAACAAAACTTTCCAAGAAAGTAATTTAATGTCCAATGAATGCATAGGTTCAAACGGAGGAGCTTGAAGAGCCCCCAGAACCAAATTCAAACTCCAAGGAGGAGAAATTGACTTAATGACAGGTTTTATACGAACCAAAGCTTGTACAAAACAATGAATATCAGGAAGAATAGCAATCTTTCTGTGAAAAAGAACAGAAAGAGCAGAGATTTGACCTTTCAAGGAACTTGCGGACAAACCCTTATCTAAACCATCCTGAAGAAACTGTAAAATTCTCGGTATTCTAAAAGAATGCCAAGAAAAATGATGAGAAAGACACCAAGAAATATAAGTCTTCCAGACTCTATAATATATCTCTCTAGATACAGATTTACGCGCCTGTAACATAGTATTAATCACAGAGTCAGAGAAACCTCTTTGACCAAGAATCAAGCGTTCAATCTCCATACCTTTAAATTTAAGGATTTCAGATCCTGATGGAAAAAAGGACCTTGCGACAGAAGGTCTGGTCTTAACGGAAGAGTCCACGGTTGGCAAGAGGCCATCCGGACCAGATCAGCATACCAAAACCTGTGAGGCCATGCCGGAGCTACCAGCAGAACAAACGAGCATTCCTTCAGAATCTTGGAGATTACTCTTGGAAGAAGAACTAGAGGCGGAAAGATATAGGCAGGATGATACTTCCAAGGAAGTGATAATGCATCCACTGCCTCCGCCTGAGGATCCCGGGATCTGGACAGATACCTGGGAAGTTTCTTGTTTAGATGAGACGCCATCAGATCTATTTCTGGAAGTTCCCACATTTGAACAATCTGAAGAAATACCTCTGGGTGAAGAGACCATTCGCCCGGATGCAACGTTTGGCGACTGAGATAATCCGCTTCCCAAATGTCTATACCTGGGATATGAACCGCAGAGATTAGACAGGAGCTGGATTCCGCCCAAACCAGAATTCGAGATACTTCTTTCATAGCCAGAGGACTGTGAGTCCCTCCTTGATGATTGATGTATGCCACAGTTGTGACATTGTCTGTCTGAAAACAAATGAACGATTCTCTCTTCAGAAGAGGCCAAAACTGAAGAGCTCTGAAAATTGCACGAAGTTCCAAAATATTGATCGGTAATCTCACCTCCTGAGATTCCCAAACTCCTTGTGCCGTCAGAGATCCCCACACAGCTCCCCAACCCGTGATACTTGCATCTGTTGAAATTACAGTCCAGGTCGGAAGCACAAAAGAAGCCCCCTGAATTAAACGATGGTGATCTGTCCACCACGTTAGAGAGTGTCGTACAATCGGTTTTAAAGATATTATTCACCTTCATGTGGACTTAGAAGCAGGCTTTGCCTTTCTAGCAGGCTTGGATTTATTCCAGACTGGAGATGGTTTCCAAACTGAAACTGCTCCTGAGGATGAAGGATCAGGCTTTTGTTCTTTGTTGAAACGAAAGGAACGAAAACGATTATTAGCCCTGTTTTTTACCCTTAGATTTTTTATCCTGTGGTAAAAAAGTTCCTTTCCCACCAGTAACAGTTGAGATAATAGAATCCAACTGAGAACCAAATAATTTGTTACCCTGGAAAGAAATGGAAAGTAGAGTTGATTTAGAAGCCATATCAGCATTCCAAGTCTTAAGCCATAAAGCTCTTCTAGCTAAAATAGCTAGAGACATAAACCTGACATCAACTCTAATAATATCAAAAATGGCATCACAGATAAAATTATTAGCATGCTGAAGAAGAATAATAATATTATGAGAATCATGATCTGTTACTTGTTGCGCTAAAGTTTCCAACCAAAAAGTTGAAGCTGCAGCAACATCAGCCAATGATATAGCAGGTCTAAGAAGATTACCTGAACACAGATAAGCTTTTCTTAGAAAGGATTCAATTTTCCTATCTAAAGGATCCTTAAACGAAGTACCATCTGACGTAGGAATAGTAGTACGTTTAGCAAGGGTAGAAATAGACCCATCAACTCTAGGGATTTTGTTCCAAAATTCTAATCTGTCAGACGGCACAGGATATAATTGCTTAAAACGTTTAGAAGGAGTAAATGAATTACCCAATTTATCCCATTCTTTGGAAATTACTTCAGAAATAGCATTAGGAACAGGAAAAACTTCTGGAATAACCACAGGAGATTTAAATACCTTATCTAAACGTTTAGAATTACTATCAAGAGGACCAGAATCCTCTATTTCTAAAGCAATTAGTACTTCTTTAAGTAAAGAACGAATAAATTCCATTTTAAATAAATATGAAGATTTATCAGCATCAATCTCTGAGACAGAATCCTCTGAACCAGAAGAATCATCAGAATCAGAATGATGATGTTCATTTAAAAATTCATCTGTAGGGAGAGAAGTTTTAAAAGATTTTTTATGTTTACTAGAAGGAGAAATAACAGACATAGCCTTCTTGATGGATTCAGAAACAAAATCTCTTATGTTATCAGGAACATTCTGCACCTTAGATGTTGAAGGAACTGCAACAGGCAATGGTACTTTACTAAAGGAAATATTATCTGCATTAACAAGTTTGTCATGACAATTAATACAAACAACAGCCGGAGGAATAGCTACCAAAAGTTTACAGCAGATACACTTGGTAGGTCCAGCACTAGACAGCGATTTTCCTGAAGTATCTTCTGACTCAGATGCAACGTGAGACATCTTGCAATATGTAAGAGAAAAAACAACATATAAAGCAAAATTGATCAAATTCCTTAAATGACAGTTTCAGGAATGGGAAAAAATGCCAAAGAACAAGCTTCTAGCAACCAGAAGCAATGAAAAATGAGACTTAAATAATGTGGAGACAAAAGCGACGCCCATATTTTTTTAGCGCCAAATAAGACGCCCACATTATTTGGCGCCTAAATGCTTTTGGCACCAAAAATGACGCCACTTCCGGAACGCCGACATTTTTGGCGCAAAATAACGTCAAAAAATGACGCAACTTCCGGCGACACGTATGACGCCGGAAACGGAAAAGATTTTTTTGCGCCAAAAAAGTCCGTTCCAAGAATGACGCAATAAAATGAAGCATTTTCAGCCCCCGCGAGCCTAACAGCCCACAGGGAAAAAAGAGCCAAATTTTTGAAGGTAAGAAAAAATGATTAATTCAAATGCATTATCCCAAATATGAAACTGACTGTCTGAAAATAAGGAATGTTGAACATTCTGAGTCAAGGCAAATAAATGTTTGAATACATATATTTAGAACTTTATAAACAAAGTGCCCAACCATAGCTTAGAGTGTCACAGAAAATAAGATTTACTTACCCCAGGACACTCATCTACATGTTTGTAGAAAGCCAAACCAGTACTGAAACGAGAATCAGCAGAGGTAATGGTATATAAATAAGAGTATATCGTCGATCTGAAAAGGGAGGTAAGAGATGAATCTCTACGACCGATAACAGAGAACCTATGAAATAGACCCCGTAGAAGGAGATCACTGCATTCAAATAGGCAATACTCTCCTCACATCCCTCTGACATTCACTGCACGCTGAGAGGAAAACCGGGCTCCAACTTGCTGCGGAGCGCATATCAACGTAGAATCTAGCACAAACTTACTTCACCACCTCCATAGGAGGCAAAGTTTGTAAAACTGAATTGTGGGTGTGGTGAGAGGTGTATTTATAGGCATTTTGAGGTTTGGGAAACTTTGCCCCTCCTGGTAGGAATGTATATCCCATACGTCACTAGCTCATGGACTCTTGCTAATTACATGAAAGAAATTGTAGATCCTATACTGTATGTTTGTATGATTAGGTCTTTGTAATATTCCAGCTACTACTACATCACATTACCAATAGGACTGGCTCAAACATGAGCCTAAGGCCTCTAGTTATTAAGGTCTGGCGGACCTGATCCGACACTGCGGATCAGGTCCGCCAGACCTCGCTGAATATGGCGAGCAATACGTTTGCCGTATTCAGCATTGCACCAGCAGCTCACAAGAGCTGCTGGTGCAACGCCGCCCCCTGCATACTCGCGGCCAATAGGCCGCCAGCAGGGGGGTGTCAATCAACCCGATCGTACTCGATCGGGTTGATTTCTGGCGATGTCTGTCCGCCTGCTCTGAGCAGGCATACAGGTTATGGAGCAGCGATCTTTGTGACCGCTGCTTAATAACTGCTGTTATCAAGCTCCAATTAACTGCTGTTATCAAGCTCCAATTGGAACTTGATAAATATGTCCCTAAGTGTGTCCAATGGACCCAGGCAGCACTTGACATGAGGCAGCGCTTCAGTGACTGAGTCATTCACTGTCAGGCCCAGACTATACCTGTCCTCTGTCTCTATTGGAGATGTTGCAGGCTCCCAGCAGCATAACCTCATCTTTTACAAAGACACAGAACTGATCAGGGGTGACATTCAAGGTGGAATAAGTGAATCTTTTCCCTATCTACCCTTCCACTTATTGTGCAATTGTGCATAAGCATTGGTTGCATGCAGGTAGGCAGGCAGGCTTAGAAAAGTCAGAGCCAGGCTAGTAGGTTGATATGCTAATCAGTAACGTTACTATTGGGGAGGTGTAATTTCATTCTCTGACCCAGGCAGCACAATATCTTGAGCCAGCCCTGATTACCAGGCAGATGTTGTAGTTTTCATTGCAACAAATAAGATAGATCTTACTAAATGATTATCCATTGGAAGCAGTGGCAGTTGCAACAGCCAATAAACTTTGAAGCGAACACTAGCATGTGGGTCATGTATGGTTCTTGGGAGAAGCCAGTACAGGTGAGCACAGGGTATGCTCTACCATTGGAACTAACATATACTGGAAGTCTGTTCAAACATAATTCTAGTATTTTTTTTCTTACATAGATAAATACATTTCATAAATTTGTCGGCCCATAGAGTGTAAGAAAATGTCAAGGCGGTTCCTCATGTGAACAGGTTTGGTATACCTACTTTGATTATGAGTGGAGCACTATTTTGCGTTCCTGCTCAAATGTTAACTTTGCTAGATGGAGGCTTTAAGCGAGCATCGGGTTGTGCTCATATTACAAGTTGAAAGTAAATAGTGCACGAGTGAAAACCCGATGTGTGCAAAAAGTTGAACTTCGATTATTGATACTGCGTTAATTTATTCCCCCATAGTCTTCAACGGAGCGTGAAAACTGGAGAAAAATATACTAACACCCATACTTGCACGCTTACCTGACCACATTTATTCAAGGGCTCTAAACCAGACATATATACAATAACTTTTTTGTGTGTGTATATATATATATATATATATATATATATATATACAGTATATATATATATATATATATATATATAACATTATATATAGGTATAGATATATACATATTTATATATATATATATATATGAATTACTATTTAAAGATGCATACTGTATTCCCCTATATGAAGAACATTGGAATGTCAAATATTTACAGTAAATAGATAGTTAAAACTACTATTAAATATTAATATGAAATAAAAATGATTTTTCATGCTTTCAGGTATTTAACTGCAAAGGGCTCAAATGTATATATATATATATATATATATATATATATATATATATATAAAAATATATATATATATATATATATATATATATATATATATATATATATATATACAAACTGAACAAGAAACAGTAAAGTCTCAGGATTTTTCAAATGTGCCAAGTTTAATTAGCGTTTCGGGGATGTTTCTCCCCTTCTTCAGAACAAACAAAAGATGTGAAACATCCTCTTAAATAAGGCAAACATTACATAGTGATTACCTCCTCCCCTCTATGAAGGCGCCAAACACCGAACATTGCAAACAGTGAGAAAATTACCAAACCGGAAGTAGTATGTTTTAAATGTAAGCTCAGGTGGTTAAGCCAGGAGGGCGGATTCATTTTTCGGTTTTTTATATATATATATAAGTTGTGCTAACCTGACGTGTGTAAAATTTGATTGTGCTCAAGCTAATGCATTTACTTCCAACTCATAATAAGCACGTTATTTCTGTTGCATGCAAATAGCCAAGAAAAACCCCATAATGCTCACACACTACAGTTAGCGCGCAACTCGTAATCTAGCCCTTAGTAGATGGAACTAGTTTTTGTCCAAAAACTATGTACACTGTAAGGACGGACTTGTTCATGTTTGTTTAGGTGAATTTTTTACACTAAAAGGATTTTTTTTTATTACATTTTTTAAAAAGTAATATGGGAGATCTATGTCCTTTTAATAAGATAAGAAATTATTTGCTTTGCGTAGCAAGTAATTCTCTTATATGGTTTATAACAGGCAATGGAGTGAAACTCCACATGGAAATAATGCTCTCTGCACCTCAGCAGGGCTATTTTCTAACTAGAAAATAATATAACTCAGTAAGATGTCAGCAGCTGAAAAAAATCTGGAGAATAAGCTTGTTTGATAGCTTTCTGAGCAGGAAACAGGGCTAATATATAAATGAAAGTCACAATACAACTAACCAAGACACAAGGGAACTAGGGATGAGAGCGAGAGACAGATGAGAAGGAAAAATGGAGAGTGAAGGAGAGATATGATCTGAATAACAAAGGGAAACAGCAAATGTGGAAAAAATATATCAAGAAAGGAGAGGGGGAGAATTAGAAGGAAAATAAAGACACAGAGAGCCAAAATGTATTCCCAGTTATTTGGTACAGCACACTCACTAGGGGCCTGATTCTCTAAAGCTCTCTGGCCTAAGAGTCAGAAGATCTCTCACACCTTAGTGAATTAGCATCATTGTATAAAATGACCATAGTAGAGGTTTATCTCACTATAGAGCCCTAAAAACCTTTAGTCAACCTAAATGGAATAAAGAAAGAGAAAAGAAATTGAAAAAAAGATAGTTTCAAGAGAGAAAGAAAGAAAGAATAGTAGCCTGAAAACAACATGGAAACATTATTATCATGACAATATTTTTGTCTTGGCAAACAAGGCACTTGCCTAAGGCAGCAGATTTTTATGGCTATATTTGTTTACAGTTATTTTAGAAGTGTTATACAGATATATAATAGAAGATTGTGCCCAAGTAGCTTAATGTGTGTGTTTATGTGTCTGTTTGTTTATATGTTTGTGTGTGTATAGACATATTTTGCAAGCCCTTGTGAACATTTACTTTGGAGATGCCATGAAAAAAAATTCACATTACTCCCTTAGCAAAATAATATTATGCCCAAAAAAGGCCTAGAAAGCTTGGGGGTTTCAGGGGTTAGGGGGCAGCAGCATTTTGAGTTCCTAGGGCAGCACTAAACCTTAATATGCCACTAATTATCATATATCATCTGCATTGTTAATCTCCAGATTTTGCATTCCGAAAATGTACACAATTTGTAGCAAATAAAATGGTAATTTTGAAAAATTTGAAAAATAATTTGTAAAAAATGGCGCTGTAAATGTGTTGTTAAAGATCGAGAATTATGACTGTGATCAGTAAAACATTACTAATACATGTTAAAGGGACAGTCTAGGCCAAAATAAACTTTCATGATTCACATAGAGCATGCAATTTTAAACAGTTTTCCAATTTACTTTTATGACCAATTTTGCTTTGTTCTCTTGGTATTCTTAGTTGAAAGCTTAACCTAGAAGGTTCATATGCTAATTTCTTAGACCTTGAAGGCCACCTCTTTTCAGAATGCATTTTAACAGTTTTTCACCACTAGAGGGTGTTAGTTCACGTATTTCATATAGATAACACTGTGCTTGTGCACGTGAAGTTATCTGGGAGCAGGCACTGATTGGCTAGACTGCAAGTCTGTCAAAAGAACTGAAATAAAGGGGCAGTTTGCAGAGGCTTAGACACAAGATAATCACAGAGGTTAAAAGTATATTATTATAACTGTGTTGGTTATGCAAAACTGCAGAATGGGTAATAAAGGGATTATCTATCTTTTAAAACAATAACAATTCTGGTGTAGACTGTCCTTTTAAGTATAGGGCTTTATTTCACCAACACCACAAAAAAATACTGCTGATTAATAAAGAAATGCTCTGATTTGATTCGGCATTAAAAAGGGGTCATCTACAGCCACTATCATGCAGATAATTATCAAATGACACTGCACATGCAACAACTGCTGTGAAATTTAAATTTACAATACGAAATTCAAAGCATATTTTTTCCTTATAGTAAAATAAGTTTCCCTGTCTTTGCTACTGGGCTGAACAGGGAAGTTTTATGAGCGTTGTTGAAATCTCTCCTCCAGGTCTGGAATATTGTGCAAACATTGTTGCTAGGCAGATCTTTATGTTTTTTTCTTGCAAACTAAAAGGTGGTGAGATTGTGTCAAAATACACAAAACAAATATTACCCTCATAGAAAAACACATGCATAAGAAACAGGGCAGGACTGGTAATGAAAAGCAGCTCTGGAAAAATTTGAAGACCAGTCAGTAAAATGCATATGCCCCATTTTTCTGAATGGGGTTACTGGGATACTTCTTCCCCCAATATTTTTTCACCCATAATTAAATAGTAGTTTTTAATAAAAAAACAACAAAAAAGCAAAATTGCTGTTATATAAGCACCCGACAACCCAATTTTATCCATGACTATGATTATCCATAGTGTGATCTGGAGTAGACACTACAAACCATTCAAAGCCGAGCTACTAAATGGTAAATTGTCTAAAAATAAAACTCACAAAGAAATACTTTGACAAGGAAGAGCCGGCGAATCTCAAAGTGTAAATATCCAAAAACTTTTATTAGGAGAATGATAAAATCCAGCATAAAAAGAATGTACAAGTAGTGCAGAATTATTAGGCAAGTTGTATTTTTAAGGATTAATTTTTTTATTGAACAACAACCATGTTCTCAATGAACCCAAAAAACTCATTAATATCAAAGCTGAATAGTTTTGGAAGTAGTTTTTAGTTTGTTTTTAGTTATAGCTATTTTAGGGGGATATCTGTGTGTGCAGGTGACTATTACTGTGCATAATTATTAGGCAACTTAAAAAAAACAAATATATACCCATTTCAATTATTTATTTTTACCAGTGAAACCAATATAACATCTCAACATTCACAAATATACATTTCTGACATTCAAAAACAAAACAAAAACAAATCAGTGACCAATATAGCCACCTTTCTTTGCAAGGACACTCAAAAGCCTGCCATCCATGGATTCTGTCAGTGTTTTGATCTGTTCACCATCAACATTGCGTGCTGCAGCAACCACAGCCTCCCAGACACTGTTCAGAGAGGTGTACTGTTTTCCCTCCTTGTAAATCTCACATTTGATGATGGACCACAGGTTCTCAATGGGGTTCAGATCAGGTGAACAAGGAGGCCATGTCATTAGATTTTCTTCTTTTATACCCTTTCTTGCCAGCCACGCTGTGGAGTACTTGGACGCGTGTGATGGAGCATTGTCCTGCATGAAAATCATGTTTTTCTTGAAGGATGCAGACTTCTTCCTGTACCACTGCTTGAAGAAGGTGTCTTCCAGAAACTGGCAGTAGGACTGGGAGTTGAGCTTGACTCCATCCTCAACCCGAAAAGGCCCCACAAGCTCATCTTTGATGATACCAGCCCAAACCAGTACTCCACCTCCACCTTGCTGGCGTCTGAGTCGGACTGGAGCTCTCTGCCCTTTACCAATCCAGCCACGGGCCCATCCATCTGGCCCATCAAGACTCACTCTCATTTCATCAGTCCATAAAACCTTAGAAAAATCAGTCTTGAGATATTTCTTGGCCCAGTCTTGACGTTTCAGCTTGTGTGTCTTGTTCAGTGGTGGTCGTCTTTCAGCCTTTCTTACCTTGGCCATGTCTCTGAGTATTGCACACCTTGTGCTTTTGGGCACTCCAGTGATGTTGCAGCTCTGAAATATGGCCAAACTGGTGGCAAGTGGCATCTTGGCAGCTGCACGCTTGACTTTTCTCAGTTCATGGGCAGTTATTTTGCGCCTTGGTTTTTCCACACGCTTCTTGCGACCCTGTTGACTATTTTGAATGAAACGCTTGATTGTTCGATGATCACGCTTCAGAAGCTTTGCAATTTTAAGAGTGCTGCATCCCTCTGCAAGATATCTCACTATTTTTGACTTTTCTGAGCCTGTCAAGTCCTTCTTTTGACCCATTTTGCCAAAGGAAAGGAAGTTGTCTAATAATTATGCACACCTGATATAGGGTGTTGATGTCATTAGACCACACCCCTTCTCATTACAGAGATGCACATCACCTAATATGCTTAATTGGTAGTAGGCTTTCAAGCCTATACAGCTTGGAGTAAGACAACATGCATAAAGAGGATGATGTGGTCAAAATACTCATTTGCCTAATAATTCTGCACTCCCTGTAGTAAGCTCACAGCATAAGAAAAAAGAAAAACGTCCTTTGCGTTTCGGCAGTTCTTTGCCTTATTCATGGACATTATGAGTGTCAACATAAGCCCAACTTAAATACACCTGTACACCCAGGTGTATTCAAAACACAGCTGTGGCAGTGGAGGCTCCTCTATAGGAGCACTTGAGCATGTGAACCCCTGTGAACCTGACCGCTGATGAACAAAAAAAAAGAAAAAAAAAAGAGAGTGAGAAATAAAAAAAACTAATTGAATTTTTAAACTTTATTTATTGACTAAATAAAAAAATCCCCAGGCTCCACTGCAGTTTTGACTAAAAAAACATTAAAATTGCAGTTTTTTAGGCAGAAGTGGAATGGGCTTTTACCTAATACTTCTATCCATCGCACATGCTGTGCAGTGCGATAGATAGAAGTATAGGCAAAAGCTCTTTCCACTTTAAAACTGCATTGACTGCAGTGCCACCTACAGGCCAGCCCATAGCTCTCCTAACTGCACAGCTCTTAGTGTGCGAGAGCCAGCTGTCACGTGACACTCGCACACTAAGACCTGTGTGTGTGTGGGACTCGGGAGGAGGAGCATCATGGGCTTCATCAGCATTGGCCATCACTGAGACACATTTCTCAAGTAGAGGTGCTAATGGCTGCTGGAGTCTCATTGCTGGCAGTAACAGCGGGGCTAGCCACAGAAGGAGCAGCAGCAGGCGCAGCTATGGCTTGACTACTGGGATACATCAGCTATGAAAAGCATAGCTACGATCGGATTACAGCTTAAACGTAACTTTCCAGGCAGGCAGGCAGGCCAGGGCTTATAGTAAGTAGAAGCATCTGACACACGTCAGGCACATGTAACCCAAATTTACATTATTTACATGTAGTATGTGCTTTTTTCTATATATCTGTTGTGTACTTATATGCTGTAAAACATAGTAACACTGAACACGATACCAAAAGTGAAAAGCACAACCACTTAGCATGCTCTACTTGCAGTGCAGCCATGTTTATATAGCCATGCGGATGCGAATAACAACAATCCGTGTCTGGAAGGTAGAGCGTTAATTGCCGCACGACTGGAGTGGACGTAAAAGAGAGGGACAATTTGAGAGTGTGGTGCTGCTAAATTTTACTTTTTTTATTCAGTGTGTTGATGTTGCACTTGGTTGTGGGTAAGGAGAAATGTAAAAACTATCTTGTACGAGTCGGTTTCAAATTCTAATAGTGATGATTAAGGCGCGCATGTGTCTGTCTTATTCTTGTGTGTTTAGCAGCAGTATAGTGTGGTTATCGTGTCTTCTGTACCTAAAAAGCTAAATTCTTATTTCTAAAGATTTTTGCAAAAAATGTTCTGTTCTATGGGGGCCCCCTGTTTTGCAGCTCTTTTTGCGCCTGTGGTGGACATGTATATTTTATATATATTATATACATATATATGTGTGTGTATATGTATATGTATATATATATGTATATATATATATATATATATGTATGTGTGTGTGTGTGTTTATATATATATATATATATATATATAAACTATTTTACATAACTGGTGAACCCCCATTATGCCTGAGGAAACGGTCCTTTACGGACTGAGAAACGCATAGCAATTAAATACTTGTTTTTAGACAGACCCAGTTTTCTGTGCCTTTTTAATATTACCACAGTTTGCAGTGGTTATACCCAGTTTGGTTTTTATCCCTTTGTTCCATACACTGACATTGGAAACTCGTTTGGAAACAAGGCTGATCGTGTGAGCAGCTACCCTTTTGGGATAAACAACACAGCCCTTTGGACTTCCACAGTGGCGATCCGGCTCACTAGACGATACACAGCCGACTTCATCTACCTCATCTGACCTACCCACAGGTCTCCCGGGTGAGACCCCCAGCGTACTGACTGCTGGTCCTGAATGTCAGCCTGCCTGTATGCACCCAGTTGGTTCTAGGTGCCACTCCACTTGTGAGTAGATTTTATTATAACTACTGTTTTCCAGTTTTCCAAACTGATTCACACTATGTTGGCGCCCCTTGTTTTTCTATCCTCCTGAACCCCCATTTGAATAACCCACGAGCCGCCACTGAGCTGTGGCCTTAAAGGAACATGATAGACGTAAAACACTGAAGAAAGAATGTTAGAGCAAGAGAACATGAGCAGTCAAAATTTAAAGAAACATAGTAAGACTATACATAACATCAGATTAGGCATAACCATTACTACAATGGATATTAGATAGAACAATTTCTAACTTTTGTTATATAAATATAATTGAAACATAGAATATATAAATCATTTCAATGAAACTCAATCAGAGCTTTAATGTTTCAAATGAACATACTTATTGACATATGCTAAAGTTAGAACCATCCTTACAACATATATAAAATTATTAGGAATCACTAGTGTGAAAATCCCAGGAATTATTACATACCCCAATACCCCCCATATATGCTCTTCAAAATGCTAATATCTAAAACCAGATAAGCCTGAAGTACTATACTAGCTTGGCTAATGGGGAAAAGGGGAATGTGAGAATAATTACTTAAAGGTACATGAAACCCAAACTTTTTCTTTCATGATTCAGATAGAGTATTCAATTTTAAACAACTTTCTAATTTACTTCTATTATCTAATCTGTTTCATTCTCTTGGAATCATTTGTTGAAGGAGCAGCAATGCACTACTGGTTTTGAATTGAACACATGGGTGAGCCAATCACATTCAATATATATAAATATATATATATATATATATATATAATATATATATATATAATATATATATATATATATATATATATGTGGCCACCAATCAACAACTAGAACCTAGGTTTTCTGCTGCTCATGAACTTGTCTAGATAAACCTTTCAGGAAATGATAACAAGAGAAGGAAACAAATGAAATAATATAAATAAATTGGAAATTTGTTTACATTTGTATTCTCTATCTGAATCATGTAAGAAAATGTTTGGGTTTCATGTCCCTTTAATGAGGTATACACAGTGATAGCATAATTTGATCAAAAGATCAAAATACTGCCCATATCCAATAAAGGAAAATATAAGATCATAGCCATAAGTATAGCAGGACTGGCAATTCATGGCACACGGGGAGAAACTACCCCATAGGGGAACATATTAAAGGCTCTGAGCGGTATATATTCAAACAAAAGGGACAACACCTGATTAGATCAGTATGCTAGAGGCTGAATAACGAGGGGAGCAAATTACCCTCTAACATGGATAGAAAAATCATGTGGCTAAATCTAGAGAGACTTAGACCGATGGATATAACAACTGATAGACGGTCCAAAGCATCAATTCTGGCGAGACCAAAAATTTATAATATCTCCATCAATGTTAAATACATCAGGTCTCCTGGTCTTCAACTGGAAGATCCAGAGAGCCTCTCTATATAAAAGTTTAATTGTTCTGTCATCCCCATGAGCTGGGGGTCGGACGTGATCAATCACCTTCCACTTAAATGTAGTAACATTCTTCCCGTGGACATAAATAAAGCCTGCTCTGAGCAGTCGGACAGGAATCACCGCAATTCAACCCGATCGAGTACGATCGGGTTGATTGACACCTCCCTGCTGGCGCCCATTGGCTGCGAGTCTGCAGGGGGCGGCGTTGCACCAGCAGCTCTTGTGAGCTGCTGGTGCAATGCTGAATACGGAGAGTGTATTCAGGTCTGCAAGACCTTTGTTAATTTGGCCACAATGTCTGGGCCACAGTCAGATTAGGGTGGGGTTGTCTACTGCTAGCAGACAGTAGGATCAAATCCTCTTCGATCCTGTGATGAAACACTTCTAGAAAGGGGCCTGTGACCAGAGACTGGTCAGAAGGGGTTTCAGTAGCCAGATCGTGTATACTCAAATAGTCACAGGCTTCCTGAAAATCAACAAGATCATATATTTAATGTAATTCACAAGGTGATATGGGGTCACAGGTGTAATCATCATCCAAAGTGGACTGCCTGGGCCAAAGAAACATTTTAAGTGTTAAATC
Source organism: Bombina bombina (assembly GCF_027579735.1). Lineage (NCBI taxonomy): Eukaryota > Metazoa > Chordata > Amphibia > Anura > Bombinatoridae > Bombina > Bombina bombina. Next base: position 627,864,840 of record NC_069499.1, on the reverse strand, counting down.
ACATATCATTTTATTAACATTTATTAAATACTTTGCATAGCTCAGAAGAGGAAAGAGAGGTTATACAGCTGCATCACTTCACCAGTAGAAATACCCTCTTAAATTGTAGCTGGCCGCCCTCAGCTTCTGCGGCCCACCAGGAAATCTCCTGGTGTCCTAATAGGCCAATCTGGCCTTTATAAGAAAATAGGGGCAAATGTGAAATACTATACAATGCAAGAAGAGCAAACTGTATTGGTTACAGGATTTATTTTTTAATGTGCTCCCCTTGCTTTGCTCTCTTCAGCTAATCCCACTTTCCAGCAAGCTCCATTACTTCGTATAGGAGATATCTCACAACTCACAGGTGTTGGAAGAGGGATTGTAAAGTTTTAGGAAAATGGGTTACTCAGGGAACAACCCCTTTTTTATATATAATTCTATTAGGGCAGCCCTGTGAGTGTTAGCTTTTTTTACATCTGACCCAACAAAGTTTTTAGAATCGGTCCTAGGGGCTTAATGGTATAAACCTCTGTGCTCTGGCGAGATTATCTAAGATATCTTGTCACTATTGTCAAGTTCCTCAAATAATTTTAGAAACGTAAATTGTAACTTGAGAGCTATTTATTTAATTGTGCAGTTTCAGGTTGTGAAGGAGACACAAATACATTATAATATAATGCTCAAAAAGGTTTTGTGTGATTTCTCTCCATACCAGAGAGTTTTTATCATCACTCTCTTATGATATGAAATTGGCCTGACCCGCAAGCAGTGTGCTGCATCTTGTAGGACATAATGAAGATCTACAGAAAGCAGCATTTTCTAGAGAATTGTGAAATTAAACATGATAACACCCTACACTGCAAAAACCTCTCTGAAGTGAAAGCAAGTTAAAATGAGACGTTCCTAACACAGTTTAACTTATATTCACTCCATCTTTTTTACATTAGTTATTGTATCTGCTTATAGCAATTTATCTCATATTTCAACACAAATTTGTAAGTACTGAAGATAGATCTGTCCTGTAGAGATAAACAGCTTTATGAATACACTAACAGATACAAGAAAACTTCAATCACTCCCAAGAGGGTCCTTGTTCAGTACATTCACTGATATTACAATACACATTTTAAATAGAATACAATACAAAAAAGAATGACTGATTTTGAAATTAAAATTTCTTAATGCAATATTATGCACAGAATGCAAAATATTTTCATACTTATTGGTGTGCTATATTGCATTACTTGTGAATGTGGCACACCCTTCTTTGTAACATAAATAGCTTCCAGTGGAACTTCTCCCTTTCTTAAAATGACTTCAAAGTGATAGTAAAGTAACATATAGTTCCTTAAATAGTGTGTATGTATACAGTCATGGCCAAAAATATTGGCACCCCTACATTTCTGTCAGATAATGCACCACTTTGCCGAGAAAATTGTTGCAATTACAAATGTTTAGGCATTCTCAAGTTTATTTATTTTGTTTGTATTAGTATGGCACAAAAAAGCAGCAGAGAAAAAAAGCCAAATCTGACACGTTCCACGCAAAACTCCAAAAATGGACTTCACAAAATAATTGGCACCCTCAATTTAATATTTCCTGTAACCATCAATGAGTTTCTTACACCTCTCTACTGGAATTTTGGACCACTCTTCTTTCGCCAGTTATTCCAGGTCTCTCAGATTTATAAGGGTTCCTTTTCCCAACTGTTGTTTTGAGATCTCTCCACAGGTGCTCTATGGGATTGAGATCTGGACTCATTGCTGGCCAGTTCAGTACTCTAGCACTTTGTGTTAAACCATTTCTGGGTGCTTTTTGATGTGAGCTTTGGGTCATTGTCTTGCTGGACCTATGACCTCTGATGGAGACCAAACTTTCTGACACTGGGCCCTACATTGCACCACAGAATTCTTTGGTAGTCTTCAGATTTCATACTGACATGCACACAGTCAAAACATCCAATGCCTGAAGCAGCAAAGAAACCCCAAAACATCAGTGAACCTCCACCATGTTTGACTGTAGGGACTGTATTCTTTTCTTTAATTGCCTCATTTCTTTTTGTGAAAACAGTAGAATAATAAGCTTTACAAAAAAAGCTGTCATTTTGCTTTGTCTGTCCACAGCACATTCTCCCAAAAGGATTTTGGCTTCCTCAGGTAAGTTTTGTCAAACTCCAGTCTGGCTTTTTAATGTTTCTGTGTCAGGAGTGGGGTCCTCCTGGGTCTCCTATCATATTGTTCTTTTTCATTTAGATGGCATTGGCAACGTATAGTGCAAGCTGACACATTTGTACCCTGTGTCTGAAGGTCAGCTTGAATTTGTCTGCAAGTTGATTGAAGTTCTTTATCCACCATTCAAACAATCCTTTATTGCAACCTTTGATCATTTTTCTCTTTCATCCACGTCCAGGGAGATTAGCTACAGTGCCATGGGCTGTAAACTTCTTGACAATGTTGTGGACACAGGAACATTAAGATCTCTGGAGATGGACTTGTAACATTGGAATCCAATTATTTCTTACAATTTTGAGAAGGTGCCAATAATTTTGTCCAGTCCATTTTTGGAGTTGTACGTGGAATGTGTCAGATTTGGCTTTTTTCTTTCCACTTTTTGTGTCATACCAATACAAAAAAAATAAATAAACATAAGAATGCCTAAACATTTGTAATTGCAACAATTTTCTGGGTGAAGAGGTGCATTATCTGACAGAAATGCATGGGTGCCAAACATTTTTTGGCCATTACTGTATATGTGTGTTTGTGTGTGTGTGTAAGTCTGGCACTCTCTATCAAGCATACAAGAGTAAAATAAAAAATGGAAGAGTTTAAAAAATACATCTACAGCTATTCTCAGACTAATCTTTTCTTTGAATGCATCATTCTATCTAGCATTTGTTTAGTGTTTAATGTCCCTTTAAAAGCAGTTCGAGAGTGGAATCCAAACAAAGAAACAGACTGCATTCTCAAACTGGACTGGGTACAAATCCAATGCCATTCCTCTAGAGTCCTAGACACATACAAAACACGTAAATGGATTCCACTCACAAACTTTTTTAAATCTTGCTGTGTGCTTGCAAGAGAGTGCCAGACTTTCTTTGCATTTTGTAATTTTTCCCAGGTTGGTCAGGGGCAAACCGCCTGAGTTTCTGGGAGCTGCACAGCTGTCTGTAAGTATCCAGGACTGTGAGATTTAAAGTGACATATGATGTGTACCCAGTACAGTTATGAGGTGCAGGCTGCTCACCCAATGAGCAATCTTAAAATCAATGAATGCACGCTCCCGATGACAGTACCATTGACGGTACAGTTGCTTAGTTTAATGATAAACCAATTACTTAAATTGTAAAAAAAAATATAGGTGGGGATGGCACAGAGATGAAATAGGTACATTTGCTCACGGCTGAAAACAAGATCCTGTAACCTGCAGATGCTGATGATGATTTTTTGATCATCATCAGGAACTGTTTCTTATGTGTTAACAAGCTTGGATTCCTAATTTTTGTTTTGATTTTCTTCAACACTTGATCATCAATTTTTGACTGTTCACTTCACATATTTTTGTTTTTATTCACCTGGATTTATATCGTCACATTTAATTTGCATTTGCACATTTGGATCATTTGGAACTTTGGATTTATTTGCAATTGCCTCATTTACTGTCACTCATTTGGAAAATTGGATTTGCTTGCTTGTTATTTTATTACCACTTATTGTATTATTAGTCATTGTCACTAGTTTAACCTTGAGAAATACAATCTTCTACTGAGTATCACACATTACCACTCAGCTTGGGTTCTCCAAGATTCATTTCTTGTTATTATTATTATTATTTTTTGTATACCCAATACTACCCATCCTAATCTATTGTGCTTTTTTTGTACTAATCTTATCTATTGTGCTCACAGTACACTATAGATCCACCACCCTGTAGCGGTCATTGTGTTTTTACTATTTTTATATGTATTATCGTTTTTAACATATTACTGTTTTTATTGTAACATGGATTCATGCAATATTATGTTTATGTAACTATTTGTTATTAAATTTTCAATGTGTATAATTAGCATATAATTTGCTTATTAGATTAACCTTTTTTGACCTCTAATACATCATTCTCATACCCCCCTGTCGGACCTAGCCTTAGGTTTAGGCGCTCCTTACACTCATTCACAATTCTAGATAAGTTTTTTATGGGTAACTAGGGACCCATTTGTTTTAGGAGTCTAAGGTATTTTTAGTTAGCGCCGTCAGATAGATATCCTAACCTGCAGATGCTGTAAATCAAAATAGCTGGTTTAGGCAATTTGCAGCATGGAAACCTTAAAAAAGATACAATCATAAACAAACAAATGACACATTAAGGGCCAGATTACAAGTGGTGCACTAACAGTTATGCACAAGCGATATTAGGTTTATCGCAGCTGTTTGTACGCGTCAGAAGGAACACTCTTATTACAAGTTAAAAGTAAGTGCAAACGCATGATCGCAATCGTTATTTACTCTACAATGATTATCGCCACCTCTGAGCTCTGGTTAACTGTTTCCTGAAACAAAAAAGTTTCTCAAACACATCAAAATACATTGCTGTCATGGTATAACTCTTAACACTCTCATAAAGATAATCACTGTACCTGTTGCAATCTTTTCTGCACAGAGATTGTTTCAACTTGCCGTGCCCTGTGTGAGATCTGTGTCTTGTCCATCAGTATGCCAGTATCCCACTCTGAAGGTCCTCTTCTTTCAACCGCTCTTTCATCTGTTTTTTTCTCTGCCTGTGCTTCCACTAATTCAGTCCCCAGGCTTTAGGCCTAAAACACAGCAACATGCTGAAGGGAACGTGATCTCCACTAACCTAAGTTCTCCAAAGATTAAGATAATAGAAGTTATTTCCTAAACTAGAAAAATGCCAATATGGGATTACTACTGTTGAGTTTCTGGGGTATGTCTTATCCCCTGGCCACATCAGTATGGATCCTGGGAAAACACAAGCCATCACTTAGTGGCGTACCAATTTAAACAACAAACATAAATTATGCTTACCTGATAATTTCATTTCCATCTGTATGGGAAGAGTCCACAGCTGCATTCCTTACTTGTGGGAAATACTGAACCTGGCCACCAGGAGGAGGCAAAGACACCCCAGCCAAAGGCTTAAATACGTCCCCCACTTCCTCATAACCCCAGTCATTCTGCCGAGGGAACAAGGAACAGTAGGAGAAATATCAGGGCGAAAAAGGTGCCAGAAGAAAAAAAAAATCAAATTTAGGGCCGAAGAAAAAAACAAACAAATTTAGGGCCGTCCATCGGAGAGCACGGGTGGGAGCTGTGGATTCTTCCCATACAGATGGAATTGAAATTAACAGGTTAGCATAATTTATGTTTTTCATCTTAATATGGGAAGAGTCCACAGCTGCATTCCTTACTTGTGGAAACATATACCCAAGCTCTAGAGGACACAGAATGCTAACGGGAGGAAAAAAGAGAGGCAGACCCTAATATGAGGGCACCACAAGACTGTTTCAGCAGAAGCAAAATTATCAAACTTGTACAATTTTGGAAAAAGTATGTAAGGAGAACCCGGTAGCCGCCTTACAAATCTGATCCATAGAGCCCTCATTTTTGAAGGCCCAAGAGTAAACCACTGCTCTCGTAGAATGAGCCATAATTCTCAGAGGAGGCTTATGTCCTGCTGGTTCTATGCTAAATGGATGACACTCCTCAGGCAAAAAGATAAGGAAGTCAAAGAGGCCCTCTGACCCCTACGCTTCCCGGAAAAGAGAACAAACAGAGAAATAGGTTTGTCTAAATTCCTTGGTGGCCCGAAGATAGAACGTCAAGGCACAAACCACATCCAGAAATACGTTATAAAGAACGATTAGGACTTAAGAATCTCTTGACTGATGTTGTAAATTAACCCAACGTTAGGAAGAAAACTTAACTTGGTTCATAGAACAGCCTTATCAGCATGAAAAGCCAGATAAGGAGGGACGCATTGCAAGGCAGCAATCACATATACTCTGCGTGCAGAAGCAATAGCCAGTAGAAAGGATCCTTCCAAGACAACAATTTAATGTCTACTTCATGCATAGGCTCCAACAGAGCCCGTTGCAAACCTTAAGGACAAGATTTAAACTTCAAGGAGGAGCCTTAGATCTAAACACAGGTCTGATCCCAGCAGAGCATTAACAAATGGCTGCACATCTGGAATCTCTGCAAACCTCTTGTGCAGTAACACAGACAGGGCCAAAAACTGTCCCTTCGGGGGACTTGCAGAAAAGCCCTCCTCCAGTGCATCCTGGAGAACAGAATAAGTAGGTCCTCCACACCTTATGATAGATGCGACGAGCAACCAGCTTACAAGCTTGAATGTAATAAAAATAACTCTCTCATTAAACCCTCTCTTGGCTAGGACTAAGTGTTCAATCTCAATGCAGTCAGCCTCAGAGAATCTAGATATTGATGAACAAAGAGACATTGGTCAGCAGATCCCTGCAACAAAATAACTTCCATGGAGGAGATGATGACATCCCCATTAGATCTGCAAACCATATCCTTTGCAGCCAAGACTGAGCAGTCAGTATCACTGATGCCTGCTTGACTCAAGCCACTACACTAGGAAGTAGTGGTAACGGTCAGAAAAGATAAGGGCCCGTGTTTCTGGTGAGTCTGAAGACCGCTGCTCCATAACCCTATCCGCCTGCTCTGAGAAGGCGAATAGACATCGCCACAATTCAACCTGATCGAGTACAATTGGGTTGATTGACACCCCCTGCTGGTGGCCAATTGGCCGTAAATCTGCAGGGGGCGGTGCTGATGCTGGTGCAATGCTAAATACGGAGAGCGTATTGCTCTCCGCATTCAGCGATGTCTGTCGGACCTGATCTGCACTGTCGAATCAGGTCCGACAGACATTTGATAAATATGCCTTCATGAGACCAATCACCTCCATACACCAAGCCACAGATGGCCTTAAGGAGATCTGGAGGGCAAGACATGTTGAAGCTAGCTTGCAGTGTCTCTGGTCTGTTAGAAATATTCTCATGTCTATGGAGACTATTATAGTACCCGAGAATTCTACCCTAGTACTTGATACAAGAGAACTCTCTCTAGATTATCTGCCCTCCATGGGATTGAAGAAGACAGAGGAGATATTCTGAATGGTCCACTCTTTGAAAAATTTCTTTAGCTAGACCAAACAGAAGGCAATAAACTGGAAGTGCTTGTCCAGGAATGCAAACCTTAGGAACTGTAAGTGGTCCTTGAGGATTGGTATGAGAAGGGAGAATCCTTCAGATTTATCGTGGTCATGAACTACCCCTCTCAAACAAGGGGAAGAATGGACCTTATTGTCTCCATCCTAAATGAGGGGACATTTAACCTGCTTAAACACTTTAGGTCCAGAATCGGACGGAAAGTTCCCTCCTTCTTAGGGACCACAAAAAGGTTTGAATAGTATCCCAAACCTCTCACTGCGATAGGCACCGGAACAATAACTCCTAGAGGACAGATCCCTTACACACACCAGAAAGGATTCCCTCCTTTCTGGTCAGGAAGACCCTTGGGTGGTTGAGATTTAAAACCTATCTTGTAACCCTGAGATATGACATCCTGGACCCATGGATCCTGCATGTCCCTGAATCAAGCAACTGAAAAAAGCAACATACTGCCCCCTACATGATCCAGAAGAGGACCGGGGACCACCCATTCATACCAACGTAGACTCACCGGGCTTCTTGCTCTGATTGGATTTATTCCAGGACTGAGCTGGCTTTCAAGAGCTTTTGGTTTGCTCTGGCTTAGCAGAGGACTGCTGACATGGGCTTTATCAAAACGAAAAGAAAGAAAATCATCCCTTAGATTAGTTTATATACTCTTGTGGAAGGAGGGCACCCTTGCCCCCTGTAACCGTGGAGATAATTTGAGTCCAGGCCTGGACCAGACAAAATCATTCCCTTAAAGGGAGGGAAGAAGTCTAGACTTAGAAGTCATATCCGCAGACCATGACTTCAGCCATAGCCTGACGGGCCTGAACAGAAAAACCTGAAGCCATTGCATTCAAGCTAAAAAAACTGCCTAATAGCAGCACAGATAAAAGAATTAACAACCCTCAAGCCTGTAAATCTATTCTGAGTAACATAGAGGGGAACCTACACCCCAATCAAATCCTATAAGGAGACACACCAGAAGGTAGTTTTTCCAGTAACCACGGCAACAGCCACCGCCGGTTGAAACAAATATCCCGTATGTTGAAACATCTTTCTTAACAGAGTTTCCATCTTTTATCCATGGGCTCTTCAAATGGAGAGCTATCCCAAGTGGGATAGTAGTACATTTAGCAAGGGTGAAGATAACGCCATTCCATTTAGGGACGGGACCTCACAACTCCATTGAGAGTCCAGGACCGGGGACAATTTGTTAAAGGGAGAAGAGGGGGAAAAGGAATCCGATCCTGTCCTATTTATTCTTAATAATGTTCGCCATCTAACAGGAGCTGGGAAGGATCACCCTGTCCTCAAACTCATCATCAGGCTCATCAGGTAATTTGGCCTCTGGAACCTCTGAATTCGCCAAAAACCTCCTTTAGAAGAAAGCACGGATTCCTAAACTAAATTTTGGTTCCTCTGCAGCCGGAGGTTTAGAGGCAGCAGACTCTGACCCAGAATGTTCATACTCTGAAGTCTCAGAAAGAACTTCATCCTTGGATAACCCCCAGTTAAATCCAATAAATTATCTGATGTACTCTGAGAAGGAGTGCAATATGTAACCTTTCGCTTGCGCTTAGCAGGGCGAGGTAAAGCATTAAAGACCACAGACACCGCTGTTTGAACTGCGCAGTAACGGCTGGTGAAAAAAGGCCCCCTCCAGATGGAGGATCAGCAATGCTACGGGAAAACTGCTTGTGTAGAGATATAAGAATGTAGGGTACACACATCACTGGACGAAAACTCCTCAGAGGTGGACGGCTCCATGGTATCAAACATGTTTGTTATTATCACATTATCAAGGCATATGGAACATTAATTGAGAGGGCGGAACTAAGGCCTCCTCACCATACAGGAATTACTCATTAGGAATAGAGGGAGTGCCCTCTAAAGTAACAGAATCCTCCATCGCTAGTGCAATAACTAGAGAACTAGAGAAATAAAACATCTTATTTTATTAAAAAAAAAAAACAGCACCCTTATACCCCTATGGCTGGGGCACTCACTACCTCCTATGACCCAGACAGTACAGAGATTTATGATCACTCTCTGATGGACACCCGGTCAGGAAAAAGGGAATGAATCACATGGTGCACAATGCAGGACCGTTCCTGTTATGAGAAAGCGTGACAATCTTGTAAGCTGCATGGCTCTCAAAGTGAAAGTGAAACCTGTATATTCCATAACAGCCTAACAGCCCATAACATCTCACACATAAAAGCAACATAATTAGATTATTCCCCATCTCACACATAAAAGCAACATAATTAGATTATTCCCCCCTGTTCAATAATCCCCCTAAGGAGATATTAACCTTTGATTCTATACAGATAAAAGGAGTCACATTGTGACCCTGTCTTCTTGTGTTATCATACATGTATAAAATATGAAACGATCTTACAAGTAGATTTGTGCGCGGCGGAAAAATTTGTTTCAGTTCGTTTCGGATCGATTCTGATGCTTTCAAATTTAGTTTTCGGATCGATTCGAATTCGGATACATTTGAATGTATTCGTTTCGGATTCATTCGGATTTGAATAAATTCGGATGTATTCGGTGTGGATTTGATTCGTAAATTCGGAAGTATGTGTTAGGTGGGATGTGCTGTGTATTAGACTAGTATTATGTACTGAAATATTAGGTTAACCCATAGCAGAGCGATATAACCTAATATACTGTACAATACTAGTGTAATTGTGATTAGTCCATGGCCATCCAAATGTAACAAATAAATCCAAACTAATTCGGATTTATTTGTTAGTTTCGGTGCTATGGTAATTCGGAAATTCGAATCAATCCGAAGCTCCGCATTTGACAAATTCGTACGAATTTTGATTCGGAACGAAATGAAACGCACATGTCTACTTACCAGAATCTACACCGTGGAACAGGAACACGGCCCTTCAAGTGTGACAGATAGTAGCATCACTTCTGACATGGACTTGAGTGAAGAAAGCAGGCAGCGAAACTCGTCAACGCTGATTGCCTATGGAGCTGTTAATATGAGTCGGGATAGTTTCGCAGAAAGACTCTCCCTGCATCTCCGGACTCTAACTTTCATCTATGCTCTCACTGAGAGGCTGAGAGGACTTCTTAAAACTCCAGTCCCATCTCGAAGAGTACTACCCTCCATAAGAGACTACGAAATCTTCTAACACTTCTCTGCCAACCTCCTGTGATGAAAGGCAAAGAATGACTGGGGTAATGAGGAAGTGGGGGAGGTATTTAAGCCTTTGGCTGGGGTGTCTTTGCCTCCTCCTGGTGGACAGGTTCAGTATTTCCCACAAGTAAGGAATGCAGCTGTGGACTCTTCCCATATTAAGATGGAAAAGCAGTTCAACGCTTTGTTGGCTTTGCCAACTTTTATCAAACTTTTATCAAGTGGTTTCTCCAATTACTCAAACTACAAAGAAAAATGTACGTTTCTCCTGGACCAAAAAGGCTGAAATTGCTTTCCAGCTACTAAAACGTCTCTTCATTACAGTTCCGCTCCTAGTCCAACCAAAGAGGCTAAACCATTTATCATGGAAGTTTATGCCTCAGAGATCGCTGTTGGATTCATTCTATCTCAATGAAGTAGAGAAAAGAATTTGCTGCAATTTCCTTTTACTCCCAAAAACTCACTACTTCCGAGAAAAATTATGAAGTGGGATATCCAGAATTACTTGCCATTAAATGCACTTTATGGCGGCACCTTCTAGAAGGGTCTCCACATCCTATCACAATACGTGAACCTTGAATAATTGAAGTCAGCTAAGAGATTATGTTCCTGTTAAGCTTGATGGGCCCTCTTTTTTTACACATTTTCCGATCCAAATAACCTGGAGATCTGGTTAAAAAAACTTAAAAGCAGATGCTCTGTCTCAAATGTACGATGCCCCTTCTGACAGTACCTCTATTCCAGATACCATCCTACCATCAAAGAATTTGCTTGCTACTTAGTTTTCACTGATTGACAACACCAAAGTTCAAATGGCAGTGTGCATACCACCCTAACAAGCAAAGCTTAACATCACTCAATTTTCTATTATAAGGATGATAACCTTTTTGTGCCCCTTCCTAATCGATTAGAGGTATTACAACACTGTCATGACCATTCTACTTCAGGACATGGGGACGTAGTCAAAACAATGGAAGTTATTACTCGTCACTTCTGGTGGCCTTGTGTTTTTCAAGATGTAAAGGCTTCCGTTAATTCCTATGATTCATGTGCACGGGTAAAACATTCAACAAGATCTCCTGCTGGTCCATTACTCCTACTGCCAACTCTTACTAGACCATGAAGTAATATAGCCATAGACTTTATAGTAGACTTACCATCTTCAGAGAAGCATAATACTATTTTGGTTGTGGTGGATCGTTTTACAAAAACTTTACTTTATACCTACAATTGATCTACCTACAGCCAGCACTACAGCTGCCCTCTTCCTAAAAAAGAGAGCTTCAGAATCCACTGTCTCCTGACACTATTATATCTGACAGGGGAACCCAGTTCAGCTCCAAATTTTGGGAACACTTTTGTGCCAGTCTAAAGATTACACATTCTTTATCATTTGCCTACAATCCCCAGACTAATTTGCAGATGGAGAGAACCAATAAAATACTAGGACAGTAACTTAGATACTATACATCATATCTGCAGGATAACTGGTTGTCCCTTCTACCCACAGCAAGATTCACTTAAAACAATCAGATTAATCAATCTAGCCTTATGACACCATTCTTTGCCTGCTATGGATTCCATCATGCCACATTCCCAGACTTACCCAAAACCACACCAATGCCTGATCTAACAAAGAGAGTCCGTCAATTACAAAGGCAGTTCTTTTTACTACAGCAAAGGCTAAACGTTTCCTGAAACAAATACAAAGTGCAAGCTGACAGAACACGAGCTCCTGTACCTCCATATCAATGTGGTGATAAAGTCTGGTTATCAACCCATCATCTCGTACTTAATTGTCCGTCAAAGAAATTTGTCCCAAGGTATATCGGTAATTTTCGAATTACCAAGATAATTAACCCTGTGGCAGTGCATCTTGCCTTACCTTCCTCATACAAGCTCCATCCCACCTTCCATGTGTGTGTTAATAAAACCTTGGTCTCCACCAGTACCAGCCTCCACAGATTTATCTCCACCTCCAACTATTTTGGTAAATGGTTCTGTAGAATATGAAGTAGAGGCCATCCTTGACTCTCATATGGGGACTACTGGAGTATCTTGCGTCATGGAATAGGGGGTCAAGAAGAGATGTTATGAGAGCCAGCTACAAACATACATGCTTCAACTCTCATTCATCAATTTCATAGATCGCATCTAAGAACATCCATGCGCACCTGGAGGTTGCGCATTAGGGTGAGGCTATCTGATGGTATAAACCCAAACACTTGCAGAAATAGAATCACTGTACCTGTATCTGTGGTGCACAGAGATTTTTTCTACCTGCCATGCCCTGTTTGAGGTCTGTGTCTTGTCCATTTTTTTGCATTTTACCCAGTGTGTGGGTATCCCATATTGAAGGTCCTCTTCTCTCAACCTCTCTGTCATCTGCTTTTCTCTGCCTCTGCTTCCACTAATTCAATCTCCATGCTTAAGGCCTAAAACACAGTAACATACTGACGGAAAAGGGAACATTATCTCCACTAACCTATGTAGGTAAAAAGCAGTGTATTGCAAACCAGTAAAGATACAGGCGCTTTACTTTGCATTGAATCTCATCCTGCTGAATCTCTGCCAGAGAAAAAAAAGTCTCAAAGGGCTTTAACATAGAGATACATACATATACATGTCTAAAGATGTATATGTATGTATATATATATATACCGTATATATATATGTACGTATGTATTTATATGTGTATATATGTAGTTACAGACATATATACACATATAAAAACATAAATACATATGTAAACACATTTAGACACACACACACATATATATATATATATATATATATATATATATATACAGTATATATATGTGTGTGTGTGTGTGTGTGCATTAGATTCCATTGCAGTTAAGTAGATGAAAACATGTAAAATCATATTCATGCATTATTCATATTTAATAAAGTGTTATGCTACATTCCAATGTTCTGCACATAGCAGAATATGTTTTATGTATTTATAAATATATATTCATATACATACATATCTGTATATATCTATACCTATACCTATATATAATCATGTATATATATATATGTGCAAAATAACATCATATATATATAGCAATAACTGTTTACTCTCAACTTGTAATACGAGTGCAAACCGACACACGCAAAACCCTTCATTCTTCTTTCATGATTAAGATAGAGCATGCCATTTTAAGCAATTTTCTTATTTACTCCTATTATCAATTTTCTTTGTTCTCTTGCTATCTTTATTTAAAAAGTATGAATGAAAAGCTTAGAAGCCGGCCCATTTTAGGTTCAGCGCCATGGATAGCACTATAAGCAAGCATAACCCAGGTTCTGAACCAAAAATGGGCTGTCTCCTATGCTTTACAAGCCTGCTTTTTAAATAAAGATAGCAAGAGAATGAAGAACAATTGATAATAGGAGTAAAATAGAAACTTGCATAAAACTGCATGCTCTATCTGAATCATTAAAGAAAACCTTTGGGTTTAGTATCTGGCTCTATACGAAAGAATGTGCAAGTAAAGACACACATTGAATTAGGGCTATTGGTGTTTTAAATAAGTGCTTGTATTAATTATATTACATGGATACAGAAGAGTGGCAGATATAGGGCAAGCTAGACACCCCATTCATTACAGTAGCACTAACTCTTAAAGGTGCAAACTTGTGCCTTTAATACATGCCTTATACTCTACAAAACACAAAAGAGAGAGGCTAAAGAGGGTGAAGGGGGTTTAAAAAAAACAAAAACTTGAAATAAGTTGCAGACAACAAGGAGACAACCAGTCCCTGTACCCTTAAAATGTAGCTTTCTTGGTCAACTTTTTTGACCCATAAATGTTATTGTTTAAGAACACCCCACATACCAAATAAAAGAAAAAGTCAGTTATTGTTACTTTATCAACATAAGACTCCAGTAGAATAACTGTATCTCTTTAATCCCAGCAGGCAAGCTGTTATGCGGCACAGTGCAGATGCTGGAGCACCTGTAGGTATCTGTTCTGCCATTGTCCTGGGACTCATTTCCTGATATACTGAGTTAGGTAAGGTACAGCTGGCTCTGCTACAGAAGTCTGTATGCCAAGAAAACCTTTCATTTACTTTATTTTTACAGCAGTGGTAGGAAAAAGTTAGTGTTTTTATTTAATGCACGTTCCTTTTAACATCATCTGTGGTTTTGATGTGTTTATAAACAGAGAGCAGCAGTCACATTACCCAACCATAAAAATAAACCACTGCTTCTCTAGCCCGGCTGACAAGCAAGTCTGACAGAAACCAGCTAAAGTGGCAGAATGGGGGAAGTATCCGTTTAACCCTTAATTAGCAGTAAGATGCCTGCAGTTCATTACACCCATCATATGTGAACAGAAATAACATAAGATGGAAATATCCAAAGGACAGGCTTGTAATATTTGTCATATTTAATAGGCAAATAGACTAAAAAACAAGCTAACTAAAGTAAAAGTAAATGACTATAAATTGACTAGCGTATGAGTGTTTACTGTGTGTGCCAGGTGTACAAGGCACTCTTTAATGTCCCTGCTCTTCTCTCCTAGGTCAAGTCAAACAGAAAGTGACTTTCAGGAGTAATCAAATAGACATCCTAAATGGGGTGCAGTGGGCATACATATAGGGGCGGAATTATCAAGCTCTGAATGGAGCTTGATGCCCTTGTTTCCACGCGAGCCTTCAAGCTCGCTGGAAACAGCAGTTATGAAGCAGCGGTCTAAAGACTGCTGCTCCATAACTGGTCCGCTTAGGCTGCGGTCTGCAATCCACACAATCCTATACGATCGGGCTGATTGACACCTCCTGCTAGTGGCCGATTGGCCGCAAATCTTCAGGGTGCGATTGCACAAGCAGTTCTGGTGAACTGCTTGTGCAATATTAAAGTGATGTCTGTAGGAAATGATACGCTACAATGTATCATGTCGGACATTGATAAATCGGCCCTATAGTCTGAGATGTCATCTCATTATAAAGCAGGAGGCAACTATCTGGTCTGAAGTCTGATGTGGGCATACAGCTGGTATGAATATAGTGGAAGAGGCATGAGTGTAATGGGTGGCCTGGCATGCATTACTGGTTTCACTGCTGGCTATAAATATGGGGACCCCGGGTCTGATCTGCATTATGTTTTGCATTACTGTAGTAATTGTATCATGCAAAAAATGAAATGGTGCAAATCTGGTCTGAGACAATCTCTGCTAATCTAGGGATCATGTTACCTGGCAAAAAAAAGAGGTGTATGAATGTGGTCTTGGTTTGTTCTAAACAATGTCTTATTATATCTGGTGAATCTGGTGAATCTGGTACATCTGATTTGGGTTCTGTTCTACTGTACTTTTATGGTTATTATTTTTGCCACAAAATATTGGCTCATTGGTTGTTCTGCTGCAATTAAGGGGTCAATTTATCAAAGGCTTTGCAAGCCTTTTAACCCACTACGGCTGCAGGTTCTCACAAGAGAACCTGCACGCCGTATTTAGCAAGCAGCGGTCATCAGACTGCGGCTTCCCTAATCTTTCGCCACCTCTAAAGTGGCGAAAGTCAATCTCTGAGGTCTAGTCCGACCAGGGAGATTGACAGCTCCTGCCCATGCGTGATTGCAGGGGGTGGGATTGCACATGAGCGCAAAATAGCCAGAGGCGAGCTGTGGTGGACAGGGCCACGTATGTGCTCCACTGTCTGCCTCAAGTTGATAAATCACCCTCTATGTCATTTTAGTAGGAAAAATATAAATGAAGGGAGAAGTGGACATTGATTTTTAATTTCCTGGAAAAAACTAGGATAAAACCTGTATTGTTTTCCAGCGTCAATGGGATTCATGTTTGAGTTTCACTTTGGGACTATCTATGGGATTGGTGATGAAAACTCTTGTGCTTGAAAAGAAATCACACAAAATCTTTGCAGGCTTTTTTGGAGCCTTGTATTACAATGTATGCACCTCTCCTTCACTTACAAAACCCTGCATAGCTATATAAACAGTTCTCAAGTTCAAAGCTCCCTCTTAAAATTCTTGAATGGACATTCTTGCCTTCTTGTATAATCAACCAGAGCAGAGAGCTTTAGTTTATCTGACCCTAAGCAGTGGTGGCTCGTAGGCTATTCAAATGGGGGTTCACTATATATATATATGTGTGTATATATATATATATATATATATATATATATATATATATGTATGTATATATATATATATATATATATATATAGATATATGTATATATAGTTTGGGGATCCAAGCACTCACTGAATACGTGAGTTGCCTGGGTGCTCTTTATGGTAGATAGGTAGAAACTTCAAAGAAAGAAGAGGCGCTCACAGTACTTAATAATTATTAATTTTATTTGTATTTCATCAATAAAGGTGCAGTCAACATTTCGGTCCTCACAGGGACCTTTGTCAAGACTTTTTCTTAATCCGTGTGTGTGATATATTCAGCTGTGTGTGTAATATGGCCGACTGCTGAACATATTACACACACGGATTAAGAAAAAGTCTTGACAAAGGTCCCTGTGAGGACCGAAACGTTGACAGTACCTTTATTGATGAAATACAAATAAAATTAATAGTTATTAAGTCCTGTGAGTGCCTCTTCTTTCTTTGAAGTTTCAATATATATATATATATATATATATATATATATATTATATATGTATAACATCATGATAATAATAGCAATCACATTTAAAAAAATAAAGTGAATTCAAAAGATACACATTCAATATTCAGTGAAGTCAAATACTTAGACATCTATATTGCCTTCCATATACATGTTACAGGAATGTGGTCAAAACATTAAAGCAATGTGGTCAAAATATTAAAAAAAAGGCTCTATTACTACATGAAAAGACAATCTGTGTTAGATCCATGAAAGATAATATATCTTGGTCACAGACTAGTATCTGGGACCATTTCACTGATACATATATTGCAATATAAAATACCCAATTATGTATATTAAACATATTTCACTATGTTGTCCCAAATTGGGCTGTGCATATTTCAAGTGGATACACAAACAAGTTTAACAGTCCACAGGGGAGAGCGATCCCTACTAGATCCATAGTTAATGTGCTTTAAAGTTGTATGTGGCAATTGGTTACACTGCTTGGTTCTAAAAAAAGGTGCGCAGTGTACTTACTGGCTAAATTGTGGTCCTTCACGCCTTGTTTCTTTCATCTTACTGACATCGGCGTGCAACAGTAACGAATCGCATCTCGTGTTTCCGCGCAAATGAGGGGGAGGAGGAGTCTCGTCAACTGTCGGCACTTGACCTGAGTGATGACGTCGGCGTCTCACTCACACAGCATAAACTGTGCGATTAGAGAAAGATAGGGGCCGGGTGGGAGCAGCGCCTACAGGCACTTATGAATTAGTGCAGAGGGGTATGCCAGGCATCTAGATTCAAACACAATCTGGCTTGGACCTTTTTTGGCTGATGAATAAATATAATTTTTCAAATAGGGGGGCTATTGGAAAAATTATTTTTAATCAGCCAAAAAATTGTTTTTCTTCTTTTATCTCTGGGGGTTCTCGGGGTTCACATGCGCCTGTGCTCCTATGGAGGAGCCTCCACTGGCCCAAAGAAAGCTACATAAAATTCCACGTACACATATCTTTTGTTTCCTAAAGTAAAAAAATATATTTTCATGTGTGAGGGACACTACATTGCTGCACAGTACACTTGTTTAGAGGTGGGTCCCTATCTGCCATTTGCAGATAGTCATATTGCTACTTCTGTTATCTAATTTGATTTCTTCTCATAGTTTCCTTTGTTAAAAAACACACCTAGGAAGTCTCATGAGCAGCAATGCACTACTGGAAGCTAGCTGCTGATTGGTGACTGCACATATATGTCTATTGTCATTGACTCAACTGGTGTGTTCAGCTAGCTCCCAGTAGTGCTTCACTGGGTAAATTAGAATGTTGTATAAAATTGTATGTTCTATCCAAATCATGCAATGTGGATGTAGCACAAAAATCTCACAGAATAGCATATCTCCAAATTAAGGGCTAACTGCCCTTTGTCTAGTAACCTTACTGTGAAATTGTGCTTTTAAACATGTTTTATGAAATGTTTCCTTTATTAACTGAAAATTAAATAATGTTTTTTTTTTATTCTTTTTATTATTAGAGACACAATCATTCAGTTAAATAGATATGAAATCATATAACAGTGAAGTATGAAGTTTCAAAATCAAAGTTACAGTCACATATGAAGGCTTAACATATAAACATAGGTTGTAGTGATTTCACTAAAAGTCAGTATATCCAACACTTAGGGATCCAAATACTCTAAGGATTCCAAATAGGTACTGATGAGTTAGTATCTCATTATAGTAATGTCTCCATTTTTTAACAATATTATTGACAATAAACATAACTTTATTAAACTTAACAATCTAATAATCCTTCTTGTGTTCAAAGTGGAACTGAGATGAATGTTGGTCTGTGAGGGTGAGAGTATTATCTGTGGGGAGAAAAAGGGATTAGACAAAGCTATATACCTGACTGGAAAAGTCTCGCCCCCGCCCTGTGTTACCTGTCGAAAGAACAAGAAGTTCAGAACAACAATTCCTCTCAGTTTATCTCTGTGGAAGGGGTTTCCACGTTCTCTGTGAGTGTGGGCCAGTCACCTCTCATAGATGCCTCTATCATTAATTGATGTTGGATAAACGGTCTTAAAACCTGTCTCTGTACTCCGGGGGGAAAAGTCGTCAATAAAGGCCGCCACTTCCTAAGAAAGGGGCCTAGTCTTCGTTGTTCAATAAAGATGTGCCTTAATAGCAAAATTTCTAAACTGTGCCATTGTTGGTCCCTTCCTGGAAATCCACCTGCACAAAATGCAGTGTCTTGCCAATAGGACACATAGTGTTAATAATTTATGCAATTGTCTATATGCGTCGTCCCATGAGAAAATGAGTATTTTAGTGAGGTCCAGTACAATGTCCAGTCTAAATGTTATCTTAATCCAATATTGGAAATGTCCCCAAAACCTTTTGACTAGGGGACAAGCGTAAAAGTAGTGTTGGAAATGCTGTGAGTCACTATGACATTTAATACAAGTACTAGGATAATGAGTGTTCCATTTGGCCAGACGGTCTGGAGTTATGTAGTCCTTATGTAGGATACGCATTTGTGCCACTCTTTGCCCTTTCCAAACTAAGTTTTATATCTGAAATTGTAATTTGACTTGAAGTTAGTGGGTTAATCCCTTCTAGCATTTTAGTCTGAATAAACAGTTCCTTCTGTTTGAGCAGCCTTTTGTAAAGTGCAGAGGATGAAAAGATCCCTATTCGGTATAATGTATGGGAGAAAGTAAAGGAAGAGGAGTGCCAGAACTCTGAATTCTTTCTCTGGAGATCGTTAATATAGTGCCTAAGTTGCAGATAGGTGTAAAAGTGTTTTCTAGGGATGTTGAATGTTCTCTGGAAGTCTTGATAGGTTTTCACAGTATGTAATAACGGGTTTAGAACATCACCTAGTGTTTTGATTCCTAGTTGTTTCCAATAGTGAAATGGTGCCGAGGAATCTCCCGCTGGAAATTCAATATTCCCCATTAAAAGGTATGAATCTGGGAGTGGGGGATTTTATTTTTAGGTATCTAAAGACCATGTGCCAAGCCCTTAAAGGATCTCTATATAGGGGACTATCTTTAATGGAAGGGGTATTATTTCCAAGAGAGGCATAAGGCAGGTAAGATAAGGCCATAGGAGCTGTCACCGATTCTTCAAGTTGTGCATCACAAAAGTGCGAAGTGTTGAGTTGCCAATCCATCACTAACCTGACCAGAGCTGACCAGTTGTACAGCCTTAGATCCAGAAGGCCCAGCCCCCCATTTAGATAAGGACGATGCAGCTTTCCTGATGCAATACAACTTTTCTTTCCTCTCTAAATAAACGTATTAAAAGCTCTAGATAGAGCTGTAAGATCTTTTTTAGTTAAAAGGAAAGGCAAGGCCAGAAGCGGGTATAAAATTTTGGGAAGGATAGCCATCTTGATCAAGTTGATCCGGCCTGAGAGGCCTAGGGGAAGATTTATCCAGCCCTACAACTGAGCAACCAAAGCAGCACACTCTTTGGAAATGTTAAGGTCGTACATTTTATGTGGGTGTTTATGCAGGTGAATGCCCAAGTACTTTAGTGTATTTTGGGCTTCCATAAATGTGTATCCACCGTGTGAGTGACAATGTTTATTTAGCCATAGCATCTCAGATTTGGATTCATTAATCTTGTAAAACAAAAAAGAAAGGGCGCCTTCTAGTGTAGCCAATTTGAATATGAATAGATAGAAAAATGTAGATTTTATACTCACATATAGTGAAGGCAAAGATAATGCCTAGGTAAGCAGTCTGGAAACTTATCAGTGTCCCAGTTGACTGTGCACCAATGCAAGGGCAGCTCCTCTTAAATGGTTAATGTGGCAGTCTGAAAGAATGGAATGGTATACAGAGGGCGACTCTTAGTGCAGATTAGTTGGTACAGTACTTTCCCCCCAACTTATCCTTTCAGAGAGATACTCACATAGTATGGAGCACACTATAGTGCTAATGAGACAAGCTGGGTATATTGCAGTGGCCCAGCGCACATATCACTCTGGCAAGCAATGGATAGATGTTGAAAATGGAAGATAGGAGACTTCAGAAGCGTATCAAAATATTTTTTATAAAAGTGAATAAATGAACATATAAAAACAATCAGTAAAACACGCTACGCGTTTCTCAGAGCTGACCACTCTGTTTCCTCAGGCAGCGACCAACTTATGGGTTGCCATGTGCTGTGCCCAGAACGCCAAGAACAAACAAGTGAGGTTCTTATACCCTTATCCATCCACATAACTAAACATAAATATACAACAACAAAATTAAATAATGTTATAGCAGAACTAATATTTAAATTAAAAAACATCAAAACACGCAGAAAAATACTATTATGTTTGAGCCAAAAACCTAACTTCCTGTTCTAGAGTTAAAAACAATTCTAACAATGTTAACATATAAAAAAAATGATAATTTCACTAAAGGGGCATGTAAGTCATTAATAACCATTCATTAATCAGATGCAGCATGCAACTTAAAAATAAACTTTCCAATTGACGTATTTAATCAAATTTACAGTGTTATACACAATTGTTGCAAACACTTCAGCCATATAGTGCTCTCAACATATGCTCGCTTCTGAGCTACCTTGGTATGCTTTTTGACAAAGGATATCTAGAGAATAAAGATCATTTGACAATAGTAATAAATTGTAAAGATTTTCTTTTAATTACATGTCTGTGTTTAAAATATAAAAATGTTATTATTTTATTATTAAAACGTGAAAAAAAAGTGAACTTTGTGAATCCATTTACACATAAATATTTTCACGTTTTAATGTTTTGCATTGAATTGTGATTTATCATTATTTATCATTTTTTTATTTATTATACTATCATCTTTAATATATAATAAACTGTCATTAATGAGATCCTGCACTGATCAAACAATCACTGTTCTGCATAAATGAGGGTCAGAGTTCTGAATTCCATGGAATGGACTCCTGTCGTTTTGGGAGCATTAGAAAAATGTATTATTTTCAGATTTAAATTACAGGAAAAATAAATATTCAGAGTGAATAAAACTTAAACTGAATTTTCCCTTTAAATAAGAAAAGTCATTTAATTTTTGCAACTTTCTTTTGTCCAAGTTTGAAATCATTATGGACTTTGCACATACTGAGCATTAACTAGAGGATCTGGATCTGTGTAAACCATACAAATCTCTTAATACTGGTAGAAAAATTATTGCTTTCAATTTGGAAGATTAGACATGTGTAGAGATGTTTAGCCCATTTATTTTCATCAGTCTTCCAGCTCCCACATGTCTAAACATTTCCTGATTTAAGAATCCTGCATTAGTTAAGGGGAATTCACTAAACTGTACTTTGATAATCCTTTCTTGGCTTGAGAGGGGAAAATACTCTTTGTTTCATGTTGCGATTTAGATTACTGGGACATCACACAAGTCATAATCACATCGTGGGAAGCTGTGCTTAGACTTTGTGTCTCATATGTTCAACCACTTTGCTGTCATAAGTATAAGTGTTTGCGGTCGCCTTGGTGGAGAAAGGGTTACAGGATTTCCTTCCAAATTCCCTTCTCTATTGTATGACAAAAGGGTGATTGGGTAAAGGGAAAGTGTTATTTCAAGACAATTGTAAGAGACTGCTATAGTATTGCAGTGGTTGTGATAAAAATAAATGCAATCAAATATTTTTTAAATGATTGGGGTGTGCATAAGGGGTATTTGCATGCAAAAAATACTTGCTCTAGTTTGTTAGAATTGATGTATTGCTGCCCCTAGGGAACTATGGGTTTCTAGAGCATGGTTTAATAATTATGTCACAGCTGGTGACTTGCAGGCTTGTGCCACTGCTGCTCCAGGGTTAGAAAAAATAACTATTTATTTAAAAAAATATATTAAAACAATAAAAGCAAACAGCAATTAAAGTAATGGTAAATCCTAGTGTTTTTGAAATGCTAGGAATTACCAGTGTTACAAATAAAGGGGTTCATGAATGCAGAGAAAGCTGGCTATTAGAGTTTATGATTAGACATCACAAGCTGATCTAAGCAGTGCACAGACACATCCAGTCTGTTAGTTAATAAGACCTGCAATAAGCACTGCGCTTGCTGACCCACCACAGCTGACAAGGGAAGGCAGCATATTGGCACAAGGTCTTCTCCTCCAGCCTCACCTTGTAAGCATATCCCCGGGCAAGTTTCTCACCAAGAACGCTTCCACTGCAAAAATGCCTGCGGCTCTAAATGAAGCAACAGTTTAAAAGAGCACTGCCTGTGAAGAGCAACCTTAATCAGCGCACGTGCCTTGTCTTCTCTGTAAAAGCCTGCACTTTATCGCTCACTGTACTGTGTGCTGGCTTTTAGAGAGAGGATAGGGCAGATGTGCTGCCCCTCCCAAATCTTCTGCCCTAGGCACTAGCCTAGGTCATAATATGCCCCTGATATATATTTATATATATATATATAGCTATGTATCTATAAAAATATATATAGATAGATTGATACATAGATATAAATATATTTTGTATACATAGATATATATAGAAATATATATTTAAAAATAAAAATAACATTTTTGAATTATCAAGCTCCGAATAGAGCTTGATGCCCCTGATCCTGCGCGAGCCTTCAGCAGTTATGAAGCAGAGGTCTAAAGACCACTGCTCCATAACTGATCATCAGGCTCTGAGGCTGCGGACATCAATCAATTGGCCGCAAATCTGCAGGGGGCAGCATTGCACAAGCAGTTCACAAATACTGCTTGTGCAATGATAAATGCCAACAGCGTATGCTGTCAGCTTTTATCGATGTGCGGTGGACATGATACACTACATCGTATCATGATCGCTCGCAATTTCATAAATTGGCCCCTTGGTCTCAGGTTGTGCTAATTCTTCTATTGCTATTTTGGCTTTTGCTTGAGCGCAATTCATAACTTTCAAAGTGTAACACAAGCAATATTTAGCACGGTCGCAATAACTATTTGAAGTATAAGGCAAGCTAAAGAGTTGTCGGGCACGCTAAACCTTCTCTAGTAATTCACTTTTACCATGGACTTGTAATATCAATTTGCGCTGTAAACTTATCACGCTCCATTTGTAATCTGGGTCAATGTTGGGCAACTGTTAAATCGCTATGGGTTTCCATAGCTGTTCTTAAAGCATCTGTGCTTAAAAAAGACAAATTTATTCGTCATAATAGGGAGTGAGACTACCCAGAGTGTTTCGACACTGTAAGGGCAAATATGGAAACTTTTAGTGATTTTGCAGGAGCCCAACATTGTCTATTAGTATTAGCTTAGAACAATGTCCCCTCTTTGGGGATTGTTTAATCGCTGTTTGCTTTTATTCTTAAAAGTTCTTTTACTTACTTGAGAGCAGTCTATGGGGTCGATTTATCAACCGTCAATGGGGCAGAATGTATCTGTCTTAAGATCACTGCTCCTTAACTCGTCCGCCACCTCTGAGGCAGATTGGCTGCAAATCTGCAGGGAGCGGTATTGCACAAGCATTTCACAAGGAATGGTTGTGCAATGATAAATGCCAACAGCGTATGCTGTCGGCATTTATCAATGTGCAGCGGACATGATTCGCTGCAGTGGATCATGTTCGCTCGCACCTTGATAATTCGGCCCCTATTTGTCTTATCTTGTCATCCTGACCTGAAACGTAGTAACCGCCTCTAAATGAGCTGCAGAGGTTTAGTAGAATTTGAACTATCTGCCAAAGATAATTCGGACCTGACAAAATTTTGCAGTAGTTGCTCATTTAAAAAAAGATTTTTTTAGATTCTAGCCCATTGGCATCAAACCTAGCAATCTGAATTTCAGTTAAATGTCTTCAGTAGACAGGTTTTTAAATCACTCTTAATTTGACCAAAATACAAATGAGCAACTACTTAATTGTACACTGTTTTGCATTCAAACTTTCTGCAAATTGTTAACGGTCTCTTTCTAGCTATTAGCTATGTAAGTAATTACAAGTGAGGTAAACTAGATGGGCCTAATGGTTTTTATCTGCAGTCAAATCTAGGTTTAATGTTAAATGTATACAGGAAATGAGCACCAAGATGTATTTTAGCTAAACAGTTATAGAGTAAATTGCAATTTATCTTCCCACATCACTTAATTTTTCCCCAAATTAATTTTTGACTCTCAAAGTACTGAAATCTCCTTGAACATATCCAACAGTCTAAACACTGGGGAATTCCTGCTTCAGAAATCATTTAACCTCCCAGGCAATGAAACAAGTTCCTATCATCATGATTTTAATTGTACCAGAGAAGGAAGGCAATGTCACACAATGTCACACAACATATTGAAGCTGTGCTTCTTTTCTGACTATAGGACAGGCTGTTTTGTCCTTTTAATGCCGAGAACAACAGGAAAAATATTCCAGCACATTCCTCACCCAATCAGTGCTTTGTACTGTCACATCACAATGTGGACTACAAAAACTCATTTCAGAGTGCTTACAATATGAGGTCCATGAGTGACCTTTGTCTCATTTGTAATTATTGTAGCATTCTATAAATAGATGTTGTGTTTATTATGATATAAGACAGTCAATTGCATTCATTTAACTTATAATGATGTTATATTTTCTTTTTGTCCTTGCCTAATAAAATCACTGTGTTTTAACAGTAAAATTATTGTATTAATATCTACTTTTTCATACTCTGGGTATGGGGATATGTTGCATCTTTATTTTGTGAAAGTTCAATAAACCACAAAATGCACAATGATACTCAACTGAGCTTACTGTCTCTGAACTGTACTTTATATCTATTGTCCTCCATTGGTGGCAAGTTACTGAGCAGTATATAAAACCAGTGTTATAAAGCTTAGACAGTAATATAAACCGTTCTGCTTCTTGCTTGAATGGAACGAATAATTATAACATCAATTTAAGGAATAGTTCCCATTTGATTGTCACATCAAGACTGAATTTAGGAATAAAGCCATTTTTGTCATTTGTAACAAACATATAAGAAAAAAATATAATTTAGATTTCAGAAGCTGCCTATCTGGAGCTTTAAAGGGACAGTAAAGTCAAAAATGATTTTTTTTTATGATTTAGATAGAGTATGCCATTTTAAAAAACTTTAAACATTTACATTTTGTTTATCTGTTACTTCGTTCTCTTGGTATCCTTTGTTGCAAAGCATATCTAGGTAGGCTCAGGAGCAGCAATGCTCTACTGGGAGCTAGTTGCTGATTGGTGGCTGCACACATATGCCTCTAGTCATTGGCTCACTCTGTTCAGCTAGCTCTCATTAATTCACTTTTGCTCCTTCATCAAAGGATACCAAAAGAATTAAGCAAATTTGATACTAGAAGTTCATTGGAAAGTTTAAATAGCATGCTCTATCTGAATCATGAAAGAAAAAATTGGGTTTCATGTCCCTCAATGAGTTTACAGCTGAATCTTTTATTAATCTACTAAAATCTACCCCAAATTTCTCCTTTCATTGATTTTTATACATATTATGTAGCTCCTGTTTTCTTAATAATTTTGAGTAAATTCCAAAAAATACCCTTTAAGCTACAGCTGGACTTTTTTCTGTTGACTTCCTCTTGTAAGTCCCCCCTCTTTAAGAAGTGTAACTTTTTTTTATTATCATCACCATTTCATCTTATAAATCAATTGTTCTAAAACTAATAAAGTTAACTGATCTATACGGGCCCAAGTCACTATCTCTTTGGGTTGGCTCAGTTATTTAACCCCAAACTACCCAATCCCTGTGCTTTATTTTACAGTACTTACCTACCATTGGTTTGTTAGCAAGTGTTTGAACAGAAGCTCTTTTTTTAATACTTATATAATGGCATAGATCACTGGGGACAATGTTTTTATTAGCTGTGAACCACTAAGTTGTACCTGTGGTAATAAAGTGATTGTTGGGTTTCATACCAAAGAGAATATTTTATTAAAGTATGTTCATGTTGGATTCTACTAGTGCAGAGACACTTTTGTTAGTAAAACATCTTAAGCCAATACAATATCCATTTGTTATCATTCACAGTGACCACTAATGCTTCTATTGATATTTATTTCCCCAAGAATAGCTAGATCCCAGAAGCTGGGGGGAGACTTTTGTGCCAAATAGAACAAGCATGGTTTCTGAACTGCAGGGTGGTATTATCAGCACTAAGTCATGGGCACTGACTGTCTTAAAAAGGGGACAAAAATAGATTAGGTAACCATGCACAAAAATAAATAAAAAAAGTAAAAAATACAACAAATATGTATGTGTCATACTAAAATTGCTTTTGTCTGGTCTGTCATCAGATGAGGGTCTCCACTACTTGATGGGTAACAAGGCACATCTGTTCATAGCAAAAGACTTTTCTAAAGGCAGAATTGACTGTCCTCTCCATGGATAACATTTTTGGTACATTCCATTAATGCTTCAGAGCTCAGAGCATAATTGGTTAATCTAAAGGTCAAAGGATGTTTGCATGAGGCTTGTAGTGGGGAAAAACAGCGTGTAGCCTTAGGTGGAACAGGAGACCATCTCAGGGTGATCCATTCAATTTATTTTTCAGGTAACTTGAACTTGTAGTGAATTTCATGTCATCTGAAAATGTATTCCAGGGGTTCCCTCTGTGATCAGGGATAAGGCATATTGCAATAACTACAATTACTTATTAATTATATTTCTGGAGCCCATTAAGGGGAAATACATATTTTTAATTAAGCCATACGATTGTGTAGCATTCTACAATCCCTGAGGTATAAAGCAAATATAAAAAAATGGACAAGGGAGCTACAGTTTATGAAAAAAGTGCAAAACTGAGTATTATGGAGAGAAGCAACAATACTTTACTGACAGTAACAGATAATGGTTGGGTTATTACATAATTATTTTAAGCAACTTAAAAGTAGAGGTGCTAATTCCACTTTCTGGTTATTAGGTGCATTCTTTTCACTACTTTAACCTTGGTGTTAAATCATATTTATATCTTCTATGCAAGATTTAGTGGTCATGTGACTAATAAATGAACATGTGCATTTGCTTTTTTTGGCAGAAATAGCTGCACACATTCAGCACACGCCGTTTTCACTTCTAAGCTGGTTATAGACTAGATTAAATATTTGTCATTTTTAACTCTAACCGTGAAATTTTTGGAAGATCATGAGATTATGCTCTCTCTAGAAAGGACATTCTTACTCCTGTTAAGTGCACAGAATAATCTAAGCAACTTCCTCATTGACTGAAAAATAGGTTAATTTCACTCTAGATGGTAACATTCAAACGTTTTCTGAATGCTGCATCTCTAGAGATTTTCCAGGTTTTGCATTGAGTTGTCATGCTACCACTAACTGTAGACATGGGACAAATAATAACAGCTATTACTATTCAGCTGCTGATTTGGTTAATTCCGAGAGCGAGCGCCTAAAAAGCGCTTTGAGTCCCACTGGGAGAAAGACGCTATATAAATACTAGTTCCCATGGGTGAAATTAGGCATGTTGTGGGTGGGGTCATGTGGAGCTGTGGGGAACTGGGGGCAAAGTTTTAGTGGGCAAATGAGGGTCGATAACAGCTGAATGGGGCCCATAGGGGGCAGCCAAACTAAGAACTACTTTTTTGAAAATACATTTCTCTCTCTCTCTTGCTCTGTTCTCTTTTTTTTCCTCTTTCTTTCTTTCTTTCTCTCATGTAAAGGGAGCAGCCCACATCAGTTAGACCTCTGTCATCTAGGTAGCCATAATAGACCAGATCTCTTGTCCTGCCGCACCTCTGTTTACCAGACAGACACAAAATGTACTTTCTGCTTTATAAAATAGGCCGACTGTAATAGCTTTCCTATAGTCACCTATATTAAGAGAGGGTGGGGCTTCTATATAGCAGTAAGGCCCAGATAAGCAAGGCCCCTAGGTTCAGTCCGTGCCTGATCTGTATATTGATATATATATATATATATATATATATATATTTAAAGATACCAATTATAAGTTTATTGGTGGGAAAGCCTGCCCAGAGTGCAGTCTATTGGGTGACCGAACCACTGAACCACCCTGCCATTTTCATAAGGGCAGTCTATTGTGGTGACGGAACAACCCTGCCATTTTCTGAATCCTGGATTCAGAAAATGGCAGGGTGGTGAAATTATCCACCTGAATGCAGCTTACGCTGCATCCAGGTGAATTCTTTCACCACCCCGCTGCATCCAGGTGAATTCTTTCACCACCCTGCCATCCAGGTACATTTCGAAAATGGCAGGGTGGTAAAAGTATCCACCTGGATGCAGCTTACGCTCCATCCAGGTGGATTCTTTCACCACTCTGCCATTTTTGGAATCCACCTGGATGCAGCTTATGATGCATCAAGCTGGATTCCGAAAGAAGCAGGGTGGTAAAGGAATCCATCCAGGTATATTCTTTTACCACCCCTTTTGCTCTTTCTCCCCTCTCTCTTATGCTCTCTCTCCCCTTTTTTTTGCTCTCTCTCCCCCTGCTCTTTTTCTCTCTCTTCCCTCCCTCTCTTTTGCTCTCTCTCTCTCTCTCCCCTCTCTTTTGCTCTCTCTCTCCCCTCTCTTTTGCTCTCTCTCTCTCCCCACTTTTACTCTCTCTCTCCCCCTCTTTTGCTCTCTCTCTCTCCCCCTCTCTTTAGCTCTCTCTATCCCCTCTCTTTAGCTCTCTCCCTCCTCTCTCTTTAGCTCTATTCCTCCCCTCTCTTTAGCTCTCTCTCCCCCTCTATTTTATTGGTGGGAAAGCCTGCCCAGAGTGCAGTCTATTGGGTGACCGAACCACCGAACCACCCTGCCATTTTCGGAAGAGCAGTCTATTGTGGTGACGGAACAACCCTGCCATTTTCTGAATCCTGGATTCAGAAAATGGCAGGGTGGTGAAATAATCCACCTGAATGCAGCTTTCGCTGCATCCATGTGAATTCTTTCACCACCCTGCTATCCAGGTACATTCCGAAAATGGCAGGGTGGTAAAAGTATCCACCTGGATGCAGCTTACGCTCCATCCAGGTGGATTCTTTCACCACTCTGCCATTTTTGGAATCCACCTGGATGCAGCTTATGATGCATCAAGCTGGATTCAGAAAGAAGCAGGGTGGTAAAGGAATCCATCCAGGTATATTCTTTTACCACCCCTTTTGCTCTTTCTCCCCTCTCTCTTATGCTCTCTCTCCCCTTTATTTTGCTCTCTCTCCCCCTGCTCTTTTTCTCTCTCTCCCCTCCCTCTCTTTTGCTCTCTCTCTCTCCCCTCTCTTTTGCTCTCTCTCTCTCCTCTCTTTTGCTCTCTCTCTCCCCCCTCTTTTACTCTCTCTCTCCCCCTCTTTTGCTCTCTCTCTCTCTCCCCCTCTCTTTAGCTCTCTCTATCCCCTCTCTTTAGCTCTCTCCCTCCTCTCTCTTTAGCTCTATTCCTCCCCTCTCTTTAGCTCTCTCTCCCCCTCTATTTTATTGGTGGGAAAGCCTGCCCAGAGTGCAGTCTATTGGGTGACCGAACCACCGAACCACCCTGCCATTTTCGGAAGGGCAGTCTATTGTGGTGACGGAACAACCCTGCCATTTTCTGAATCCTGGATTCAGAAAATGGCAGGGTGGTGAAATAATCCACCTTAATGCAGCTTACGCTGCATCCAGGTGAATTCTTTCACCACCCTGCCATCCAGGTACATTCCGAAAATGGCAGGGTGGTAAAAGTATCCACCTGGATGCAGCTTACGCTCAATCCAGGTGGATTCTTTCACCACTCTGCCATTTTTGGAATCCACCTGGATGCAGCTTATGATGCATCAAGCTGGATTCTGAAAGAAGCAGGGTGGTAAAGGAATCCATCCAGGTATATTCTTTTACCACCCCTTTTGCTCTTTCTCCCCTCTCTCTTATGCTCTCTCTCCCCTTTATTTTGCTCTCTCCCCCCCCTGCTCTTTTTCTCTCTCTCCCCTCCCTCTCTTTTGCTCTCTCTCTCCCCTCTCTTTTGCTCTCTCTCTCCCCTCTCTTTTGCTCTCTCTCTCCCCTCTCTTTTGCTCTCTCTCTCCCCCCTCTTTTACTCTCTCTCTCCCCCTCTTTTGCTCTCTCTCTCTCTCCCCCTCTCTTTAGCTCTCTCCCTCCTCTCTCTTTAGCTCTATTCCTCCCCTCTCTTTAGCTCTCTCTCCCCCTCTATTTTTCTCTCTCCCCCCCCCTCTCTTTTGCTCTCTCTCCCCCTTCTCTTTTGATCTCTCTCCCCCTTCTCTTTTGATCTCTCCATCTCTCCCCCCTCTTTTCCTCTCTCACCCTCCTATCTTTTGCGCTCTCTCCCCCCTCTCTTTTGCACTCTCTCCCCCCTCTCTTTTGCGCTCTCTCCCCCCTCACTTTTGCACTCTCTCCCCCCTCTCTTTTGCTCTCTCTCCCTCCTCTCTTTTGTGCTCTCTCCCCCTCTCATCTGTTCTCTCTCTCCCCTCTCATTTGCTCTCTCTCCCCTCTCATTTGCTCTCTTCCCCCTCTCATTTGCTCTCTGTCCCCTCTCATTTGCTCTCTGTCCCCTCTCAGTCTATGTGTTGTTAATTAAAAAAAAAATTGAACTACTGAAAAAAATAAACAAATTATCAAAAATAAAAAAATAAAACCTAATCCCTATGAAAACAAAAAAGCCCCCCCAAAATAAAAACACCCCCTAATCTAATGCTAAACTACCAATAGCCCTTAAAAGGGCTTTTTGTAGGGCATTGCCCTAAATTAAACAGCTCTTTTGCAGTTACCAAAAATTCTAAGTCCCCCCTAACAGTAAAACCCACCACCCACCAAACCCCCCAAAATAAATAAACCTAACACTAAAAAACCTAAACTATCCATTGCCCTGAAAAGGGCATTTGTATGGGCATTGTCCTTAAAAGGTCATTCAACTCTTTGTCTAACCCCAAAAATTAAAAAATTAAACCTAATTTAAATTAAGCTAAACAATAAATAAAAAAAATCTAATATTACAGAAAATAAAAAACAAATTACCAAAGTTTACAAAATTAAACCTAATCCCTATGAAAATAATAATAATGCCCCAAGATAAACAGCTCTTTTACAGAAAAAAATCTAAGTCCCCCTAACAGCGGTTTAGGGGTTAATAGGGTAAATAGGTTTATTGCGAAGTGGGGTTTTTGCAGTTTAGGGGTTAATAATAGGGTAATTAGGTTTATTGTGATGTGGGGGTTTTGCGGTTTAGGGGTTAATAGGGTAATTAGGTTTATTGCGATGTGTGGGTTTTGTGGTTTAGGGGTTTAATAGGTTAATTATGTTTATTGCGATGTGGGGGTTTTGCGGTTTAGGGGTAAATAGGGTAATTAGGTTTATTGCGATGTGGGGGTTTTGCGGTTTAGGGGTTAATAGGGTAATTAGGTTTATTGTGATATGGGTGGTTGGCGGTTAAGGGATTAAGGGGTTAATTACTTTATTATTTTGCGATGTGTGGGTTTGCGGTGTATGTGTTAATACTTCGTGTGGGAGGTTCTTTTTTTTGTTATCATTCGTGCAGGCGGTTTTTTTTTGTTTTTTTTTAAACTCCTTTTGCCTTCTCTGCATCCCGGTGGATTCCGAAAATGACAGGGTGGTGAAAGAATCCATCTTCGCTGCATCCAGGTGAATTCTTTTGGCTGCGCACGCAGCCAACATTCTGTTGACTGCCTCGCGCTGCCAACATTCAATTGAGGATGCGTGCGCAACTGCCAACGGCGACGGGCATTACAAATGCAATTATAGTAAAGATTAGGGAAAGATATGAATGAGAAGTGTGTGAGAAATAGATTAGACAATAAAATGGCAGTAAAGAATGTATTTATAAGTTATAAATGGTTATAGGTAAATTATAATTTTATGATGAGTAACAGAACTTACATAAATATGCATGTTTATGTTTTTATTCAATTCTTGCACAATAGAAACGTATGACTTAAGACTATAATAAAACAATAAATAGTGTAAAAAACACTACCTTGAGAGCGAAATCTATGAACCATGCTAAAAAAGAAAGGAACAAATGTTGCTAGAGCTTGCTGCATAGTGGTTGCTATTACTATGAAAAAAGACAGCCATAGACGTATGAAACTAATATCAAATATATATTTTTGGCTGATGGGTTGTGATGGTTTAAGTTGCATCATAATAATATTGACATATAACAGTGATACTCAATGTTAATAACCAAACAGATGACACTAATGGCTCCTTTGTTTCAAGTCACTTGTCATGTTTCTATACGTATATGTGATAGAGGCTGGATAGAGGGTGAGCCTTACTAAATACCATATGGCTGTTGATACCAGCATCATCTTAGCTCTATCGTTACATTATTAGAGTTGAGTAGAACACCTTTTTTATACATAGTAAAGAGTACTCATGAAAATGTTACATTTACAAGCATACTGCAGTATTTGATTTTAAACAGCTCCTTTGCTATCGCACACTCCGGCAACCCCCGATTTTTTTCCTTCGCCAATCATATTCATGGCATTTTGGCATGTATCACTAAATGCTTCTTTATGCGCATGCGTTAACTACGTCATGCTGCTTCTTAGCATACAGGAAATGCATGCACATTTTCAATATTGAAGAACAAGGAAGTAGAAGGGGTGGAGTGTATCTGTGCCGGAGTCTAATATAAAGTTAGTCGACATCTATATAATGCAAAATTATTTTTTCTTTTAAATATAGCGACTACAGCTTTCTAGATAATTTATGTCTTAAGCTGTTATCAAAATGTATTAAATTTACCATCATTTTAATAGTATCACATGATTGCCACTGTAATAACTTGATAGTCACCTGTGTATTTCACACACCAGGTAAATGCAATGTATTCTCTTTTAGATCAAAGCCCAGCCCATAATTTATTTTAACATATAGGTTTTTGGCATATCCGTAGCAATCACCTGTCATCTGAAGATATATGACACCCCTAATTTGAATGTAACTACACCACTGCCCCCCTATATTATGCAGGCACATTGAAAACTGTAGCAATCTTGCAAAGAAATGTGAGACACCACATTTAAATAGTAAAATTGATATTTTACATGCACATCTATGGTTACTCTTTTTGAATGGATTGAAGGGACAGCCTTGTCAAATGTAAAATTTCATGAATCAGATAGGGCATGCAATTTTAAACAACTTCTAATTAACTTTTATCATTCAATTTGCTTTGTTCTCTTGGTATTCTTTGATGAAAGCTAAACCTAGGCTCATATGCTAATTTCTAAGTCCTTGAAGTCTGCCTCTTATCTCAGGTAAATTTGACAGCTAGATAGTGCTAGTTTATGTGTGCCATATAGAAAACATTGTGTTCACTCCTGTGTAGTTACCTAGGAGTCAGCACTGAATGGCTAAACTGTAAGTCTGTTAAAAGAAATTAAATAAGGGGGCAGTCTACAGATGCTTAAATACAAGGTAATCACAGAGGTAAATATACAATCAGGTGACAAGGGGTAACATGACTATAACGATTACAGATGAAAGGACTTATTTTATGATATATACATATGAAACTTTTCTTTAAAAATGTAATGTAAAGCAGCTACTAGACAACATTTAAAGAATCTGAGTTGCATTTCTTTTTAATTGTAATTGGGGTAATTCTCTGACAATTAGAAGAAATGAGTATAAGATTTACAATGCAGGTGGTGTAACTTTTTTATTTAACCTGCACATCACATATAAAATATTTACCACCCACAATTCGCATCTTTTATTGACTGTATCTTAGGAAATATTTGAGTGACTGCATTCTCCTGAATCCTTAATGCTGGCACGTTGGGGTTTCCCGAAGCCTCTGCAAAATGGTTATTTCTGGAGAAGCAGTTTTATAAAACTGAGAGACGAAGAGCAGGCACACAGCGAGAGATGGAGGGGAGGACAAGAACGGATTACCGTGAATCACTGGCAAATAATTCAGCTAAGTGGATTGGTGACATCTTTAAACCACAAGATTATTACTGTCAAAAGGACCCCTGAGAGAACATAATTTCAATGCAATGCATTTCTAATGTGTACAGCATTTGGATCAGCGTCTGCAGTCAAGTGCTGAAGTCTCCCTTGATCTAATCGTGATTTCATTGTTTGTATAATAAATACAGTATACGTAGATAAAGAGATGGAAACATACATATACATGTGCATGCGCTCATTCCCTGAGGCCAACAGTGTCATACTACAATATTTCATCTACTGCAACATAATTAAATCCCATTAGCAAGCACAAATAGCTCTAGCACATCTCAGTAATAATGTTTCATAGCCGTGTATGCGTGTAGCTCAGGGGACTATCTCAGAGCGGGAGAAGAAATATAAAAAAAATAACAATAATGTTCAGTTCATAAAGAAGAACTGGAAAATGGCTGGATACAGATAAATCCTTTATTGGCTAAACAGAAGAAAGAATTTTCGCTACATTGTGGATCCGCCTTCAAGATTTACAGCATTATGGAAACTGTATCTAAAAGAGAAAAAAAATGCTGGCAGTTTTCCACTACAAAAAAACCCTTATTTTTTTCAGTACAATCTCTTGACAGCCTACAAGGCTCTTATCTTCCAAGGGCTACGTTACTTTGTAATTCATCTTCCTGAGAGCACTTATCTGTCTCACGTGTTATTCAGTGCATGATATTTTGATTAGTATTATTGGCAAGCTTTGCTATTTCTACAAGTCGCCAAGCTGGGGTTGGGTTAGGAAAAGTTGCTTTTTTAAAAATTAATTTTAGTAAATAATGAATAAATGTACAACACAAGATAAACTGATTTGCTTTTCCCCCTAGCTATTATTCCATGCCCTCTTTATTGATATTGATACTTCATATTATTAGTATTACTATTTTTCAGTAGTTTACTTGATTTGCATAAAACTGGTAAAATGTTCCTCTCTTGATATTCTTTACCATTCATGACATTTAGTAGCAAACCTACTTGACAGAGGGCCTTGGTGCAAAAACAATTTTAAATAGACAGACAGATTATAGATAGATAATAGATAGATAGATAGATAGATAGATAGATAGATAGATAGATAGATGATAGACAAATAGATGATAGATATATAAGCTATGGATAGACAAATAGATGATTGATAGATGGATAGATTGATAGATGGATAGATTGATAGATAGATAGACACATAGATGATATATAGATAGATAGATGGATAGACGGATAGTTAGATAGATAGATAATAGAAAAATAGATGAAAGATAGATAAGACAAATAGATGATAGATAGATAGATAGATAGATAGATAGATGATAGATGGATAGATAGATAAACTATATATAGACAAATAGATGATTGATAAATAGATAGATAGATCGATAGATAGATAGATAGATAGATAGATAGATAGATAGACAAATATATGATAGATAGATAGATGGATAGATAGCTAAATAGACAGATAGATGATAGAGATATAGATAGATGATAGAAATATAGATAGATAGATGATAGAAAGATACAAAGATAGATAGACAGATAGATCAATAGATAGATACATTGGCAGTGCGGATCAGGTCCGCAATACGCTCTCCGCATTTAACATTGCACCAGCAGCTCACAAGAGCTGCTGGTGCAACGCCGCCCCCTGCTGACTCGCGGCCAATGGGCCGCCAGCAGGGGTGTCAATCAACCTGATCGTACTCGATTGGATTGAATTGTTGCGATTCCTGTCCGCCTGCTCTGAGCTCTGTGACCGCTGCTTCATTACTGCTGTTTCTGGCGAGCCTACAGGCTCGCCAGAAACATGGGGCATCAAGCTCAATTCGGAGCTTGATAGATAGGCCCCATAGATAGATGATAGAAAGATATATACATAGATAGATAGATTCTAGAAAGATAGATAGACAGATAGATAAATAGATTAACCTGCATCCTGCTCTAATAAAAGGCTCCTCTGCATTAGGATTGTACACATTCTGCACATACCTATGTAAAGTTTGGTTGCTATGCCCCCCCCCCCCCGCAGCACTTAGGCCCTGATGCTATTGCACTTGCTGCTCCAATGGTAGTTCCACTGCTGATGACATTGCAAAGTTTTTTCTCAGAGGGGAATCTCTGATGTGCTGGTCAGTGACTGCACACAAGATTGAGTTTCTAGCTGTATTGGCTACTATACTAGCAGGGGTGCCTGCCTGACAATATATAAAGCACCCTCCATTTGTCTCACAAAGTGCCTACAACCATGATTGTCCTGTGCAGCCAATAACCAATATATTTATAGCCTCATATTATGTAGAAATATAGCAGGGCAGAGACCCAAGCATTTGTCCAAACATTTATATCATCAGACACAAGCAAGCCAAATGTGCAGCCTTTGAGTAACAAATGTCTCGGGTCACCCCAGCTACAAATTAGAACTGACAAGATGATATAAGCCAGGATGTACACACTATTCCAATTAGAACTCCCACTGGACAAGCTTTTTCAAATAAACGCCTATAAACAGATACTAGTAATCAACAAAAATGTATAGTGTGTTTCTGTGTAAATAAAATGTATAGTGCGTTTCTGTGTAAATAAAATGTATAGTGCATCTCTGTGTAAGTAAAATTTATAGTGCATTTCTGTGTAAATAAAATGTATAGTGCATTTCTGTGTAAATAAAATGTATAGTGCGTTTCTGTGTAAATAAAATATATAGTGCGTTTCTGTGTAAATAAAATGTATAGTGCATTTCTGTGTAAGTAAAATATATAGTGCGTTTCTGTGTAAATAAAATGTATAGTGCATTTCTGTGTAAATAAAATGTATAGTGCATTTCTGTGTAAATAAAATGTATAGTGCATTTCTGTGTAAATAAAATGTATAGTGCATTTCTGTGTAAGTAAAATGTATAGTGCATTTCTGTGTAAATAAAATGTATAGTGCGTTTCTGTGTAAATAAAATGTATAGTGCATTTCTGTGTAAATAAAATGTATAGTGCATTTCTGTGTAAATAAAATGTATAGTGCATTTCTGTGTAAGCAAACTGTATAGTGCATTTCTGTGTAAGTAAAATGTATAGTGCATTTCTGTGTAAATAAAATGTATAGTGCATTTCTGTGTAAATAAAATGTATAGTGCGTTTCTGTGTAAATAAAATGTATAGTGCGTTTCTGTGTAAATAAAATGTATAGTGCGTTTCTGTGTAAATAAAATGTATAGTGCGTTTCTGTGTAAATAAAATGTATAGTGCATTTCTGTGTAAATAAAATGTATAGTGCGTTTCTGTGTAAATAAAATGTATAGTGCGTTTCTGTGTAAATAAAATGTATAGTGCGTTTCTGTGTTAATAAAATGTATAGTGCATTTCTGTGTAAGTAAAATGTATAGTGCATTTCTGTGTAAATAAAATGTATAGTGCATTTCTGTGTAAGTAAAATGTATAGTGCATTTCTGTGTAAGTAAAATGTATAGTGCATTTCTGTGTAAATAAAATGTATAGTGCGTTTCTGTGTAAATAAAATGTATAGTGCGTTTCTGTGTAAATAAAATATATAGTGCGTTTCTGTGTAAATAAAATGTATAGTGCATTTCTGTGTAAAGAAAATATATAGTGCGTTTCTGTGTAAATAAAATGTATAGTGCGTTTCTGGGTAAATAAAATGTATAGTGCATTTCTGTGTAAATAAAATGTATAGTGCGTTTCTGTGTAAATAAAATGTATAGTGCATTTCTGTGTAAGTAAAATGTATAGTGCATTTCTGTGTAAATAAAATGTATAGTGCATTTCTGTGTAAGTAAAATGTATAGTGCATTTCTGTGTAAGTAAAATGTATAGTGCATTTCTGTGTAAATAAAATGTATAGTGCATTTCTGTGTAAGTAAAATGTATAGTGCATTTCTGTGTAAATAAAATGTATAGTGCATTTCTGTGTAAGTAAAATGTATAGTGCATTTCTGTGTAAATAAAATGTATAGTGCATTTCTGTGTAAATAAAATGTATAGTGCATTTCTGTGTAAGTAAAATGTATAGTGCATTTCTGTGTAAATAAAATGTATAGTGCATTTCTGTGTAACTAAAATGTAAATGTGAAATGAATGATGCAGCCATACATTTTTTCACAGTCTAAACTCTTACATGTTAATTTTTTTAATTATTCTGACTGGCAGCTATAAATGAAATAGATATTCATCTGCTCATTACAAATATGGCACCATAAAAAAGGTGATACTGTAAATGCAATACTATGGGCCAGATTATGAGTGGAGCGTTAACTTTTATGCACGAGCGATAAGGGGTTTATCTCGGTTTATCACATCAGAAGTAGCACACATATTACAACTTGAAAGTAAATTTGTTCACACAAGCGCAGTGGAATTTAACAGACCTCGGGTTATCGCAACCTCAGAGCTCTGTTAACTGTTATGCTTCAATCAAAAGTTGCACAATAAAAACAAAAAATACATTTAAAAGTACAGTTACACGGTCTGATAACAATTATTTCATAAAAAATTTTAAGGGCTCAAAGATATGAGGTCTCAGGTATTAGAAAATAAAAGGCTCCAAAGGGCATTAACATAGAGATACATGCATAAACATGTCTAAATATGTCACCCCTCAGAGGAAGCATGAGCGAAACACAGGGCCGGATTGGGCTGCCGGGATACCGGGAACAATCCCGGTGGGCCGCCCTGGTAGAGAGACCACAGCACAGTGAACAGGTGAGAGAGTGGAGCGACAGGCTTTTTGAGCACACAGAGACTTAACTTCCAAACTGCCATAGTGGCGGCCGCTCTACTCTAATAGCACTGTGGAGGGGGTGGGAGGGGGAAATTACTGAGACTGTTCACATGTGACAAAGAGGGAGCCAAGTTGGAGGCCATGTGGTCCAGAACATAGGGAGCAGCAGGCCAC
This sequence comes from Bombina bombina, assembly GCF_027579735.1. Taxonomy (NCBI): domain Eukaryota; kingdom Metazoa; phylum Chordata; class Amphibia; order Anura; family Bombinatoridae; genus Bombina; species Bombina bombina. The sequence goes on along the minus strand of NC_069499.1, from coordinate 627,825,140 downwards.
AAGCACACGGTGCGTAGCGCAAGTAAGTAGCAGCAGCACCTGCACAGCTGTACTGGTTATAATGGTGCACACGATCAAGTAAGTAGCAAGTGCCTGTTAGTGCCTATTGCCCAGAACTCTACCCAGAGCGGGTTGGTGAGGGGAGTAGAAACATCCACAGCACAGGTAATAATAATGTGTATGATGTCTATGAATATACATGTGCCTGCAGTCTTGAACATAGCAATAAATAAAGTAGCTGAGTGCTTTAGTGTACAAAAAATACCTAAAGGGCTGGTGCACTGCCTTTAGATATTTTCTTTACATTGAAGCACTCAGCTACTTTATTTATTGCAAGCAAGGCACCTTGAATATTCATCTTAAACACGATATAAATTATTATTGCCTCTGAATAACTTGTATGTGTATATATATATATATATATATATATATAATATATGTATGGCTGAAATATGCACCTGCACTGCAAACTCACCTTAATATACTTAATACACTGTATAACTCGTTCTGCCGCTTTGTGCTACAATGTAACTACAGGACCCACCATTGTGACATGCTAAAAGAACTAAACTGGCTGTCACTGGAATCCAGACGCTCCCTCCATCTTTCCACCATTGTGTTTAAGAGCCTTTTTGGGAAGCTCCCACCCTACCTGAGCAGTATGATCTCACCGGTTATTCCCACCTCCTATAACCTCTGATCCAGTACCAGCACATTATTTAGCTTGCCTCAAAACAAAAAGAAAGCAGCTCGATCCTCCTTTTCCTACAGAGCACCACAATTATGGAACTACCTCCTGCACACTTTCAAACCTTCCCCAAGCCTAATATCCTTTAAGAGATCCCTCTCTACATATCTCAAAACAGAATGCACCTGTCATTGTTGATTATATATTTCCTACCTGTTCTATGTTAAATCTTTGCATATATTGTGTATTATTATTGTTTTTGTATTTTATTGTACCCTATTGTATCAATGCAATGTTTTTTGGACCCAGGACATACTTGAAAACGAAAGAAATCTCAATGTAACCTTCCTGGTAAAATATTTTATAAAAAAATAAATGTGTGTGTATATACAGTAAATATATATATATGTGTGTGTGTGTGTGTATATATATATATATATATATATATATATATAAAAATATATATATATATATATATATATATATATATATATTTCCAGAATATAGGGCTGGTCCTTAAGATTTCCAGGGCTGCTTTTTTTTCCCAGCCCGGCCCTGGCGAAACACGTATCAGGGGTCTTGCTTCAGAGAGTTCATACTCTCATTTTTTAACCGCTTACTCCCTATGATAATTGTTGATTGCAATAATTTTTGCCAATAGCTTGTAAATGTGTATTATATTCTGAGATCAGACGTTATGCTATGATAGTGAAACAAGTCAGTTAAACGTTAATCTAGCCCCCGCTATAGAAGGGGCTTAAGCAGAATCTATTACACTGAACAGCTGTGCTAAAGTTAACTATGCAAGCAAGGACTTTATAATTACAGATAGCATATTAGCTAGATAGCTTTAATCTTGTAATCTGAAATCCCACATATTGACAGGTCCTCTTGTTACAACGTTATTTCTGAAATTATTAATAGCCGGCTACAAAAGATATTGTTTGTATCTAAATGCTTGATATTATACAAACCAATTACAATGTTTCACATCTAGATACATGATTCTCAGAGGTATTATTCACACACCTATGCTATATATTGATATCTAGAGAGTATAAGCAGACAAAATCTATTACACTGAACAGCTGTACTAACTGTACTAAAGTTAACTGTGCAAGCAATGAATTTATAATTACAGATAGAGTATTAGCTAGATAGCTTTAATCTCATAATCTGACTTCCCACATATTAACAGGTCCTCTTGTTACAGCATTATTTCTGAATTTATTAATAGCCGGCTACAAAAGATATTGTTTGTATCTGACTGTTTGATATTATACAAACCAACTACAATGTATCACATTCTGATACATGATTCTCCGAGGTATTATTCACACACCTATGCCATATATTGAGAGCTAGAGAGTTTAAGTGTTTTTAAACGTGTATGATTGAATAGTTAAACCAATAAAGATAAATTATGAATGGTTTAAAAATTGTTCCTGTATTATTCAGTGAGAAATGTTCCTATATAATTGTAGGGGTAAAGAACTCTTTTTTTTTGTTACAGACTTTGTAACTCTTTTTTCTATGAGTCTCCTTAGTGTTATATTGCCCCCCTAACAGGTGTTTGTTGATTCCAAAAATATTTGGCACCTATAGGTACTTACCATTAGTACTACTTTACCTACTATCTTGTTACTATGTCTAAATAGGTATATTTATGTATATATTTGTATAGATGTGTGCGCATATGTATTTATGTATCAGATATATATAGAAATATATATTAAATAATAAAAAAGTAAATTATTTTCTATGTGAAGAACATAGGAGTGTAAAGTATGCGTTTTGCTCATTGCGTTTCTCAATTTAGATCTTAACGTAGTTGGGTTAGCGCACATTAAAACTTAGAATTCTTAAGGTGCGTTATTGAAATATTTCATATAAAATATATTTTTTTTAAATTAATAAAAATAGTGTTTAACTATGTATTTACTGTAAATATTTCACATTCCAATGTTCTTCACATAGGGAAATGTGTTCTTTGTATTTTAATATATATATATATATATATATATATATATATATATATATATATATATATATGTATTTATGAATAAATGGACATATTCTGCTATGTGAAAAACGGGGTTAGCGCACTTGGTTAATCGCGATCAGGTTTATGCATGAGTAGGGTGTTTATTTTCCACTTTTCATGCTCCATTGAAGTCTAAAGGGGAATAGGTTAACATAACCGGAATTTTGAAAGTTCAGCATTTTACTATCAACTCGTAATACGCACGGTATCCAACACATGCAAAAACATTACTTTAGCGGAGTTAGAGCACAAACTACTGCTCCACTCAAAATCTGACCCTCTGTGTGTTATTGTCCATCAATAAAGGTAAAAAGAAGTTGTTGGTAGTCAAGAGTGCAATAAAACACAGATAAAGGGGTGAGCCAAAACGCATCTGTCCTTTCTTTCGTCATGTAGTTTTATGTATTTTTTGTTCATAGTTTCCATGCTTCAATAAAGTGTTTTACCCATGCTCCGCTTTTTTTGCTATTTCATATGCAATGAAACACTACTTGATCTTTGTTACGTGCAGCCACCAAGGGTAACAATTCTTCTTTCTGCCTCTATTTTCTGCTATCAGTGCATCAAATGTGGTATCTATGAATATATATATATATATATATATATAGGCACAAACTATTGTCCAAGGATGGTCAGCTGCTGGTCATTAAAGGGACAGTAAAGTCAACATGAAACTTTCATGATTTAGATACAGCATACATTTCTAAACTACTTTCCAGTGTGTTTCTATTATCTAATGTGCTTTGTTCTTTTAGAATCATTTATTGAAAAGCATACCTAGGTAGGGTCAGTAGCAGCAATGCACTGCTGGGAACTAGTTGCTGGTTGGTGGTTGCACATATATGCTTTTTTGCCATTGGCTCAACCATTGTGTATAGCTGACTCCCAGTAGTGCATCACTGCTCCTTAAGAATAACAAGATTAGGAAGAAAATTAGATAATAGAAGTAAATTTGAAAGTTTTTTTCAAATTGCATGCACCATCTGAATCATTCAAGACAAATGTTGGCTTTCATGTACCTTTAATTTTTGTGAAGACCATCAGGCAACCCTAAGAGATATACAGTACCTTATGTCACCGTCTCAGCCAAACACATGCAACATGATTGCCTGAACATCCTATGGGATCACTTTTTGTTTTAAGAGAAACATTTAATCTTTCAAAATCAATGTGGAAATGTATTATGCACATCCAAGAAGCTTAAATTAGCTGCTGTGTTGTTCTCTTAAATTATTGTGGCATTATGACTGGCAAACAAATGCAAATGGTATAGCTAAATTTGTATGTAATAAAAACGTGCCTTTTATTCTTGCTGCTCTAAATGTTGCACTGCTGGCTTATGGAATACTGACAACACACACATTTACAAAGGTAGATATAAATACATAGATATATACAGTATTTTACATGAATAAATTAACTCCAGGTTTTAGGTGCATTTATGAGCCATGCAGAGAGGTAACCTGCGAGATGTCAATGGGGAAAAGAGTGGATTCATTTTTAAATGCTTTCTATAACACAGACATGAGTTATTCTGTTTTAAACTACCCCACAGAATTAGACATTTACAGTATTTAAAGGGACATAAAACCCACATTTTCTTTCATGATTCAGATGGAGATATCAATTTTAAATAACTTTCAAATTTATTTCTATTATCGTATTTGTTTTGTTCACTTTCTATCCTTTGTTGAAAAATATACCTAGGTAGGCTCAGAAGCTGATGATTGGTGGTTGCACATATAAACCATTGTCTTTCAGCTAACACCAAGTAGCGCATTACTGCTCTATCAACAAAGGTTACCAAAATAATGAAGCAAATTAGATAATAGAAGAAAATTGTTTAAAAGTGTATGCTCTAATCTAAATAATGGAAAAATAAATTGAGTTTCTTATCCCTTTAAGGCAAATAGGGTTAATTTGTCTACATGGGTTTTTATGTTTCTTTATTATCTTATGGATTTCTTGGTTTTCAATTTGTTGCAATTGTTAATACAAGGTGCAATTATCTGCATATACAATTTTCTCAAGAATATTTACGATTTTAATATATATTGGTTTATTATATAATTATTTTGTGGTTTATTCTAAAATGGTATTACTAATGTTGAGGTGTTAAGAAAATACTCCATTAAAAGCAAATATTAAGTTGAAATAATGATATTTTCATCTTACAATTTAGCTGTGCTTAAATTGATCCTTTTTATTGCAAACCATTTTTCATTGTAAAGACAAAATGTTTTTTATTACTATGCACTCACTGGGGTTTATAAGGTAAGATATTTTCTCTTGTCATGGGCTGCCAGCATGATTTTCTTTTTTAGAGAGTGTCACTGTTTTCATTTATATGTAATGAGTTTAATGATATTAATAAATGTTATTGATTTTATGGACAGCATAGTTTTAGCTCCAGTGGTTTTGTCAACATTTTATACTATGATTTAGTCCAGAGGCATGTAGAATTGCAAAATGAAATTTAAGTAATAAAAAAAAAGTTGTGAAAGGTATATAATTATATTTGTATAAAAAGTATCAGAGTTTTTAAAGGTATATTCACATAAAAAGTGCATTAATAACGCTAACCTTATTTGTGTTGTTAGTGTCAACTGTGAGATTCAAAGCATTTACTCATTCAGCTGGTGTAAAGTTATTGATCTCCATTCATTTCCAGTCTACATCTGATACTTTGGGGCTTGGCTATTAGTCTGCAAATCAGCACAATGCTATTAAAAAATAAGCAGATCTATACATTGTTACAAAAACACTCCCAGATTTGCTGTATAAATGGATCATCTACAAAACATCTACAAGAAAAATCTAGTGTACAATGTCCCTTTAAGTCTAATTATTATTATAATTATTATTATAAGGCATCAACTTTAGTTTTACAAACATTTGGATGGCATAGTTATGTTTGACTTCAGTTTAATTATTGAGAATGTATCTTAAAGGGACAGTCAACACCAGAATGTTTGTTGTTTAAAAAGATATATTATCCCTTTATTACCCATTCCCCAGTTTTGCATAACCAACACAGTTATAAAAATACACATTTTACTTCTGTAATTACCTTGTATCTATGCCTCTGCAAACTGCCCCCTTATTTCAGTTCTTGTTTTGACAGACTTGCATTTTAGCCAATCAGTGCTGACTCCTAGATAACTTCATGTGCGTGAGCTCAATGTAATCAATATGACACACATGAACTAACGCCCTCTAGTGGTGAAAAACTGTCAAAATGCATTCAGATTAGAAGTGGCCTTCAATGTCTAAGAAATTAGCACACGAGCCTACCTAGATTTAGTTTTTAACTAAAAATACCAAGAGAACAAAGCAAAATTGATGATAAAAGTAAATTGGAAAGTTGTTAAAAATGACATGCCCTATTTGAATCATGCAAGTTTATTTTGGACTTGACTGTCCCTTTAACCATGTCAGCTGAACTTGAGAGGATGATGTGCACACTTGTGTGTGTGGCAGACAGAGGGAACCCTGTAGGTGAGTTAGCTGAGATAACTGTCACCAGGTGGGAAATGGTGTTACAAAAGGTTCACTCTGTGACATTCTGATTAATTTTCCTAAAATACTTATGGTATCATTAATATTTTACAGATTATCTAAATTTGATATTCCAAAACTACTGTAGTGTATACATATTATTTGACAACATGTTTTATAATGCCCCTTTAAAATGGCAAATGCTTTTGCCTAAAGAAACTTACCATCAAAAATATTTCAATGCACATAAAATTAAAGAGCCAAAAGCAAGGCCCTAATTATGTGTACAGCCCCGAGGTATATGTCTCCAGACTTTAAAAATCACTGATCTAGAAGATATAACAGTTAATCTTCAGGTGCTAATCTTAGGTGAATATGAACCTGCAGGACAGTGCTGAATCTCACAGCGGTCAGGTAGTGGGCGGACAGCTGGTTTTCCCTTTCTCTTTGCCCTATAGGCATTTACTAAGCTCACAGATACTGTGTATTTTTAGATGTTTTTTCCCTGTGGCCAGAGACATAAACCTTGTTTATCACGGCTGGATGTGGTGAGGACAGATTAGCCCCCATACCAAGTAATCTATCTTTCTCAACCCAGCTCTATTCCTGATTTATTATCCCTGAGCACGCTCCATCCTGCCAGCCTAACACTCTGATGAATGACCACGGCTACCTTTGCCTCTGTCTTGCATCCTCAAAGTCTATTTTTCTTCCAAGTAAACATGTTTTCTAATTGAGCCCTCCAGCACATCTGCCCTGTCTGTGACTATATCCCTATCACTGCATGGACCCTGTGCTTGGTGATGCTGAGCAAATGTGCAGAGAAGCTATCTTCAACCAAAAATGTTGTAGTATTGTTTGTATATTCTGCCCACATAGAATCGTTTTATTTATTTTTAAAGGGGTCACAAAATAGAATAAATTCTGGTAAAGATCTGCTAAAATTAAAAGGACAGTATAATATATATATATATATTTCTTTTTTATATTTTATTTAATTTTAATATATTTATAATTTTGAAATGTTATAAATATATCAAAATTCTGCAGGCAGTTGAAATTGGAAAAATTTAAATAAATTTTATTAAATATCAATCCAAATTCTTTACCTTAAATGAAAAACAATCCTCAGATTGGGAGTACCCAATCACATAAAAAACAATAAAAAGAAGCATTGTATTCAGTTCAATGTTTGTTGGTCAGATTAACTATGAAAAAGTCTGTGTGTGTGTATATATATATATATATATATATATATATATATATATATACTGTATATATATATATATATATATATATATATATATATACTGTATATATATATATATATACTGTATATATATATATATATGTGCCAATTTCTTGGTCAGACTAACAACAGAGTCAATACATACATCACTTCCAATCAATGGCGTCTTTCGGTTTTGTGCTGCCCTAGGCACTTAAAATTCTGCTGCCCCCCACCCCACGTTTTAGGACTTTTTTTTATAGCCATAATATATATATATATATATATATATATATATATAATATATATCAATATAGCAATTGTTGCTTGCCTATGGGTTGTACTATTTCATGTTCATTATTTGAATGTTTTAGCACATTACTGTTGGGTTGTAGCCAAGGTGGTTGGCAGGAATTACATTGCTCATTATTTAGACGATTTCATAGGGGAAGAAGGGTCTGATAGGTGTTTTCAGCTGATGGCAGAGATGATACACTTAATGGCTCAGTTTGGGCTTCCCTTAGCAGAGGATATAACACAGGGACCATGCATGAGATTTATTTTTCTCAGAATTTAAAGTTATACTTCAGAGATGCTTTGTAGAATACCTTTTGAAAAAGTCCAAACAATATTGGATTCAGTTAGATTGGCTGTTTCCAAGTAATACTTATCTTTGAAGGATCTTCAATCTCTACTGGTATTATTGAATTTCACTTGCCGGGTGATTCCCATGGGTAGGGTCTTTAATAGGTGACTGAAAGACAATGGTGTGACAAATTGAGAGTGTCTGAATATTGGTTTACAGGGACATGAGAGTGACTTGAAAGGTGTAGGAGATATTCCTGATTCATTTCAATGGAGTTAACTTTTTGCTCTCTGTGCAGGTCCTTTGCCATTACTGTGGGGGCAAAAGAGTCTCACTAGGAATCTCACCTTGTTTGAATTGTTTTCCATTGTAGTGGCAATGAAACTTTGGAGGAAGAAGTTTCATCATCAGTCTATGTTTTTTGGACTGACAACCTTAGTGTTGGTCATGCTATTAACAGGCTATCTGCTACTTCTGCTACTGTTGTTTGACTCCTGTGACATTTACTGTTAAAATGTTTACAACTTAATATACAGTTTCAGGCTAGTCATGTCCCTGGGGTTAGCAATGTTTAAGGGGATACTCTTTCTCAATTTGATTGGGTGACTTTTAGGAGATTGGTTCCTAATGTAGCCAGTAAAGGGTTAACTTGTTCCATTTTTGTTTAGCAGTTGGTGGATCCTGGCTCACATTGTTTCCCTTAGTTTGTTTATCCCTCACCCCTGCTATGTGGTAAACTTATGTTAGGCTTTGCAAGAGTGGGACTAGTTTGGCAGCACTCATGGAATAGATGCCATGTCTGGCCCTAAGGTGATGTTGTGTGAATAGTTGGTGACTTTGAATGCAGCAGGTTTGGGTAAGGGAGCAATTCACTCTAAAACAGCTGCTTTATCTTTCTTCTACAGGGTGCTTGGGCTGCTAGGTCTTTCTTCATTAGACAAGTAGTTAAAGGTTGGTGTCATTCCCAAGACAGGTGTGAAGATGTAAGGGAGCCTATCACACTCAACCTGCTTGAGTGGCTGGTTGCAGTGCTACCTGAAGTGTGTTCTTCCTCCTATCAGACTTTACTTTTCAAGTCAGCTTTTGTTTTGGCCTTCTCAGAAGCTTTGAGAATTGGCAGATTTATATCCCCCCTCTAAGAAACATTTAGGCAACTCCATTGCTTTCCCCTTGAACCCCTTAGAATGTAAGCCTATGGCCCCAGCTGTTTACAGATCGCTTCGCTTCATAAGAACCGACTACAACAATGAAATTCTCGGCAGGGCCCTCTATCCACTTGACCCCTACAAAAGCTATCCTGTACACCGACTAGGTTTACAGCGCTGCGGAATCTGTTGGCACTCTACAAATACCTGATAATAATAATAATAATGTTGACACTGTGTATGTCACCATCTGTAACAATCATCTGCTGGTGCCGGCAGGAGGTGTGGGAGGGAATCCGGGAGGCATGTAGGTGGCCCAGCAGGGGAGGGAGTGGGAGGGCCATTTAGATAATGAAAGTGAATTGGAAAGTTGTTTAAAAGTTGTGTGCTCTATCTGAATCATGAAAGTTTCATTTTGACTTTACTGTCCCTTTAACATAATAAATTAACTTTAAACCTACAAGATTTATAAGACTAGGACAGATACAACTGAGAAGCTAATCTGCCCAGAACTGTAGAGGTCAGTGTCTCCAAACAACAACAGCAGAATCATGGTGCATCAAGGAGATGATGCTAAAGGGTTTAAAATATCTTCTGGCCTACCTACTTGGAGGGAGGGACATTTCAGTTTCAGATGCAATCCACTCCTCCCTTTAATCAAAGGCCACAGCCTCCTACCACAAGAGATAGCATTCCAAATGTAATCTCTTGCTACCAACAAACCCAACCTGACTTACAGGAAGGGAACAAGAGCGATATTCTTAATATTGCCTAGGAAAATGTCTAACTCTTCATCTGTTAAATGCACTCCATCGAAGCCCTGTGAACCAGTGACAGTCTTACCCACATCCCTGTTCAATTTCTTACGGATGCTGTAAGCTGCACTAGCTCACCCCATATGGCACTACATACGCCTCATTATGTTTGACCAGCAAGTAGTTAACCCTAGAATCCATGACTTAATCCAATCAATATCCAAGTGAATCATTTTAGTTAAGTCAAGGGTTGTAAAGGCTCGTAAATCAATTTCCATAAATGAATAAGAATAATGTTGGATTTGCCACAGTGCCTATGGGCATCTTGTAAAACACTTGTTAACTAGTGCCAGCACATCCCTCTATACCCAAGCCACCTAAATGACACTTTTGAAAAAGGGGCCCCTATGTATTACTTGATAGACTACAATGGCACCAATCGTAGAATGTAGCATTCAATATTCAAATGTTATAATTTATTCTATAGAAACATATGAATGTCAGAATGTATGTCAAAGAAAACTTTCATTCTATGTCAAAATTCTGATATCCCTACACCAATAATATAAAAAAATGAATAAGATTAAAATGACTAGCAGCATTTCAATACTTAAAAGACACATTTGAATAGGGAACACCTTGGAAGTTGTATTTCTAAATTTAGTTCAGTCACATAGAAAATGATGGTGATTAAAAAAAGTAAGTGAAAACCACAACATAGCAATTACAGTCAAGCACAAAAGCTTATCGTTTAACACTTTTACATATTCCCCATAAGTCATTTTCCAACACATTTCTCAGCAAACAATTCTTCAACCTCAGCTAGGGATTCTGGGTATGGACATACAAATTAGGTTCACAGTAACTCACATAAAAGCATCTTAATGAAGTTTGTACATAGATTACTTTATACTAATATTGTGCTGTTAAAGTGCCGAGAAGGAGAAATGTAAAAGGGATAGGTAATTTTTTTTTCTTTTGTTGAATGACAAAAAATAACCATCAAAGGGATATTAAACTTTTAAAACATGTCAATCATAAACATCAAAAAGCACTATTTATATGTTAAAATAATGGTTACATAAAGTTATTTCTTTTAATTTTGATCAGGAGGTGCATGTCTATGTGCAACTCTACATAAATAATTAAAGGGCTACCAGGTAGTTTTAAGAAGAAAGGCCAAGTAACACACCCCAGTAACCCCTTAGTCCAATGTGACGTATATGCAGAACTTTGCTTATCATACTGATCACCGTATGTATACGTTGGAGCTTCAGGAAGCTCCGGCAGTCTCGGCTGTTAAGTTACAGCCGAGAGCTGGAGTTACTGAGCTCATGGCATCTGCCTGCGTATGGAACCAGAGCACGATTGGTGCTCCAGTCCCATATGAGGGCAGATGCAAGATAGTTACAGTCCGCTCACCTGTTCTTAAATTGGCCCCATAATGTGATTTGCACAGTTTTCATGGGGTTTTCAAATTGAAAAAAACACTTCAATACACAAGAAAAGCTTGTTTAGTATCAATACCATTACAATATATGTGTATTTAAATTTTTGCATATGTTCATTTCAATAAACACTAACAATAAAACAATTAATTGATCAAAATGCATTTCCTAGGTGATTGGTTGTTCAAAATATGTTAATTCTAGCAAAAAAAATTTTTTTTTGTACACGTTGTATATCATAAATTGATATGTAAAGTGAAAAAGATTGTGTTTAGACATATTAGGCAGTTATCATCAACAGTGAATTAATTAATCAACAGATTATGCTTTAGCTGTATATCTTTTGCTTTTAATAAGGCTTGTAAAAATGCATTTGTACCAACCCCACAAAAAGCCTGAGAAAAGTCAGTTACTTAAAGGGACATTATACACTTAATTTTTCTTTGCATAAATGTTTTGTAGATGATCTATTTATATTGGCCATAAAGGTTTTTTTTTTTTTTTTTTTTTTTTAAATGTATAGTTTTGGTTATTTTAAATAGCATTGCTATGATTTTCAGACTCCTAACCAAGCCCCAAAGTTTTATGAGAATACCGTCAGCTACCTTCTCCAGCTTGCTCCTGTTTGTGTAAAGGGTCTTTTCATATGCAAAGGAAGAGGGAGGGGGGAGTGTCTTATTTCCCACTTGCAGTGGGCTTTCCAGCTTCCTTTTCAACAGAACTAAACTGAGAGCTTCTAAGTAAGTCTTTAAACAGTTTTATACTGGATTTTTATATCAGTATCTGTGCATCTTATTTGTTATAGTAGTGTCTATTACATGCAGTTATATGAAAATTGGTGTATACTGTCCCTTTAAAGATTTTTTGTTAGTTCACCCAATTTAAATGTAAGAAACCCGATTGTTCTGCTTATATCATATGTGTAGTTCAGGTTAAATGAAAACTCTGCTCGTTAAATAGATTAGAATATTATAAAGGATGCCAAAACCTGCCCATGTAGAATCCAAAATATTTAGCACATCAAACTCTAAAGATTTTAAATGTTGCTAATTAACATTGATTCAAATATCAAATGCAACCTTCAATATTTGCAATATTTTAATATTACAAGTCTATGAGAATCAAAAAGTATATGTTATATCAATTTGAGTTGTATTAGATTCTGGTTTTTATTTGGTCCTTTATATCACCCATATGTTTAAATATGAAATCAGATGCTCGGTGCAGTGGCGTCACTAGGGTTGGTGTCACCCGGTGCGGTAAGTCATGGTGTCACCCCCCCCCCCCCAGAAAGCAGACACACACAAAAACACAGGCAAACACACATACAAACACTCAGACACACTTAAAAACATACTCAGATGCACACACAAACACTCGGAAAAACACTCAGACACACACACAAAAACACACACACAAAAACACTGAGACACACAAAAACTCAGACACACACATACAAAATATGTAAACTGCACTGCATTAATTATGAAGCTCATGCCTAGAGCTGCTCCCTGGCTCAGCAGAACATCAAATGAAAGATAAACAGAGCACTCTAAAATAAATCACTGAAGAAAAGGTTTAGGCACGCAAACTATGAAAATTCTGCTCTCTGATTCTGTTCCAAGTCTGTCAGTGCACAGCCCTGGGCCACATGTCACTGAGCAGTGAGCACAGATAGGCAGGCAGGTTTAGGCTAGCAGCGCAACTTTGCAAGCCCCACGGCACGCCCACAACATTCATAGTGAAATTGGGCAGGGGAGGAGCAAAGTACAAACAAGCATTAGCAGCCGGGAAAACTATTTGTTGAAATTGCAGCACTGGTTCAAGGGGCAAAAAAAAATTGTGTGTCTACAACTTCCCCAGTCCCACTAATGTTCACAAATGCCAGTCTCTAATAAAATAATAATAATAATAATACATTTTTTATTTTTTTTTGGTGTCACCCCCTGGAGGGTGTCACCCAGGTGCGGCCCGCACCCCCCCACCCCCTAGTGACGCCACTGGCTCGGTGTAAAAGGGAAGGGGATGGGAGGTCCAAGCACAGAATCTTATTGGCCCATTGGACTTGGTGTTTTGCTTTCTGGGGGGGGGATCTTGGAGATCCCATGTTTCTTAAAGAGAAAACAGTACATAAGTAGAAGATAAACACCAGTGAGATCTCCTAATTTGGGATCCTCCTCTATATTACAAAATGATTAAGAGACATGGACCTATTTGGGCATATCTATATAATCTTTTGTATATGTATGTTTTGATAATAATAGCTTAATATTCTCTTGTTGGTAAACAAATGGGGTAGTGTATATTGCTATACACAACAGAGCGCTGTTACTTGAATCAACATAAATCACAAAGGAACAATTGCATTCAAGGGTTTAGAATAAAATTATAATGTACATGCACATTAGTAAAACAATGTCCAGTGTAATAGTGTACTCACTAATAAAGAGTCCAAAATGAAAAAATAGAACGATAGATCAAGGACTATGTATGTGGTCACGCTGCTCCTCCAAAACAGGATGTCTCCAGAACTCCCAAAAATATACACTACAAAATATAAAAGGAGAGAAGCGCGGACTCAAGTGCAGGAATAAATTTTAATCATAACATATATGCGATACTAAAAACTCACAAGACGGTATTAAAATATATGCCCAGCAAAGTCGACATCTAGAGATCCCAATTCCACAAATCGGTAGATACAAATCTGTAAAACCTCCAGTTTTTCCCCTTGGACGTCTGCTAAAAAGACATCGTGGATATGTGTCTCATCCAGGCACTGATGCTACATGGATCCCTCCAGCAATAGTCAAACAAACCCGCTCTGCAGTAGCGAGGCGATGACGCTCGATGAAACTCTTTCACATTGCCAATAGGTCCTTACATGTGCTCGAGGGCTATGGCTGCCTCACAGGACCAAAAAGCTGTTGCAAGCTTCAAACTTCTATGCGTCTCGTCCCGATCGACGGGACTTTGTCAAGAATGCTGATACAGCTGTGCTATGTCCGTTATATACATCGGGTCAATACCACCCTAATTGAATAATTTACTAACTATATATTACGAGTGTGTTATACTATAACGAACATAGCACTAGACTGAGCTTGCAATTTACAAACAATATGTATAAAACTATATTAATCGGACAAAAAATATATACTATATACACCTAAATCCATATAAATAAATAGTCAAGTTTAAAATTCATATTCTACCTATACAATCAATATACTGATAAAATTAATACACACAGTATGCATAAAAACACAAAAATAATGGGGTCATTAAAAACGTTATTATTACAATAAATATATACATAAATAAACCAACAGAATTACCATAAGAGGGAATAAATGCTAAAAATATTTCATAAGAAAGCTTGGATATCTAGTTCGATATTTAACCCTTTTGGTTCCAGGCAGTTTAAAGTTTTTATCCAGAAGGTTTCCCTTTGTCTGAGTCTGAGTAACCTATTGGTGTCCCATTTATCTGGAGCCACCCATTCAATGATTTTAATACTAAGATCCATAGGGTTTTCATTATGACAATCCTTAAAGTGATATGATACACTATGGTTGTCAAAGCCAGATTCTATATTCCTAATATGCTCCCTTAGTCTATACTTTATTTTTATTTTTGTTCTCCCTATGTAAAGTTTACCACATTTACAGACTAATTGATATACCACATATGGATTTTGTAGTGTATTCTCTTGTTGGTACTTGTAAGATCAACTGTTCTTATTTTTGTATCTATTTTGAACTAGCAGGTTCTTACCCTCTTCTTAGGTAGCCACTCTTCTAGTTTACAAAATGCCAGGGTAGAAGAATAAATACAGAGTTTTGGTCACTGATCCACAGTGCTGCCTACTCTCTATCACCTCAGATCCTGCTTCCTTGTTATCTGTAGGTGCCCAATACACTATTGGATTCTCAGTATAATTAATAATATGAAAACGCAGACACAAAATGCTGGCTTTTAGAATAATATAAAGAGCAGAGATAGGTAGGATACTTCATCTGAGAATTGACAAATGAAGTCTTCACATTGATACAAATTTCATTTTTTTATTTACCCGAAAACATTTAACATTCGGATTTGTGCAAAAACTTAGGTGCATAAGTGGAGTCATTTATTAGATGTTTTATAAAATGTATAAATGTGCTGTGAGAATACAAACACTGTACATTGTGAGAGATGATGTGGTCTGGCACTTCAGAGGACATAGTATACAATGGAAACCAATAAGGATTGCACTCTGCGGTTGGTCACCTGTTGCGACCAATCACCTAATAAACATTTGGACATTTTTTCAGTGTAAGAATATTGTATTTTTTGTAAGCTTCCTAGGAATCTAAAATAAGATTGCAAGCTTTGATGCTATGTTCCCTACTGTGCCAATCTCATACTGTGATTTCTGCAAAAAAACATTTGTATTCTAAAAGTGCTTTTCATGAGCCAGGCAGTGATAGTGGTGCTGGTATTTCATACAGGAGCCTTCGTCTGTAGCAGCTGTCGTGGTGATTTACAAAGGCTGTTATAGACAAGTTATTGCCGACCATTTCATTTAATAGCTTTACAAGCGCATGAACAATATTTGTAAACAGCATCCACTAATAGGCTTGGCCCACAGAGTTATCTGTCTCATGGACTATCTCCATATGTTATCCTCCTGGCTTACACTTTACGTCCTGTCTCTCGTGGAAATACAACCCAAACAAATAAATTTGTGCATGCAATATTTTGTGCTGCTAAACTGAGCAAATGAGAGCTGTGTTAGTGAAAAGCAAACTGTCTGAGGACCAATTGGCTGCTATTTGGGCACCATTCCAAAGTAATGAAGTGCATGTAAGAGTAGAGGGCATATAGCATGTCAAAATAAATAGGATAATGCAGGACATTGGCAGCAATATATGAGCCCACACTATCACGTAATGCCAACCTTAGTTACAGTTCTATTAATATATGACTGAGGAGCCCAGCCCATATTTTGTTTTAAAGAGATATAGTTTTGATTTAAAAAAAGTCTGTCTATCTATCTGTCTATCTATCTATCTATCTATCATCTATCTATCTATCTATCTATCTATCTATCTATCTATCTATCATCGTCAAATAGAAAAATGCACTCTCACGAACAATTGCTCCAAATGCCAGGGTGCTAGAGTATCAAAACCATATGAAATAGTCCAAACAGCACTCTCTGGGCTTATATTCAAGTGAAATTTATTCCAAAATAGTAATGACGTTTCGAGGGTTGAATTTCACTTGAATATAAGCCCAGAGAATGCTGTTTGGACTAATTCATATATATATATTGAATTGAAGGAAAAAGACCACTATTTTTCAGCACTAGACTATTATTACAAAAATAAGATAAAAATCCCAAGGGGAGAAAGCAAGAGGACTAAAGGGGACTAGTACGCTGAAAAAAAACGGAGACCACCTTTCAATTAGCAACAATTTATATAAATAATGGGCAACATTGTAACAATTTGAATCTATAGGGCAAAAGAAGCTGCAACATAAAGTTCATACAACAAAGTTCATAGGTACATAATGATTCACCACTACCGTGCACCTGTCAGATGTTTCTCTTTTTGAGAACATGAATGACTGTATTGAATATTATACTAGTAGTGCTGATTTGTTAATTTATTTATCTATATATATATATATAATATATTAAATGTATTTATTTATTTTATTCAGATTTACTTTGTGTATATGTGTGTGGGGATTCTATATGGTTTTTCATGCTGACACTTGCACGGGCAGTCCTCATGAAATTCTATAAAAAAAATAGGTGCTGTCCATGCGAGTGGCGAGATGTCTCTTATGGAAATAATAAGAGTAGTGATGTCGCAAATTGTTCGCCGGTGAATAGTTCCCGCCGAACATAGCATGTTCGCGTTCGCTGTGGCGGGCGAACATATGCGATGTTCGATCCGCCCCCTATTCATCATCATTGAGTAATACTTTGACCCTGTACCTCACAGTCAGCAGGCACATTCCAGCCAATCAGCAGCAGACCCTCCCTCCCAGACCCTCCTACCTCCTGGACAGCATCCATTTTAGATTCATTTGGAAGCTGCATTGTTAGTGAGAGGAGGGACAGTGTAGCTGCTGCTGATTTAGTAGGGAAATCTATAGCTAGGCTAGTGTATTCAGTGTCCACTTTAGGGCTAGAGCATCAGTCTGCTTTTTTTTTTTCCTGTGTAATCTAATTGCAGTTGCCTGCCTGCCAGCGTGTGTGTCAGGCTCACAGCGTATACTGTGCCCACTTGCCCAGTGCCACCACTCATATCTGGTGTAACAGTAGTGTAGATTTAAAAAAAAAAAACACTTTTTTGACTGTGTTAAATAATAGCAGTCAGTTTCCTTCACACGTGTGCATTTCAGTGCCTGCCTGCCAGGGCACAGTGTCACACCAGTGCAACTCATATCTGGTGTAACAGTAGTGTAGATTTAAAAAAAACAACACTTTTTTGACTGTGTTAAATAATAGCAGTCAGTTTCCTTCACACTAATAATAATAAAGGGATTATCTATCTTTTAAAACAATAAAAATTCTGGTGTAGACTGTCCCTTTAAACGGGGAGTTGGGTCTGTCACTGTGAAGCGGGCGTAACCCTTACACTACCTGATTGATACAACATCATACCTGATGTTTTAAAGCACGTTATTCCAAACAATTTAGCAATGTTAGGTGATTTATGCCCTTTATGGATTAAAACCAGACTCTGCCTCAACTATGTAATTTTCCATGGGAGTTTTGCCATGGATCCCCTCCGGCATGCCACAGTCCAGGTGTTAGTCCCCTTAAAACAACTTTTCCATCACTATTGTGGTCAGAAAGAGTCCCTGTGGGTTTTAAAATTCGCCTGCCTATTGAAGTCTATGGCGGTTCGCCCGGTTTGCCCGTTCGCGAACAGTTGTGGAAGTTCGCGTTCACCGTTCGCGAACGCAAAATTTTAGGTTCACGACATCACTAAATAAGAGTTCTCTGTTAGCAAAAAGTTTTCAATGGAGGATGAACTACAGATGGGAGCCCTGTTATATGTTTAAACTTTAATGTTATGCCTTATGCAAATCAAATGACGCTGTTTTCAGTTCAGTGCACTGTACCTTAAATTTGCTGTTATTTGTATAGGTTTTCCTTTCAGAGTAATTCCTTTTTTGAGCATTTTGATAAAAGCTCTCCACCTTTAAGTTTCGAGAAAAAACTGTGAGAACTGTAGGGCAGAAATGTTTACAGAATTACGCAGGGATTTGAGAGAAAATGTTATACATACCCATGTTAAGCACATTTTATGAAAAACAACAATTAGGCTTTGTATTTTGTACTTATAAGTAGGAATTTCTATGTTTGATTTTTTTGCACATCTAGTGTACTTAAAGGGACAGTTTACTCAAAAATGCTCTCCCCTTTAATTTGTTCCCAATGATCCACTTTACCTGCTGGAGTGTAGTAAATTGTTTACAAGTATTTCCATTAACCTTATATTGGCATTTGAAATAGTTTATTTAGCCTGTGGTATCCCCACCCATCCTGAAAGTTTTTGGCCTGGAGGCCAAGCTGTGTTAACACAGCCAGTAGAAGAAATTACACTCCCAGTGGGTTATAGAAGATATAAGGTAATAAAATGTTAATTTTCCATTGTTCTCTCCAAGTATTGGTGATTAGTTTATAGACAGATATAAGATAAAGAAGCATTTATATGTACACAATGTGATAAAGTAATGAGATCTGAATATACCTACAAGCTCAACCCATTTTATTAGGTTGTAGCTTCAAAACACAAAATCAGCTAATTCATATACACAAATAAGCCTTAAAAAAGCAAATTTCATGCATTTTATACTCTGCATCTAATAAAAAAAGTTATTTGAAACGCATTAAGGGAAAAACAATTTTATAGTATACCGTCCCTTTAAATTACGATTTAAGCTGTGCACATTTAATACGATTTATTTCGGTTTCATTTACAAACAAATTTTACATTTTTGAAAGAATTCAATTTTTGGTGAACAATTTTTGATGCACCTTAACAATACAATCTTTTCTTGAGTATTTATGTGTGAATGGTTCAATAATTAATGTTTTATGATTTTTAAATTACAATTTTCATTGTGCACTTTTGTAATGTATGCATCACCTTCCCATACAACAATGCAGTAGACGCACTTTAGCCAGACACCCTGTTTTCAGGGTAAAAAGTGGCTTTAAATAATTCCACTAGGGAAATAGAAGGACTGGCGCGCATTCTTATAGAATCTCAGCAGCCCAGATATCTTTTTAAAATCAGTCCTGTGTGAGGGTGTGTGTAATCTACCTATCATCTATCGCTTCGTTTGTTTGGTATCAAAGAATCAACAGTAATGTAATAACGATAATAATACTCATAATAGTAAGACCTGTTCTTTAAAGAAGACAGACGATCAGAACAGTTCTATTTTTTATTTATAAAACTAGAGACACTATCCAACATGACATTTGATCTCCAATGTGCAAAGAGACTCTAAGCATGGTGAACTGCTCTTAGTAAACATTTTAAACATTTCAGAAATCATCAGGGTGGCATAACTAATGTTCTAGGTGTTTAAGTAAAAAAAAAAAAAAAAACTCCCGTATTTAACAAGTTCTCGTTTCTCATTTTCTTGCATGTTTACAAAGAAAAATATTTCTGCCTGGGCCAACATCTGAGCACTCATATATGCTTTCTTTTTTTTTATAAAAAGAGAGTTTTTAGCTTTATTTAAATTGGAAAGCAACAATGTGAAGATTGGAGACAGGATCTTAATCCCCTGACACAGCACAGAGCCTGAGGTCTGGGTAGGGACTCTGGTCATGAATTGTGGTGAACATGCATGAGAAAACTGGGGTATAAAAATACCACTATAGTGTAGCAGTCAGGGTTAAAAGAAAAAAAAACTACTAGTCCACTCAATGATAACTATAAGAAAACAATTAATTTATTGTGTTCTCGCTTGCCTGTTGCAATGTCTTAGCAGGGAATTAGTAAAGTAATAGAGATAGATAGATGGATAGAGATAGATAGATAGATAGATAGATAGATTACCAAATACAAGTGTTAACAGAGTGATATTTAAATGTTTATATTTGGAGTTCCAATAATTGTTGATAAGGTATGGTTTTTTTTGTGTTTTTTTAAAAAAGCTTTATTTCATGAACAGCTATACTTTAACAGCATGGATAAGATACAATAATAGAATATTGTTATTCGCACATGGTATCTGTTTTAACATTAATAATGGTAATCAGTAGCTTGAAATAGTAACATAATGCTCATCAATGAAATCCATATGTTGCTTAAAGTTGCAACATCTTGATTAAACAACAGTTAAACCAAACTTATTCCAACTCAGTTCTCCAACTAAAACAGTTGGAATATTCACACGCATTTCTAAACAATGCACTCCATATAAGGAGGAAGGAAAGTCAGAGAGAGAAGGAAAGGAAAGTGGAAAGTGATAAAAAGTGAGGTAAAGAGATAGGGGAGAGAGGAGGAGGAGAGAAAAAAAAAGTGGGGGGGAGTGGGGGGGGAGTGGGGGGGGGGAAGGAGGGAGGAGGAAGACATCCAGTCCGACACACTCCCCAGACCACAGCAAGACCAATTGAGCTCCTTTACCACCACCAACATCTTATAAGGCCTTGCCCTCCCAGATTAATATCATATATTCATGGGTTTCCATTTTACTAGACTTCATGTAATGGAACCGTTCCAAACTCAGCAGATCCCCGACCCCAGCCCTCCACTCCCCCAGAGTCGGCACCTGTGTAGATTTCCAGTGCTTCGGGATAAGACCCTTTGCACAGTTTAAAAACAGGAGGAACAATTGGCGTTTTGCTTCTTCAACGATCTTTGGTATTTCATGATAAATGAGGTACTTAGGATCGGGAGGCAGAATCATCTTCAGGAGCCTACTAGCCTCCCCAAATACCCCTTCCCAAAAGGGCTGCACAAGAGGGCACCGCCACGACAAGTGCAGCAACAAACCTTCCTCTCCACAGCCCCTCCAGCACTCCCCACTCAAATGATGGTATATCTTTCTCAGCCTCTGCGGAGTCATATACCACCTGCTCAGGAACTTGAAATGCATTTCCTGGAGTCGTATCGACACCAAAGCTTTTTTCGCTTTATTAAATATTGATCGCCAAGCCAATGTACCAAACTCAACGCCCAGCTCTCTGTGCCATGCAGCCACATATGAAGGCTTAGCCTCTCCATCACCCTCTATTAGCAGTTTATATAGTAAGCAGACTAGGTGGCGCGGAAAAGTTGGTGAGGTACAAAGTACCTCAAATGGAGTTTTCTGTCTGGTCAGAAGTTCTTTATTTCGATAGAGCATGCAGTTTTAAGCAACTTTCTAATTTACTCCTGTTATCAATTTTTCTTCATTCTCTTGATATCTTTATTTGAAAAAGCAGGAATGAAAGCTTAGGAGCCAGGCCATTTTTTGTTTAGCACCCTGGATAGCGCATGCTGATTGATGATTACATTTAGCTAGATTTAGCCACCAATCAGCAAGCACTACCCAGGTGCAGAACCTAAAATGGGTCGTCTCCTAAGCTTTCATTTCTGCTTTTTTAAATAATTTGAGGAAGCACTTCTTTACAGAAAGAGTGATTGATTTATGGAATAAACTTCCTCAAGAGGTAGTAGCAACAAACACTGTGGGGGACTTTAAAAATGCATGGGACAAGCATAGGGCTATCCTACGAACTAGATAAGTTTATACTGTTAGGTAAGGTCGGGCAGACTTGCTGGGCCTATGGCTCTTATCTGCCGTCAATATCTATGTTTCTATGTTTCTATGTAAGAGAATGAAGAAATATTGATAATAGGAGTAAATTAGAAAGTTGCTTAAAATTGCATTCTCTATCTGAATCATCAAAGAAAAAAATTTGGGTTTAGTATCCCTTTAAGTAGTAACTGCTCTTCTTCAAAGTACAAACATGGGAGTCAAAATATACGTTGAATTTATAGCTTATAAACCTATAGTTAAAAACTTTCAAAATCACTTGTAATTTCATATTTTCTTTTCACTTCCTCACTAAATATTAGCTCTGGCAGAAGGGTTTTATCTGCTTTAGTGAGACACAGTGGGTGACTCAAAAGTCAGTGTCCTCTTGTTGTGCTGTATGTGCCTTCAGTGCTCTGACACAGATGCTGGAGTCTAGTATTGCTGTGGAAACAGCTGAGGGAGAGACAGAGGAAGGAGGATAGGAAGGAGAAGAGAGTCTGCAACTACTATTGCTCACTCAGCCGAGCTACTGTCCCCTCTGTACTAGCTGAGTGTTAGCAAATTTAAATACCCCACTATGCACAAAGGAGACCTCTGCTCTGTTTAATTCCCCTATGCCCTTTTATACAAGCTATAATCCCAAACACATACCCCTGCAAAGTCCTTTATGTATGCTACATGGCCATATGAGACCTAAGATACAGCCCTATTAGGTCATCCATATGCTCAAATGAGACATTGGATCACATCAAAGCCTGCAAAAGCCCATTATGTCTGATGTATGGCCACTGCAGCTTGCTTTATATCAGCTATATGTATAAAAGAAATCATATGTTACCTTCTGGTGTGTTGTACTGCTTCTTTTACCCACATACTGAATGCTACATTATGTGACAACACTGTATGTGCATAATTTAAGGAGAAAGATCGGAAGGGTGCAGAGCCAGGCTCAGCAGTCAGTAAAAGGAGTGGCAATGCCAATGGGAAAGAAGGTGGCACCAGAAGTTGAGATCAATCCCAGTAAAACCCCAGTGTGCCAGATTTGCCTTGTTGTGAGCCCTTCTACTTTTTTTAATCACCTCCTGTTGTTCTTTTACTACATTATTAAAATAAAATATGTAAATGGAGATATTTATGTATTCTGTTAGTTTTCTACAAAACTGTTTTAGAGCAGCTGTAGTACATAATGTGCAGTTTTTTCTAAATAACTTTGCTTTTGAAACTGCACTATATATTCTTACTTGTCTAAAGTCCACTTACTGGAAAGAAACAGCACTTGTTCCAATAGTTAGTGTTCCATGCGCCATATAAAAATAAATCAAGCAAAAGACTACATGTATAAGCTCACTAGGTAAGCAAACCTGCCTCCAGCACAAAACTTCACAGCATACATTTTTTCCGTTCAAGTCAGAGAAACCACGTAGAGGTATGCAAACACTCTCAGAACTGTCACTCTTAGTTTCCATTCATTTTGCATAGATCAGCTATTGAAGTGCATCACATAATCAGTACTTTAGAGTGATGTTTCTGACTTTTTTAGTTATATTTGTAACAGGATTGTTTAAGAACCCAAAACAAGATGCATTCTTTAACATCATCAAAACTGGGTAACACAATTAAAACTGGCTATACATTGTTTGTTTGCTTTTGTTTTGCTGTATGAGAAATAAATTTAATAAACATATTAATTACAATAGGCCATGATCTACACATTAAACACATTACATTAAAGCACTCTAGTTTTTACATAATTATATGGGCCTGTTCACTAATGAGTGGTATATGAGCTTTTATAAAATAACCTAGGAGTTGATGAACAGGCTGAGCCAGTATATTTAAGCCGCACTCATTTATTCCTTAAGGGACAATAAACACATACATTTTCCTGTACCTCAATTCATAGACGCTAGTGAGGGGGCCAAGTTGTAAAGACTAGATCGTGTTCAAAATTCATTGTGCATCACTTCACCTGTATTATTTCTGAGTTTGGTTAGTGGGTGTTTTTGACATTAACATTTATAATTATGTGAGGTGCCCAGTACATGCTATCTCACACATTTCATGAGAACTGCTATCAACAGACAATAATTACAACAAAAACAACATTTATGAAACACACTTGAATGGTTTATGTAAATCTTTGAAATAGTTAGTGTAGGGCCCAGCATGGGCCTGGAGCGTGCTAAGGGTTAAGACTGTAGGTTAGTGGGGTAGGAGAAGAGGGTTGGATAAGTGTCTGCAAAAATATTGCAGAAGTATGGAGGGCCCCTCATTACTTTAAAAGCTGGGAACCAGCAAGCTACTTCCTCTTCTCCATCCAGTCACAAAGGTGTGAAGTCTCTTCTTTGAACACGCATTGTTCAAGACGTTCAGCTTTACCTCCAAGACGTTATATGGAAGGTCAGGATCCATCTGCTTCTGCCGGGAGAAATAAGCAGATAAGTATTGCTTCTCTATCTGAGAAGGATATTGATGTTATACCCCCCACTCAAATGCAGCATGAGATCCAGGCCTTAGTACATGTTTATCATAGTGATCAGGATGTAAATTTTGGGATTACTCCTAGTGAATCTCAGCATGATATGCAATCTGAACAACCTCCTATAAATCTGGCATCAGTGTTGCAAACTCATCATTTGCCAGATATTCAGTTGGCCCCCCTTTTTGCAGCGGTTCCGCCATCTGCGGCTACGGATGTTTCATCATTCCTTGCATCCATTGTGGCTGCGATGGCTGCATCAGCAGGACAAATTTCACCCTCGGGTGTTATTAATACTGCCACACCCCCCGTGCCAATAATGCCCATACTGGATATTAATTATGTGCCCCCGGTACAGTATAACATCCATCCAGTCTCTGTAACTGTGCCTCTTTCTACCACCACACTCCCATTGCTTTCAAACGCCCTTCCGATCCAAATGCAGTCTTCATTAAGTCAACCGGAACCCATTTAAACCCCTATACAAACCACTCAGGCCATGCAGCCTAGTACTCAGCATCCGAATGTGTCAGGCCCAGCTACACAGCAGCTCAATGACTCGCGGCCTACTTCCGGTAATGTAGATCCGGCACGAGCGTCACCGGAAGTTGCTAAGGAGGGTGCGGCCACTTCTGGTTTACGTGACGGCCAAGATGGCAGCAGCACGGTAATGACTTACAGCACAGCAAAAAGTGGTAGCAAAAACGGCAGCCAATAGAACCGGATCTCAAATAAGGGGCAAAATGTCTAGAGTTAATAAAAGGCCTCTGGAATTTATAATTGGTAAAGGGCTAACTTCACTTTCAAATGTTAGATCAGATGCAGGCAATAGGCCATTAAGTAGTCCTATCAATATGTCAAACGCAGTAAGACAGGATAATTATTTTCCTCAGCCTGGAATTAATACTAATATCCCAGGTCACCAAAATAATTCCTTGATAGATTCTAGGAGTGAGAATGAAGGGTTAAGTCCGCAAAACAGGGGTAACCCTTCCTCCCACTTGAATGAATTGGGTTCTGTTGTGCAAAGCAGTGTGAATGATGGTGGACATCAAAACAGGGGAGGTACTAATGTAACTTCTTTGAATGAAAATTCTGGGACTGTTAACTCTTTGCATACTTCTTCTATGCCAGTCTCTTCTTCTTCCCTGTGTACCATCTTTGATACCCCCGGTTCCAATGTACAATGTGCGCGCAAGTTGTTGGATCTCTTGCAGGGGGTGTTGTCAGCAGATCAATCAAGCACAGCCTTGACCATTCCTCCAGGAGCATCAACTTTGCAGGTGATGATGCAACAGGTGATTAGGGGTATTTCAAGGGATCATCAAGGGTCAACTCCCTCAACTTAACAGGGGCGGAAACACCATCAGCGGTAGCAGCCACATCATTGCCGAACCCGGCACCTGCAGTACACGGTGAGTCTTGCACATTTACCGTAATTATTCCTCAGACTCCTCCCCTACTGACACAGATTCCGATAGCGACACATCTTTAGGTCTGCAGGGAAAGGGTCAAAAGAGGATGTTTAGTATGCTAAAAAAAATCCTAAGGGAAGGGAAAGTCATTCAGTGTATCCCCCCTCCTAGTACAGAACGCACCCCCTTTGGTTGCTATTTCCGAAAGAAAGGCTGCATTGTATGGAGATGCAAGCCCAGCAAAAATGTACTCACTTAACGCTCATTTGCATCCCAAAATAGTGAAGCATATACACTAAGGTAAATACATTAATATTTTTGACTTGTCGATTGATGCTTATAGGCAACGAGAAAGGAGTGTGGAGGGGACAGGCCCTAAGAAATTTAAATGCCCAGACACTTTTGATGAGTGGCTGCAATGTTTTAGGGTCTTCTCTTCCTGCTACCTCAAGAAATACCACTCTCAAAATTTGGCCATTTTAAAATATACGGATACCATTCATTGGATCCAAAGACACCATAGTGATGGGATATGGAGGGAGTACGATTCTGAATTTAGAAGAAAAATGTCTGGCAACCCTGTCCTAACATTCCACTGATTCCCAGTTATGGCAGCATATGGACCCTTCCAATCCTTCCTCCGCCCCTTCCAAGAATACTAGTTTACAAACATTTTGTGGCAATAGAAATTTAAAGAGGGGCAGGGCATGCTGGTTATTTCAGTGAGGAAAATGTGAGAGAGGCAAATCCTGTAGTTTCCAACACGTCTGCAAATTCTGCGATGGCCCCCACCCAGGTAATGACTGCCTTAAGTGTAAAGACACCCCGGCAACCGGGAAACCCCCCTAATTCCAATATGGCAACAAAAGACACGGTCGCCAGTGATGGTTCACGTGCTTGAACCATGGTTGCATAATTACCCAGATCAGGCAGCAGCAAAATTACTGTGGGAGGGTTTTACTTATGGGTTTATGATCCCGGTTTGTCACTCAATTAAAGGCTCAAAAGTCCATAGAAGTTTGGTTTTGGCCTACCAGCACCCTCTGGTAGTTAAAGAAAAAATAAATAAAGAGTTAGCTATGGTTCATATGATAGGACCATTCCCCTATCCTCCCCTTCCAAATTTAGTGGTATCCCCCTTAGGGGTTGTGACCAAAAAAGAACCAGGAAAATTTTGCCTTATTCAGCCCCTTTCATACCCCAAGGGTAGCTCAGTTAATGGTGCCATAAACCCTCAGCTAAGTTCAGTGCACTACCAGGGAGGGGTGCGCTAATGGCAAAATTAGACATTGAGGCTGCTATTCGGTTGTTGCCCCTTCATCCATCAGTTTTTCCCCTTATGGGTTGCAAGTTCCAGGGTGAATTCTATGTGGATCGCTGCCTGCCCATGGGTTCTGCGCTTTCTTGCACCCTCTTTGAGTCCTTCAGCAATTTCCTTTATTGGGCTGTGGAGTGTAAAGCGGGTAGTGATTCCATAGCTCATTACCTGAACGATTTCCTTCTGGTAGGGAGAGCAGATTCGGATGAATGTTTGAGGCTTATGAACGAGATGCAGAATCTTATGTCCCAATTTGGGGTCCCCCTAGCTGAGGATAAGACCCAAGGCTCCACTACTTGCCTAACCTTTCTAGGTATTGAGGTAGACACTGTAGAGATGGTTTATAGACTTCCAGTTGATAAGATCGAAACTATGTTAGAGGCTGTCCAGGTGGCTGCTAGCAGTAAGCTTATTTTACTGAAGCAACTCCAATCTCTCTTAGGTCTACTACATTTTGCTTGCAAAGTCATCCCTATGGGAAAAGTTTATAATCAGAGACTAGAGAGACAACTTAGCGGTAGATCTAGGCCCACACAAAAAATTACACTCACAAAGGATTTGGTGACAGATTTATTAGTCTGGGAATAATTCCTGGTAAAATTTAATGGTGTGCGTATTTGGTGCTCTGGACTGGTATCTAGCCAGCTTTTACACCTTTTTACTGATGCAGCAGGATCACATGGCTATGGGGCTTATTTTCAGGGTGAATGGAATGCGGGGAAGTGGCCGAGCGAGTGGGTAACTCTGGGCTTGACTCGCAATTTAACTCTCCTTGAACTTTTTCCCATAGTCATGTCAGTTGAACTTTTGGGGAATAAATTCTCAGTTAGAACTATTGTGTTCTGGACAGACAACATCAGCGTGGTATACGCAATTAATAACTTGTTGGCCACCTCTTCGGTAGTAGTGACATTGTTGCGCCATCTGGTGTTGCGCTGTCTAGAGCTCAATATTCAATTCATAGCGAAACATGTCCCTGGGGTGAATAACGTAGTGGCTGATGCGTTATCTAGATTTGAGTGGGAAACCTTTAGACGATTAGTACCCAACGTGGCTACAGTGGGTTTACTTTGTCCTGATTTCCTTTGGCAGCTTATCGGTCCTGGATAGCTTTACTACC
The DNA here is from genome assembly GCF_027579735.1 of Bombina bombina. Taxonomy (NCBI): domain Eukaryota; kingdom Metazoa; phylum Chordata; class Amphibia; order Anura; family Bombinatoridae; genus Bombina; species Bombina bombina. The sequence continues at coordinate 627,796,646 of NC_069499.1, read as the reverse complement.
CCTGGTGCGTGCCTCCTTGGCCCCGTCTACCTGGCACTCTTATGTGAGACTCTGGAGTAAATGGGATCAGTTTTGCAATTCCAGGGGCGTTGAGTCTGTTCAGGGATCTCAGGCGACTTTATGTGACTGGTTGGTGAGTTTACACGCCGCTAGGGCACATCAGGGTGCCATTCAGTCTCGTTTGGCATCGTTGTCCTTCTTTTATAGATAATTAGCTTTGCCAGATCCTGCAAATTAATTTTTTATTCGGCAAGTAGTGAAAGGATGGAGTCAATCACAGCCATAAAAAAAAGGACTCACGGGAGCCTATCACCAGGGACCGGCTTGAGCAGGTGGTCTCTGCATTGGAAGTCATTTGTGCTTTAAAATTTGAATCATTATTATTCCAAACTGCTTTCGTGTAAGCTTTCTCAGTGGCTCTATGAGTGGGCGAGTTAGTGGCCCCTTCAAAGAGAATATGGGGCAGAGGTGTACAGTTAGAACACGTTAGGGCCTCCCCAGACTCACTGCTCTTGTTTATTCCCTTTTCAAAAACTGACCAATTAGGTAAGGGTGTTTGGCTAACTATCCTCCTAGTCGCTGATAGCCCTTGCTGTCTAGTGAAGTTAATAAATGAGTTTACAAGGCTCAGGCCGTCGACACCTGGGCAATTCTTGATCCATGTGGATGGAAGCTCCCTTTCAAAATTTTTGATTAGTCGGGTATTGAATAGAGCAGCGAATAAAGCAGGGCTGGATGTTTCTAGAATAGCACCACACTCTTTTCACATAGGGGTTGCCACTAATGCAGCACCCGTTGATAACATCAAACGTTTGTGGCGTTGGTGCTCCAATCATTTTAGAGGGTATGTTTGTCCGATTGTTTTAAACTGGCAGTAATATTCCCCAGATACTAATCTCTTTTAATTTTCACAGGAGGCACACCGGGAGCAAATTGTGTTTGGATCGTGGGACACTCCTATGTTCATTGGGTCGCTGTTTGGTGCGCTTCACATCCTGTGGGGCAAAATTTGGGCTTCCCAGCTTCCAAGGCATCTTTTAGGTGGCTAGGGCATAGGGGAATGTGTTGGCCGGAGTTAGTTGACATAATTTCCTAGGCCCTCTTACGATGGGGGAAACCTCACATCATGGTTATTCACCTGAGGGGTAATGATGTAGGTACTGTACCAGTCCTACAATTGATAAAAATAGTAGACTTTAAATGAATCAGAACCTGCATTCCGGGAGTTACCTTAGGTTGGTCCAATGTTATACCAAGATTACATTGGAGACACACATATGTCCTTTCATAATGCAGCCTATAGGGTACGAAAGAAAATCAATTCTTCTTTGGCCAAGACCGCCACAGAATCTGGTGGCTTTGTGGTACGGCACAAAGCCATCACGGCCGACAGAGCAGATTTATATCGTAGGGATAAGGTTCACCTAACTGATATAGGCCTGGATTTATTTCTAGGAATATACAGAGGTCTATTTCACCCCTTCTGTAAGTCAGGCTGTGGTTAATGGCGGCAAGGGAGTTATTAAAATGCTACCTTGTCTTGTGGCGGGAGCCTTTAATCCTTTAAGTTAGTGTAGGGCCCAGCATGGGCCTGGAGTGTGCTAAGGGTTAAGGCTGTAGGTTAGTGGGATAGGAGAAAAGGGTTGGATTAGTGTTTGCAACAATGTTGCAGAAGTATGGAGGGCCCCTCCTTACCTTAAAAGCTGGGAAAAAGCAAGCTACTTCCTATTCTACATCCAGTCCTAAAGGTGTGAAGTCTCCTGCCCTCCCTTCCCTCTTCAGATGGAGGCTACTCCCCAGTGCTAATAGCAGGGTTATGACTAGTCACTCTAAGCCTGAGTAAGACCATAGTGGTAATGTATTATTCTCCTCCCTCTGTTTATTAGGCTCAAGCGGCTTGGTTGCAGAGGACCCTTACATTACAGGTGGAGAATTCTTGCACTCTGGCTGCGGGGGGTCGCAGGCCTGTTGCGCAGGAGAATGTACCTAGAGGGAGTGATGACCAAGCAATAGGGGAGGGGCTGTAGGCCTCATGTGCACATGAGGTAACCACTCTCCCTCCCCCGAGGGGTGGTGGTCACATGATCTCAGAAACCCCTCAGCAACATCTCATGGAGCAGAGTAAATTCTGTTGCTAATTCTGTTTTGGGCCGCTGATCTACTGCAGTGCTGGGTTAGTTGATTCTCTTTGCCACCATCATAGTGTTCTGTTGGTTTAAAGTTTAATAAGTTATAAGTTAAATAAAATTCTTGACCAGTGACAGTCATAACTATTTTGAGTTCAAGTTTTTTTTTTTTTTTTTTTATCTCCAGAGATGTGGGACAGCTATGGGGGCAAAATGTGCCCCCTCCTATGCCAACCTGTACATGGGTTGGTGGGAGATGCCCACATCTTTGGAGATTCAAACCCCTTCAGGACCAATATAGTCTATTATGGAAGATATATTGACGATCTCCTATTTATCTGGCAGGGGGATCAAGCCAGTATTTGTGGCTATATCAGCTAGCTACATTAATAACAACAATTTAAATCTTCAGTTCACACACAAGATACAAGGAGAGTCCAATAATTTCCTAGACATAACTCTGAAGGGGGTAGGAGAGGAAACTGTGGAGACTAACATGTATAGAAAACCTATTTCTGGCATCTCTGTTCTTCATGCCAAAAGTTGCCACCCTGATCATGTGCCCTACGCTATTGCCAAGGGCCAAATTATTCTAGCTAAAAGAAACTGCTCCAGTGAGGAAACGTTTGTGAAACAGAAAAAAAACATGCTAGACCGCCTAGAAAAACGTGGTTACTCTAAAAGAGTTCTTAAAAGAGCTAGCCGGGAAGTTCATAATATAGATAGGAAGACCCTTTTGACAGAGAGACCAGGTGTTAAAGCCAATGAAGACAAATAAGGGGTAACATTTGTTATGGACCATAGTTGCGAATATAGCCAAATCTGCAATATTGTGAGGAAACACTATAGACTACTTGTAGCCAAGGATACATTGATAGATTGTGTTTCTAAGGGATTAGATGTTCCTATCACAGGAACAAATCCCTTGGTAACTACCTGTCCCCTTCAGTATTAAGTAGACCCCAAAATTCGATGAGCTCTTGGTTAACTAGTAAAGGGATGTTCAAATGTGGTAACACTCGTTGCAAAGCTTGTGACTAGTCTCTGATTCATTTACATCCTCTGTTACCAACCAAAGTTTTGATATCAATTACTGCATTAATTGCACGTCTAACTATGTTATATACCTGATAACCTGCGTCCTGTGTAAAGTTCAATACAAGGTCTCATATCAGGGAACATGTGTCAACCATTAATGTTGGAAAATCCTCTTCCCCAATAGTTTAGCACTTTGTACAGGTATATGAGAAAGATTGAACTAGCTTTAAATGGCAGACAATAGACAATGTACCTTACCCTAAATAGGGGGGAGATAGGCAGAGACTGCTGGAGAAGAGAGAAATGTTATGGATTTTTAAACTATCCACGAGAGTGCCCTTAGGTCTCAATGCTGAATATAAACTGATAAACTATTGAGATTAAGTCTCCTCTCTTCTCCAGCAGTTCTCATCCTTATCCATTATGTATTTCATTTAGCCCTCTCATGAGCTTTCATTACTATAACATCTTGCTATGCATTAGGTGGATATTATTTTATGTGTTTATATTACACCTTTATATTTTCCTAATTCCCTGTTAATAATTTTATATTGGAATGTCACTTTGTTTGTAGTAACAGAGATGATTTTCTAGTGGATGTCAATTTTTTGCCCACTTTACTGGCACATTTGCTGCAGATCCTCTTGTTTCTACATTATGCCATTACCTCTTTATTTTGGAAATATTGTTATTTGCTGATGTAGCTCATTGAATAATCTTGTTGATCCTTAGTCAAACACCAGCTGTGTTTGCTTATGTTATATTTTCCACTCTCTCTCTCTATATATATATATATATTTACATCTCTATGAAACTAACTTTATTACATTGTAGCATAGGAGAGTGTTTAAATCTGTGAATTAATTATACTTGTGGTATTCGTAATGTATAGTAAGTGTGTAACCTTTTTTACCAAATAGGTGTTTAATACACCCCCTTTTTAAGGAGTGTGTAAATGCAATTTATCTGTTGTGAGTACGACTCAATGCCGAAACGCGTAAACTGTTGTTCTTGAATACCTTTATGTTGCCCTCTGTGGGATTTTAAGTCTTTAATTACAATTAAAGTGAAGTTTTATTCCGCATTGCTGCTTCGTCTTCTTAATTGGTTCCAGTTTGCATAGCCTGCTTGAAGCAGCGATACCTCCTGACGTTCCGGTGCATCCCACGATCCCATTGGTCTATCCGGGGTTGTGACGTTGGCGATATCTAATCAAGAGGTTGGTCACGAGATTGAGCTGGACGAATCGGATCCAGGTCGGGTAAGAAGCGAGCACGCTGTATGCGTGTGTGAGCTGCAGATTCCAGCAGCTGAGAAGACTTCCCCGACTGAATTACGATCCAGGACAAAGTCTGTTCCTTACAAGGTATCTTGGGGTCACAAGAGGCATATTGGATCTTTAAGCTTAAGACCCAAGTGCCTCTTGGATTTAATTCAGAGCATGATATTATCAACTGCTGGTTTTAAATCAGTAGGAACTAAACATGATTAAATAAGGATATAAAATAGTACTAGTAAAAAACTAAACCGATAAAGTTTAGGTATAAACATTGAACCCAATACATGGACAAGCTATAGCTTAGGTGTGAGCTATGGCCTTACACCTATCAATTATAACTATATACTATATGTTTAGGTCAGCATATTTCTGTATCTACATATAGAGAGTTTAAACTATGCTATAATCTTTAAATATGGAAACGCTATATAAATTAATAGTGAAATGGATAGAGTAGAAGTTATATGTCAAAAAGAATATATGAGGGGGAGTTAACTTTATATGTAATTTACTCTGTGCCATAATATGTAGAAATTCTAAGTCAAAGGATGTGACCGGTTGCACTTACATAACAAACTGGGCAAATTAATAAATGATTTATAAATTATGTATTTATTGTATTAATATAATATACAATAAGAAGTAAACCTTAACTAAAATACTATTAATAACATATAAGTTCATATATATTTATCAAATATAGAACTAATAACTGTTTATCATAACCTTATATTAGCTCAAAAGCCCAACGGCTAGATTACGAGTTGTGCGTTAAGTTAAAAAAAGCAGCGTTAACAGGTCCTAATGCTGCTTTTTTAGGCCCGCTGCTAATCTGAGTCTTGCAGTTTTAGGGTCACCACACACTTCTTTGGCCTTACCGCAAAACGATCTACGTAAACTTTGTAAAGTCTTTTTTCTAGGGACTTCCATAGCACCGGATTTACGAGTCTGTCCTGGCAGGCCAAAAAATGAGCAGTATACCCTACCCTGTCAAGAGTCCTAATGCATTTAAAAGTCATAGTTAAAAGTTTTATGGTACAACGCCGTAGCATAAAACTCATAACTAAAGTGCTAAAAAGTACACTAACACCCATAAACTACCTATTAACCCCTAAACCGCATTGCAAACAGTAAAATACATTTTTTAACCCCTAATCTGCCGCTCCGGACACCGCCGCCACCTACATTATATTTATGAACCCCGAATCTGCTGCCCCCAACATCGCCGCCACCTACATTATATTTATTAACCCCTAATCTGCCGCCCCCAATGTCGCCACAACCTACCTACACTTATTAACCCCTAATCTGCCTCCCCCAACATCGCCGACACTGTAATAAACATATTAACCCCTAAACCACCGCACTTCCGGCTCGCAAACATTAGTTAAATATTATTAACCTCTAATCTGCTGCCAACTACCTACATTTATTAACCCCTAATCTTCCGCCCCCAACGTCGCCGCCACTATACTAAATGTATTAACCCCTAAACCTAAGTCTAACCCTAACACCCCCTAACTTAAATATAATTTAAATAAATCTAAATAAAATTACTATAATTACCTAAATTATTCCTATTTAAAACTAAATACTTACCTATAAAACAAACCCTTAGCTAGCTACAATATAACTAATAGTTACATTGTAGCTAGCTTAGGGTTTATTTTTATTTTACAGGCAAGTTTGTATTTATTTTATCTAGGTAGAATAGTTATTAAATAGTTATATACTATTTAATAACTACCTAGTTAAAATAAATACAAAAGTACCTGTAAAATAAAACCTAACCTAAGTTACACTAACACCTAACACTACACCATAATTAAATAAATTTACTAAATTAAATACAATTAAATAAATTAAATTAAATTATCTAAAGTAAACCCCCCCCCCACTAAATTACAGAAAATAATAAACAAACTACAGATATTTAAACTATTTACACCTAATCTAATAGCCCTATCAAAATAAAAAAAGCCCCCCCCCCCCAAATAAAAAAAACCCTAGCCTAAACTAAACTACCAATAGCCCTTAAAAGGGCCTTTTGCGGGGCATTGCCCCAAAGTAATCAGCTCTTTTACCTGTAAAAAAAATACAAGCAACCCCCCCAACAGTAAAACCCACCACCCACACAAACAACCCCCCAAATAAAATACTATCTAAAAAAAAATAAGCTCCCCATTGCCCTGAAAAGGGCATTTGAATGGGCATTGCCCTTCAAAGGGAAGTTAGCTCTTTTGCAGGCCCAAAGTCCGTAACCTAAAAATAAAACCCACCCAATACACCCTTAAAAAACCTAACACTAACCCCCTGAAGATCGATTTACAGTTCTGAAGATCCGACATCCATCCTCAAGGAAGCGGCAGAAGTCTTCATCCAAGCCGGGCGAAGTGGTGCTCCAGACGGGCAGAAGTCTTCATCCAGACGGCAACTTCTATCTTCATCCATCTGACGCGGAGCGGGTCCATCTTCAAGACATCCGACGCGGAGCATCCTCTTCATCCGACGGACTAACGACGAATGAAGGTACCTTTAAGTGACGTCATCCAAGATGGCGTCCCTTATATTCCGATTGGCTGATAGAATTCTATCAGCCAATCGGAATTAAGGTACAAAAAATCCTATTGGCTCAGCCAATAGGATTGAAGTTCAATAGGATTGAAGTCAGATGAAGAGGATGCTCCACGTCGGATGTCTTGAAGATGGACCCGCTCCGCGTCGGATGGATGAAGATAGAAGATGCCGTCTGGATGAAGACTTCTGTCTTTCTGGAGGACCACTTCGCCTGGCTTGGATGAAGACTTCTCCCGGCTTCGTTGAGGACTTCAGCCGGTTGGATGAAGACTTCTGCCACTTCCTTGAGGATGGATGTCGGATCTTCAGGGGGTTAGTGTTAGGTTTTTTTAAGGGTGTATTGGGTGGGTTTTATTTTTAGGTTAGGGACTTTGGGCCTGCAAAAGAGCTAACTGCCCTTTTAAGGGCAATGCCCATCCAAATGCCTTTTCAGGGCAATGGGGAGCTTAGTTTTTTTTAGATAGTATTTTATTTAGGGGGTTGTTTGTGTGGGTGGTGGGTTTTACTGTTAAAGAGCTGATTACTTTGGGGCAATGCCCCGCAAAAGGCCCTTTTAAGGGCTATTGATAGTTTAGTTTAGGCTAGGGTTTTTTTTTTTATTTTGGGGGGGCTTTTTTTATTTTGATAGGGCTAATAGATTAGGTGTAATTAGTTTAAATATCTGTAATTTGTTTATTATTTTCTGTAATTTAGTGTTTGTTTGTTTTTGTACTTTAGCTAATTTAATTTAATTTATTTAATTGTATTTAATTTAGTAAATGTATTTAATTATAATGTAGTGTTAGGTGTTAGTGTAACTTAGGTTAGGTTTTATTTTACAGGTACTTTTGTATTTATTTTAGCTAGGTAGTTATTAAATAGTTAATAACTATTTAATAACTATTCTACCTAGTTAAAATAAATACAAACTTGCCTGTAAAATAAAAATAAACCCTAAGCTAGCTACAATGTAACTATTAGTTATATTGTAGCTATCTTAGGGTTTATTTTATAGGTAAGTATTTAGTTTTAAATAGGAATAATGTAGTTAATGATAGAAATTTTATTGAGACTTATTTAAATTAAATTTAAGTTAGGGGGTGTTAGGGTTAGACTTTTAGGTTTAGGTTTTAGGTTTAGGGGTTAATACATTTAGTATAGTGTCGACGACGTTGGGGGCGGCAGATTAGGGGTTAATAATATTTAACTAATGTTTGCGAGGCGGAAATGCGGCTGTTTAGGGGTTAATAAGTGTAGGTAGGTGGAGGTGACATTGGGGGCGGCAGATTAGGGGTCAATAAATATAATGTAGGTGGCAGTGATGTTGGGGGCAGCAGATTAGGGGTTCATAAGTATAATGTAGGTGGCGGCGGTGTCCAGAGCGGCAGATTAGGGGTTAATAAATATAATGCAGGTGTCGGCGATGTCGGGGGTGGCAGATTAGGGATTAATAAGTGTAAGATTAGGGGTGTTTAGACTCGGGGTTCATGTTAGGGTGTTAGGTGTAGACATAAATTTTATTTCCCCATTGGAATCAATGGGGCTGCGTTACTAAGTTTTACGCTGCTTTTTGGCAGGTGTTAGACTTTTTCCCAGCCGGCTTTCCCCATGGATTCCTATGTGGAAATCGTGCACGAGCACGTACGACCAGCTCACCGCTGACTTAAACAGCGCTGGTATTGGAGTGCGTTAAGGAGCAACATTTTGCTCAACGCTCACTTCTTGTCTTTTAACGACGGGTTTGTAAAAACCCATAATACCAGCACTGTAGGAAAGTGAGCGGTGAGACAAAACCACTCATTAGCACCGCATAGCCTCTAACGCAAAACTCGTAATCTAGCCGCAAGTTTGTTAGCAATTACATCTAGTCATATCACTTATATATATATGCAGCCACCAATCAGCAGCTAGCACCTAGCTTTTCTACATAAACCTTTCAGCAAAGAATAACAAGAGAAGAAAGCAAATTAAATAATAGAAGTAAATTGGAAAGTTGTTTAAAATTGTATGGTTTGTCTAAATCATGAATGTCTAATTATGACTTTAATGTCCCTTTAAGTAGATGAAAACATGTAAAACATATTTATGCAATATTCATATTTAATAAAGTGTTATACTGTGTTTGTACTGTAAATATTTCACATTACAATGTTCTGCACATAGCAGAATTTGTTCAAAGTATTTCTAAATAGATATTCCTATATATATCTGTATATATCTATGTATATATAATCATCTATATTCTACAAAAAACAATCAGATATATGTAGAAATATTTATTTATGAATAAATAGAACATTTTCTTCTATGTGAAGAACATTGGAATGGGAAATATTCATATTTTCATGTCGGGTTAGCGCACCTGAGAATATGCGATCATGTTTGCACGCGAGTTGGGTGTTTTTTCCAATTTTATTGCTCCATTGACTTCTAGGAGTAATAATCTCATGAAATATTCTGTTTGGCTTTTTACACGTGTCCGGTTAGCGCGCAAGCAAAAACAGTTTACTTTTAATACAATCCAACACACTCAAAAAGCTTACTTCTAGCTGATTTGGTGCTTGAGCAGGAGCGTTTAATAGCGCTCCACTTGTAATCTGGCCCAAAGTGTTTCTGGGTATGATTTTAGGACAAAAATGGGCAAGGAGGACCAGAAGTCTCAAAAGGAGACTGTCCCCATAGATGTGGGACTATTGGAAACTCTATGCTGTATAAAACGAGTCTCACCGTTTGCTCAACTTAGTATTTCCTGCTTTTTTTCATAGCCCTGTGCATATTCATAAAGACTCTTAACTATGTACTTCTTGCAGGTCTGTCTAAAAATACATCATAAAACATTTAACCAATAGAAATGTAATAACAGCAGAAGGCTTGTCTGCCTGAAGCAGATTAAGGGACTGACCTACTAGAGATATTGTTAGGTTGTAGACATGTGCGCAGCGGAAAAACATTTTTGGTTCATTTCGGACCGATTATGATTTTTTTCGAATTTCGTTTCTGATTGATTCGAATTCGGATACATTTGAATCTATTTGTTTCGGCTTCATTCGGATTTGAATAAATTCGGATGTATTCGGATGTATTTGTTTCAGATTCAATTCATAAATTTGGAATTTCGGTATGTATTATGTTGATTAAGATGGTTCCAAGTTACACAAACGGAATTATTTCACTGTGCTATCTCACTAAATCTCACTAAATTTAATTTTTATACTAAATTGTGATTATAAATTTAATTTTTATACTGAATTGTGATTAGTCCATGGACATTGGAATGTAAAGAATAAATCCGAACTATTTCTGATTTATTTGTTACAAATGCATTCGGATTAGTTTAGTTTCGTTGCTAGGGTAATGCGGAAATTCTAATCGATTTGAATCTCCGAATTTGGCGAATTCATCTGAATTTCGATTCAGAACGAAACAAAACGCACATGTGTATTAGGTTGGTTGTGTGTATGTATGGCAACATTGCTGCATGGGAAGGGTTCTATTCACCATTATATTGAGGCTGGTTGGCAGTTGTTTTGTCTCTTTCCACTTCTGTTGTCTGCTGCAAATTTTCCCACCCTCTCTTCCCCAATTTGTTTCTTTTCTCTTGCAGATGCAGTCGATGGTGGCTCTGATGGCTTTCTTAGGGTTGCTGATAGCTTGATAAGGCAGAGATCTTGTAAACTGATCTTTTTCTCGGTACGTCTTTGGATGAAGCAAGTAACCCCTTAATGTACACTGTATAAAATTTAGTGACTGGACATTTGTTTTTGTTTTTCAATGCTTAGATTTGATTTAATGCATTTTCACTTTATTTCTTACTGCTTGCAGGTTTATTATAAAACAAAGTTATATTGTTTATTATTTTCCATAATTATGTTTATTTCTAAATCTGGCCTTGTCTTTTTTTTTGAAGCAAGGTCATTTTAAATACATTTTAAACAATCTTAATGTATGATTCTGAAGGTGCTGTACATGAGCTACTGGGTAGCACATGCCCCCTGGGCCAAAGGTTTAAATTCTCCAATGGCTATATGTGTGTAACTTTATGTGTCTGTGTGTGATTGCAAATGTGTTTGTCTCTGACTGCATGTGTATATATTAATTAGAAGTCTCCTTCCTGGAAAATCAGACAAAGTAAATAGAAAGGGACATAATAAAGCTGTTTAACTACATATAATTAAACATATTTGGGGGATTACATTTTGAGTTTATTATCTCTTTAATCCCTGGACTTTGTGGCTATCTGCAACACCATGCATATCTATGTATAACTGGAGTGACCAACGTGAAGCTCAGTGCCCAAATACAGTCCTCAATTACTTATCTGGGTCTAAATAGTTGGAAAATTACATGCTTTAATTTGTGTAGACTATTGACCTTTAAATTACACAGTAGAGGAGTTATAATATGTCATTTTTAAACTTTTATGGATGTTTAGCTAGCAAATCAGAGCACCTGCCAAAAGCCACCGCTGGGTCCAAATCCTAATGCAACATGCTGCCCAGTCACACTTTTATTTTTGTTCTCCCTGAAAAAAATTTCTGTGGACGCCCATGGTCTGCTGGCTCTAGGGCTTCCAGGGTGTCTGCACTTGTAGAGGAGGAGCAATGTCATTTTCCGCCTGGGTAATGGTAGGACTTGACCTCTCTCCTGTTTGGGGTTTTATAAGTAGGGACTTCAGTTGCTAGCACCAAGTTATATGAAAGTCAACATAAAAGGGACAGTCTGGTCAAAATTAAACTTTCATGATTCAGATAGGGCATGCAATTTTAAACAACTTTCCAATTAACTTTTATCATCATATTTGCTTTGCTCTCTTGGCATTCTTTGAGAAAAGCTAAACCTAGGTAGGTTCATATGCTAATTTCTAAGCCGTTGAACTGCCTCTTATCTCAGGGCATTTTGACCATTTTTGACAGTTAATCACTTCTAGTTCATGTGTGTCATATAGATAACACTGTGCTCACTCCCGTGGAGTTATTTAAGAGTCAGCACTGATTGGCTAAACTACATGTTTGTCAAAAGAAGTGAGATAAGAGTCTGCAGAGGCTTATAAACAAGGTAATAACAGAAGTAAAATGTGTATTAATATAACAGTGTTGGTTATGCAAAACTGGGCAATGGGTAATAAAGGAATTATCTATCTTTTTAAACAATAAAAATTCTGACTGTCCCTTTAAACTTGCATGATTAATATAGAGTATGTCATTTTAAGACACTTTTGAATTCACTTCTATGTTCAAAATGTGCGTTGTTCTCTTAGTATCCCTTGTTCAAAAAGAATATTCACCGCATCCTACACTAGTACTGATTAGGGATGGGCGAATGTTTCTAAAAATTTGAAATTTTAAACGAATTTTTATACATTCGTTTGCTCGAATAGAATTTTGAATGTTTATATAACATTTTAACATTTTATTTTCGAATTTTCGTTTTTTTAAAATTTAAAAATATTTGTTTGAATAAAAGAATGTTTAGCTATGTATTCATTCAATTTCGAAATGTAATATTCAAATTCGAATGTGACATTCGAATTCGAATGTAAGATTTAAATTTGAAATAGTATTTCTAGTCTACAACTGTGTTTAATAAATGTAATATTCGAATTTGAATGCTACATTCGAATTTGAATGTCACATTTCGAATTAGAAATAGTATTTCTAGTCTAATACTTACGCCTAGATTTGGAGTTCTGCGTTAGCTGTCAAAACCAGCGTTAGGGGGTCTTAACGCTGGTTTTGGCCGCCCGCTGGTATTTGGAGTCAGTCAGGAAAGGGTCTAACGCTCACTTTCCAGCCACGACTTTTCCATACCGCAGATCCCCCTAGGCCATTTGCGTATCCTATCTTTTCAATGGGATCTTTCTTGGCTGCAGTGAGCGTTAGAAATCTAACGACAAAACTCCAGCTGCAGAGAAAAGCCAGGAGTTAAGAGCTTTCTGGGCTAACGCCGGTTCATAAAGCTCTTAACTACTGTGCTCTAAAGTACACTAACACCCATAAACTACCTATGCACCCCTAAACCGAGGCCCCCCCCACATCGCTGCCACTCTATTCCATTTTTTTAACCCCTAATCTGCCGACCGCACACCGCCGCAACCTACATTATCCCTATGTACCCCTAATCTGCTTCCCCTAACACCGCCGACACCTACATAATATTTATTAACCCCTAATCTGCCCCCCCCAACGTCGCCGCTACCTACCTACAATTATTAACCCCTAATCTGCCGACCGGACCTCACCGCTACTCTAATAAATGTATTAACCCCTAAAGCTAAGTCTAACCCTAACCCTAACACCCCCCTAAGTTAAATATAATTTAAATCTAACGAAATAAAATTAATCTTATTAAATAAATTATTCCTATTTAAAGCTAAATACTTACCTGTAAAATAAACCCTAATATATGGCTGTTCCTATCAGCCAATAGAATGCAAGCTCAATCTGATTGGCTGATTGGATCAGCCAATCGGATTGAACTTGAATCTGATTGGCTGATTCCATCAGCCAATCAGAAGTTTCCTACCTTAATTCCGATTGGCTGATAGAATCCTATCAGCCAATCGGAATTCGAGGGACGCCATCTTGGATGACGTCCCTTAAAGGAACCTTCATTCGTCGGGAGTTCGTCGGTGAAGAAGGATGTTCCGCGTCGGCAGGATGAAGATGGAGCCGGAAGAAAGAAGATTGACGATGCCGCTTGATAGAAGACTTCAGCCGGATGATGGACCTCTTCAGCCCCCGCTTGGATGAAGACTTCAGCCGGATGATGGACCTCTTCAGCCCCCGCTTGGATGAAGACTTCAGCCGGATGATGGACCTCTTCAGCCCCCGCTTGGATGAAGACTTCAGCCGGATGATGGACCTCTTCAGCCCCCGCTTGGATGAAGACTTCAGCCGGATGATGGACCTCTTCAGCCCCCGCTTGGATTAAGACTTCAGCCGGATGATGGACCTCTTCAGCCGCCGCTTGGATGAAGATTTCAGCCGGATGATGGACCTCTTCAGCCCCCGCTTGGATGAAGACTTCAGCCGGATGATGGACCTCTTCAGCCCCCGCTTGGATGAAGACTTCAGCCGGATGATGGACCTCTTCAGCCCCCGCTTGGATGAAGACATCGCCCGGATAGGATGAAGACTTCGGAGCCTCTTCTGGACGGATCGGTGATACCCGGCGTGGTGAAGATAAGGTAGGAAGATCTTCAGGGGCTTAGTGTTTATTTAAGGGGGGTTTGGGTTAGATTAGGGGTATGTGGGTGGTGGGTTGTAATGTTGGGGGTGGGGATTGTAGAGCAGAATTCTTTGGGGCATGCCCCGCAAAAGGCCCTTTTAAGGGCTGGTAAGGTAAAAGAGCTTTTCAATTTTTATTTTAGAATAGGGTAGGGCATTTTTTTATTTTGGGGGGCTTTGTTATTTTATTAGGGGGCTTAGAGTAGGTGTAATTAGTTTAAAACTGTTGTAATATTTTTATAATGTTTGTAAATTATTTTTTTATTTTTTGTAACTTAGTTCTTTTTTATTTTTTGTACTTGTATTGTATTTATTTGTATTTAATTGTAGATAATTGTAGATAGTTAAGTTAATTAATTTATTGATAGTCTAGTGTTAGGTTTAATTGTAACTTAAGTTAGGATTTATTTTACAGGTAATTTTTTATTTATTTTAACTAGGTAGCTATTAATTAGTTATTAACTATTTAATAGCTATTGTACCTGGTTAAAACAAAGTTGCCTGTAAAATAAATATAAATCCTAAAATAGCTACAATATAATTATTCGTTATATTGTAGCTATTTTAGGGTTTATTGTACAGGTAAGTATTTAGCTTTAAATAGGAATAATTTATTTAATAAGATTTAATTTATTTTGTTAGAATAAACTTATATTTAACTTAGGGGGGTGTTAGTGTTAGGGTTAGACTTAGCTTTAGGGGTTAATACAGTTATTAGAGTAGCGGCGAGGTGCGGTTGGCAGATTAGGGGTTAATACTTGAAGTTAGGTGTTGGCGATGTTAGGGAGGGCAGATTAGGGGTTAATACTATTTATTATAGGGTTTTTGAGGTGGGAGTGAGGCGGATTAGTGGTTAATAACTTTATTATAGTAGCGGTGAGGTCCGGTCGGCAGATTAGGGGTTAATAATTGTAGGTAGGTGGCGGCGACGTTGGGGGCGGCAGATTAGGGGTTAATAAATATAGGGGTCGGCGGTGTTAGGGGCAGCAGATTAGGGGTACATAGGGATAACGTAGGTTGCGGGGGTGTACGGAGCGGCAGATTAGGTGTTAAAAAAAATATGCAGGGGTCAGCGATAGCGGGGGTGGAAGATTAGGGGTTAATAAGCGTAAGGTTAGGGGTGTTTAGACTGGGGGTAAATGTTAGGGTGTTTGATGAAGACATAGGAAGTGTTTCCCCATAGGAAACAATGGGGCTGTGTTAGGAGCTGAACGCTGCTTTTTTGCAGGTGTTAGGTTTTTTTTCAGCTCAAACTGCCCCATTGTTTCCTATGGGGAAATCGTGCACGAGCACATTTTTTAAGCTGGCCGCGTCCGTAAGCACTGCTGGTATTTAGAGTTGCAGTGGCGGTAAATTATGCTATACGCTCCCTTTTTGGAGCCTAACGCAGCCCTTCTACTCTAAATACCAGCGTTGTTTAAAAGGTGCAGGGAAAAAAAGGCACGCGTAGCTAACGCACCCCTTTGGCTGCAGAACTCTAAATCTAGCCGTGTGTTTTTTAAATGTAATATTCAAATCCGAATGTGACATTCGAATTCGAATGTCACATTCAAATTTGAAATAGTATTTCTAGTTTACAACTGTGTTTAATAAATGTAATATTCGAATTTTAATGCTACATTCGAATTTGAATGTCACATTCAAATTCGTAATAGTATTTCTAGTCTAATACTGTGTTTTATAAATGTAATATTCAAATTTGAATGTGACATTCAAATTCGAATGTTAGATTCAAATTCAAAAAAGTATTTCTAGTCTACAACTGTGTTTAATAAATGTAATATTCAAATTTGAATGACACATTCAAATTCGAATGTCACATTCGAACTTGAAATAGTATTTTTAGTCTAATACTGTGTTTTTTAAATGTAGTATTCGAATGTCACATTCGAATTCGAAATAGTATTTCTAGTTTACAACTGTGTTTATTAAATGTAATATTCAAATTTGAATGCTACATTTGAATTCAAATGTAACATTCAAATTCAAAATAGTATTTCTAGTCTAATACTGTGTTTTATAAATGTAATATTCTAATTTGAATGTGACATTCGAATTCGAATGTGACATTCAAATTCGAAATAGTATTTCTAGTCTACAATTGTGTTTTATAAATGTAATATTCGAATTTGAATGTGACTTTCGAATTCAAATGTGACATTTGAATTCGAAAGTGACATTCAAAAACTGTAAATAACATTCGATAATAGAAATTTTAAAAATATTCGTTCTTATCAACATCCTATTATTTATTCAATAAAATTTGTTCTAACATTTGAATATGAATATAAATACATTCGCCCATCCCTAGTACTGATTGGTGCCTACACACATTTGTCTCTTGTGATTGGCTAACTAGATATGTTCAGTTAGCTGCCAATGTTCCTTAAACAAAGGATAACAAGAGAATGAAGCAAATTTGATAATAGAAGTATACTGGAAAGTTGATTAAAATTGTTTCTATTAACATCTAGACATTGGGCTCCATTTATTAAGCAGTGGATGCTGCTTCAAGCCCCATCATTTCAGGTCCGCCTGAAACGGAAGTTAAGAAGCAGCACCGATCGGGGTGATTGACGGCCCCTGCTACCGGCCGATTGGCCGCCATTGCACAAGCATTTCACCAGCGAATCATGTCCGCTCCCCTTTTAATAAATCTACTGCATTATCTTGTTTTAATTATTTCATGTATCTCTAAAGATATCATTCTTTGCAAGGCAAAAGTAGCTTTTAGTTGCTGTAAAACTATATTCTTAAATATCTGAAATATTTTCAAAATCCTTTTGCTAAAAAACAAAAAGAAAAGCTGTTTCTGTAAGTGTGTGTAAATAATATACATAAGTATAAACATATATTGTTGTGTACCTTATTTTACATTTGTTTGCACAGTAGAAGCACCCGGTGAAACATATTCTCTGATCATGTCATCAGTGATGTGGTTAACAGCTCCTAGCATTGACCGTTTATGTACGTATACAAGTTCAGATGTTCTTTAAGGGGTTAAATTGAGAACAACAAATGAAATTCTAGGAAAGAAGTTTCAGCAGTGCTGCGTGCCTCCACCTTGCAGTCCCCTGTGAGATGTTGTTTTCCGTAGAGTCTTATTACTTGCTATGGGAAGAACACACGGTTTAGCCTCTTTTCTTTCTTCATTCCCTGGCGACTACCTCAGCAGAGTCTACAGGCTGCTAGCTCACAGATCAGGCAGACTGTGCTGCATCTACGCCACCATTACAGAGACACTAAACACTGCAATGATACAATATTTTCTATTTACTTATTGTCATCCTTTCCAAAACTGGGGTCTATTCCAGTGTAGCGAGAGGAACTGTGCAATGTCATTCACTCAGATTTTTTAATGTTTTTCAGATCACAGGCGAGTTCACCATAAAACTTTTTTTTATGTTTGCATGGTTTTATAACATGTTTTTTTATTATTTAGCTTCAAGAAAATGTATCAGATTATTTATTTTCAAACACTCAACAAATGGTAGTCAAATCACTCCAAAACAGATTTTCACAGCTTGTTAAAGGGACATGAAACCTAAATTATAATTTTTTTCATGATTCAGACAAAGCATACAATTTTAAACATGTTCCCATTAATTTATTTTATCAAATTTACTTTGTTCTCTTGTTATTCTTTGTTTAAGGAGCAGCAATGCACTACTGGGAGCTAGCTGAGCACATTGAAGGCTATATTACAAGTGGAGCGCTAATTTAATGTGTGCCTGTAAACAGGCAAACTTACCCAGACATACGATACATATATACATATATATTTGGCATCAGAATGAGGCTCCCATTGGAGCCTACAGAAGCGTGCTCTCGTTAGCGCAAAGCTTCCCTTTAATGTGAATGTGACCTGACTTGAAATACCAGTGCACATTTGCATGCGCTGGTTTTACTAAGTGGAATGCAAATATCGCTTTCTCAAAAGCAATATTTTGTGCTCCACTTGTAATCTAGCCCAGAGTGAGCCAATGAAAATAGGCATAGACATGCAGCCACCAATCAGCAGCTAGCTCCAAGTAATGCATTGCTGCTCCTGAGCCTACCTAGTTATTCTTTTCAACAAAGAGAACAAAGCAAATTAGACAATAGAAATAAATTGGAAAGTTGATTAAAATTGCATGCTCTGTCACGAAAGAAGCAATTTTGTATAAAGCATTAACTGTATGTTTAAGTTTTAACACATTTTATATTTTAATAAACACCATTGTTTCCTGGTTTAATGGAAAGCTAAAGGAGCATAAAACCCAAACATTTTCTTTCATAATTCAGATAGAGCATGCAATCATAAGCGACCTTCCAGTTTACTTTAATTATATAATGTCTTCATTCTCTTGGTATCATTTGTTGAAAAGCATACCTAGGTAGGCTCAGAAGCAGCAATGCACTACTAGGAACTAGCTGCACATAAGGATCCTTTGGCTGCGCTTAAATGCCCTTTGCCGTTGGCTCACTGATATGTTCATCTAGCTACCAGTAGTACATTGCTGCTCCTTTAGCAAATTATACTATGAGAATGAAGCAAGTTTGATAATAGAAGAAAATTGGAAAGTTGTTTCTACCTAAATCAAGAAAGCAAACTTTTGGGGTTTTATGTCCCTTTAAAAATATTTCACAAATCAGACATTTTAACTATGAAAATTGTTAGCTAAAATACAAGACTACAGTGTTGATTTATTATATGTTGATTTATTATACTATTAATGGTTTGGGGCGTTTAAAAAATGTGCATTATAAAATGTCATAAAGTTATATGAATTGGTAATGGCAAACATCTTTATTTTCTATTAAAGGGACATACTACTCAAAATATTTCTATCATGTATATGGAAGAGCAGCCGTTAAGTATATTAAATGATGGTGATGGTAAAGTTGGGCTGTGTGGAATAGGTAGATAGCTTAAATACAATATATATAATAATGTCGCTAAATTTATTTTTATTCATTTATTCCTAAATATTTTAATTTTGTATATTTGTTATTATTATTATATTATTGTATACTTTATTTATGAAGCGCCAACATTTTCCGCAGCGCTGTCAATGGATACAATTCATTTAAATAAAACAATATAAGACTTGTACGAGACAGGACAAAATTTACAAACACATAAAGGAGGGATTGAGGGCCTTATTCCTATGGGAATTTACAATCTAGAAGGGTAGGAGGTTGAGAAATAGGAGGTGAGGACTGCAAGATTGAGAAAGATGTTAATACAGAGTTAGATGAGGGAAATGTTAGGTAAGGGAAATTAATTTATTGTTGAGTTGTGTGGTAGGCTTCTCTGAACAGAAAAGTCTTCAGGGAACATTTAAAGGTAGACAGATTAGGGCAAAGCCTGACAGCACGAGGGAGAGTGTTCCAGAGGGTAGGTGCTGCACGACAGAAGTCCTGCAGTCTAGCATGAGAGGAGGTGATAGTCGCGGATGCATGGAGCAGGTCATTGTTGGATCTTAGTGGGTGGGCTGGAGAATACTTGTGTAATGTATATTAGAGAGGATAGGTAGAGGGGAGCGGCGTTGGTGAGAGCTTTGTATGTAAGGGTGAGAATTTTGAATTTAATTCTGATGTGAATGGGGAGCCAATGAAGAGACTCTCAGAGAGGTGCAGCAGATACAGAGCGACGGGAAAGGTGGATCAGCCTGGCAGAGGCATTTAGGATGGATTGAAGGGGGGAGAGCGGGAAAGAGGAAGGCCAGCGAGTAGGTTATTGCAGTAGTCAAGTCAGGAAATAACAAGGGAGTGGATTATTTGCTTTGTGGTGTCAGCGATCAGAAAAGGGCGAATCTTGGAAATATTGCATAGATGGTTGCGGCAGGATGTAGAAAGCGATTGGATATGGGGGACGAAGGATAGATTTGAGTCAAGTGTGACTCTGAGGCAGCGGACTTGGGGCGATGGAGAAATGGTGATGCCGTCAACAGGGATAGAGAAGTCAGAAGTCAGCGTAGAGCTAGAGGGGGGGGATAAGAAGGAGCTCAGTCTTGGACATGTTAATCTTTAGGTGGTGAGAGGCCATCCAGGAAGAAATACCAGATAAGCAGTCACTGACATGAGAAAGGACAGAGGGAGAGAGAGCAGGGGTGGAGAGGTAGATCTGGGTGTCATCAGCATATAGGTGATATTTTTATATTCTTATCATTTCTGTTGATAAGTTTACCTAGCGAAGAAGTATAGATGGAGAAGAGTAGAGGACCCAGAACAGATCCTTGAAGTACTCCAACAGACAGAGGCATTGGAGAGGAGGAGTTGTCGGCAAATGACACAGAAAAAGACCTGTGAGAAAGATAGGAGTGAATCCAGGAAAGAGCAGTGTCACAGAGGCCACAAGAGCTATGGGTCTGTAGGAGGAAGGGGGTGGTCAACTGTGTCGAAGGCAGCTGAGAGGTCAAGTAAGATGAGTATAAAGTAGTGGCCATTATTTTTAGAAGAGAGAAGATCATTAGTAACCTTGGTAAGAGCAGTCTCAGTTGAGTGTTTGGGGCGGAATCCAGATTGCAGGGGGTCAAGCAAAGAGTTGGTGGACAGGAAGTGGGTTAGGCAATTGTATAGCTCCTTACCACTCCTTCCTCCACCCTTTTAAATTTCCGAGTTTAGCGATTCTGTGACGTAGAGAGTGGTCCCACCCGTTCTCTACATAGGCATCCAGGCGCGCTCCTGAGATCAGCAGTGGTGCGCATGTGCAATTCTCCTCTATATGCTCCTATGTAAAAATAAATTACGAGATTAAATGTTTACTGCTGGAGCAGAGAGCCTGCTGCATGCGCTTCAGTCTGGTAAATGAACAATGTGATGCTTGATTCCCTTATGTAAATACTGCGCATGTGTTCTCCATGAATGCCACCGAGACAAGGATCAGGAGGGAAAAAAAGCTCATGCGCAATGGATCAAAGGGGCATTTTATGTAGGGAGTTGGCAGAAAATCAATTGGCCAGATGAGGAAACCTCACCCAAAAAAAAGAGTAGATCGGCGCCGGGAGGAGGAGCGGTATGTGAAAATGATAGCGATTAGCTATAATAAAACTTTTTTTTTCCAAATAAAAAAAATCATGAATGAAAGTGTGGATTTATTTTATTATATTTATTTTTTTATTTCGGCTGTTTAACAAAATATATATATTTTAAATAGGTTTTTTTTATTGAGGTTCAAGAGTTCGTATAAAGCAAATTAATACAAATGTAAACAAATTACATCTGGTATACTGGTGTACATAATATTTATGAATCCAAACAACAAGGATTTGGCAGAAATATGAAAAAAATAGTAAAGAAAAACAAAACAGGTATGGCTGTACATTTATAGAAGAAGATATTTCTCTAAGTCAAGATATTTTTGCCAGATGTACTCTAAAGATGTAACCTCTATTTTTTTCTTTATGAGATAAATATCCCTCAATAAACATTCAAGACCTCTCTCGGGCCTAACCTTTTATATAAACATTTTAGAGGGAAATACATTATTAAAGTAAACAACAAATATAAGCTATATGTTAACAATTTGTTAATAGAGGAATAAATAAGAATAGCATGGATATTACAATATCTTAATAGCATATAAGATTGTTGACATAGTAGATATAAGTGATTGCAGATGCGGCATTTGCGAGAGAAACCGCAAAATAATACGTTGAGCACAATTAAAGTGCCAAAGAATATTAATGGGTGGGGGGTTAGGAGCATAAATGATATAACTAAGAAGCAGCATAGGTGCGAGACTTAATATTAAGTAGGCATGACCTGTATGGGTTATTGTATAGATAACAAGTTTATTGTATGGGAACATTTAACCCTAGGCTTCTAGCTGGCTGGAGTAGCTGTTGCTATATTAATGGCTACCAGTGTGTTAGATGCTTTCATTATTCAGATAGAGCATGCAATTTTAAACAATTTTCCAATTTATTTCCATTATCAAAATGTGCACAGTCTTTTTAAATTCAAACTTTTTTGAGTCACCAGCTCCTACTGAGCATGTGCGAAAATAAACGTGTATGCGTTTGTGATTGGCTGATGGCTGTCACAGGGTACGTGTATGCATTTGTGATTGGCTGATGGCTGTCACATGGTACAGGGGGAGTGGAAATAGACATAACTTTTAAAATTGTCAGAAAAAAATCTACTACTCATTTGAAGTTCAAACTAAGTGCTATTGCATTGTCTTGTTATCTTGCATTTGTTGATTATGCAAATCTGCTGTGTTGACTGGTCCTTTAATTAAGGGATATTATCTTGAGAGTAGCTGAAGTGTTTAAGTGTTAAGACTGTGTAAGATTTTGAGATCAGTCAAGGGGTTTCTAAATGCATGCTATATTGTGTAAATAGAATAGACAATAGAAGTCATATAATAACCTCCTGTGTTTATGCTCCTATATTAGTTTGTACTAGTTTGGTAGAGAACAAAACATAATATGAAAATCTAAGCAATACACCAAAATTAGTAAATATAGTATAAATATAGTAGTTTATCTTCTAGCGATAGGAGGACAGACAATAATTTAATACATAGTAGGCTACTAAAAAGCCTATGTAGTTTATATGTTAGGAGAAGTGACTGTAAAGACATTGTGGGTATGGTGCAAGAGTATTACAGTTAATATACAATAATCTTCCAGATAGGGACCTGCGTAACCAGTAAGAGTGCGCACATAATGAGTACAGAGAAGGAGCTAATATAAACATTTCAATAGCCTAGTCAAGACTGTATGGGGATAGCCTTAAATTATACCCTGTAATCATAAGGTTACTATAGAGATGATTATAGTAAGTCTTGACATACCTAGGGGCAGAGAATTGTATACGCGAACCTTGGAAACATAATACATCTGACAGATTCGCACTAAGGGGTAAATATTGGTGTGTCATCATCGCCTAAGCAATATTGTATTTTGACTGGGCCTATTGTGGGGAGAAAGTTATGGGATTTTTATCTTAAGAAAAGCAGATCTGCTAGGTAGTTCTACTGGTGTTGAACCATTACAACTGACTGCTAAAGAACGATACTAACTATTCTATTTTGGGTTATTGTTACATCTCCTATCTTGTTAGAAGTAACCTGGACACTGGCAAACAGATCTAGTATGAAACTGGGAGTTAGGTTGAGAGTTAGGGTATCTCTAGAGAACATGAGGCACTATCATCTACCAGCATGAGACCCTACACCTTATACATAAAATTTTGCAACCACCACCTCGGCCGCTGGTAGTGGGTTTAGTGATAAGCTTATTAGGTAAAAGGATCACTCATGAGGTTACAAGAGACAAGACTTTAGCCTGTGTCTCCTCACTTGGCAACTCTGTGACATTAATATAAAAATGTTAGGAGAACTTTTGTCAAAAATTTTTTTAAAAATCCTGCATCGTATGGAGTATAGCAGTGAGTTGAAGAGGCATCATAAACAATCTCATAGTAGCTTACTGGGAACAAGCGTGACATTTAAGAATTTATGCCATATGAGATAAGAATTTTCCATAGTCCAAACAAACAATTTGTGAAAGACCTGTAGTTAATAGTAAAGGCCAACATTATATAGGCATAAAGTATGGTGTGTTTGGACTCTCTTATAGCTTTATATCACATATAGCATATCCACATTCTGCATGTATACTCATATAGGGAAAAAGCTATTATAGTTTCACAAAGGCTAGCATTCATCAGAAACTAAGGTTTATATTAATATAAGACAAAACACATGCTCCATATATAGCTATTAAGCAAATTGGTTGTTCTAAAATACAGTTGCAGTTGGGACCCAAGTAAACCCTAGTATAACCGTTTAGTGGAATCCAGCTTTTTGCTTTCATGTGTGACGATAATTAACCCGGATCTGCACTAATAAGTCAAGTGTGGAGAAAAATGAAAAGATCTCACCTTACCCATCAATAAGTCCAACTTGAGGAAAATTATAAAGTCCTCTCCAGGATATAAATGGAGAATAATATTAAGTTCCTTATCCTATACCTGCCTTCCGTGTTGTTACCGCAGCTGGTAGATAATACAGTACTGGATGAAGGCAACTATGTCTATAGCTCCCAGTATCTAGAAAGCGCAAGGGTCTATGAACTTTGAATTCCTTGTCTGTTCCTTTCTTGATTTTGTGCTTGCGCTCCCCGTGGGCCCACTTCCATCCATAAAGGCCGCTTGAGTAGCAGAATAAGATCCTTTAATTTCTCCCTGAGAATTAGCTTGCTGTATCATCAGATCTTTTATGCGATACTTCTCCTCTACTGCACCCTGCATCGCCACTAATTCCCTCGGGCTGTCGCCAGCATAGAAATCCTTATTGTTAGCTTCAGAGTTCAGGTGGGACTCCAGGTCGGATTCAGGAATCGAAAGGAGCACCGCCTCCATATGTTTCCTCAGCATACAATAGTGATTCTCTACAAGCTTTTCTAAAGCTCGGAGGATATCAGCCCCCATGGCTGCCTTGTGCACCATTAGCTCTCGCTACAGACTCCACCATTGTATACAAGTCCACGGGAGGTGTTCTCACTCTGGGAGATCAATAGCTGTGTACAGACCACTCGCAGGGAGGCTCCCTTCTCTCTCAGATGTAGTATTGCAGGATTTTTCAGCAGGTTTGCGGGGATATGAACAGATCAGCCTTCCCTACAATAAAGCAAAAGGTGATGTCCCCATTTTGTGTAGGCAGGACCGCATTGATCAGGGAGTATAATCTCAACATTTGTGCCAAAGGTTGTCTAGGCTGCCGGTATATTAATCCCAACAGGAAGAATCTTGAGGTAGTAGCATCTTTGTCCCCATGATTACTGTGGGTATATTTTATAAAATCTGTATAATTTTGGCTAATCGCAGGAGCTCCACAAAACGCGTCTTGCTGCAGTGTGGTTTTATTTTGAAAACTATTTACTTGTATATCTTCCATACCGATAGTGTTTACCATCAGTTCAAGTAAGTGCTATTTACATTTAGGGTGAAACTAATAGGAAGCGATTGATTATGAACAACTGAATACTGAGACTCTGGGGCCTATCTATCAAGCTCCGAAAGACTCGCCAGAAACCGCAGTTATGAAGCAGCGGTCACAAAGACCGCTGCTCCATAACCTGTCCGCCTGCTCTGAGCATCCTGTTTTTTGGAGTTTAATTCATTCACACCAGCCAAATGTACAAAAAAATTATTTTCATGGTTTATCACATAAGATTGTGGCATTTCTGATGGATTGAGAGTCATTTAGTTCCCTTAGGGAGAACAGTGATTTATATGATAATGATAATATTAGTAGTAGTAGAAAAAAATTAACCATCGTTTCTCCATATTTAAAATATGACACATTTTCACCCATTCTAATTTACCTGTCACCAAATACTTGAAGAAAGCATATTTATTACAGTACTAAATCAGTGGGTGCTTTTAAGATTTTTATTTTAAGTGGGTCCCCAAATCATTTCACCTCTGCCTCATTAGCCAGCATAAAAATGGCACCTGCAGGAATTCAGAGCAATACCCTGACTAATCATGATTCATTTGTATACTTGATATTTTGTATTTTATTTATTTTTTAAATGTCTTAACCATTTCATATATGCTTAGATAACATAAAAATAAAACATGCCCATAATAAGCCTATAACACACATACAGAATGTGATGCTAATCGTGCATATCGACACAACTAGAACCTATAGGCCGCTTACAGCAATATTTAAATCCTAGGAGAAACACCATGATGTTCTCTGATCTTACATCCTATTGTATGCACACTTATTGGAATTAACCCTTTGACGACGGGTTAATTTGTCTACATCGGAACAATGTTCTGATATAAAAAAATGAAATGGAATCGGTGCTAGGCATGCCCTCCAGACGGCAATCACATCCAGGAAGCGCCGTTGGCTTTAGGACAGCCAAATGGCTAGGACGTTCTATTCTGTCCTAATGGCGCTAAAGCCTGGCGCAGTTTGGACAGAATAGAACACCATAACAGTCTTAAATGGTTAATATAAGCTTGAGCCCAGCCTGTATTCACAGACAATATATCACACTCATACCAGAACACTCATCTACACACTCAGGGCTAGATTACAAGTGATACGCAATATTTTTTTGTGCTTGCGGGGTTGCAATCATATTACAAGTTCAAAAAAAACTTATTTTGCGCTAGAGTTAACCCGAATAGCGTGGAAAAATAAACTTAATTTTCTGCATGCGCATGCATGTATTCCCCCATAGAGATCAATGGGAAAAAAAGTGGGAATATAACCTGACACCCCAGATCGTGCAAACGCCATTGCTTTTTCGTATTCCCAATAGAAGTCAATGGAAAACTGTTGGAAAAAAACACCCATCACACATACAACATAGCGTATTCACATTAGTAAATGTGAAATATTTACAGTAAATACATAGTCAAAATCTTTATCAAATATGAATATTGCACATGTACTTAATGGCAAAGGGCTCTAATGCACTTATATATTTGTCTATATATGTGTACATATATATTAATGTTTTTATATGTGTATGACTGTAAATACATATAAACACATATACAGTAAATACATAAATATATATGTACACATGGACATATATATATATATATACAGGTGGCCCTCGTTTTACAACGGTTCAGTTTACACCATTTCAGAATAACAACCTTTTTTCCAGTCATGTGACTGCTATTGAAAAGCATTGAGAAGCAGTGCATTTATTAAAATAGCCAGCAGGTGGAGCTGTCTGCTTGTGTTGCAGCCAAGCAAGCTGAAATTAATCAGTTTAACCAGACCTGAGCTATTGAGCAGATTTCAAAGGAACAAGATCTTCCTGTCTATAAATCAGTCCAGTTTGGAATGCATAGAAAGAACTGTTTGCAGAAAAATGCAAGTGAAGTCTGTGTTGTGTGATTATTTTATTAGGTTTATAATGCTGTTTAGCAAATGTTTGTTCATTTAACTTAAGTTTAATTATATATTCTGTGTTGTGTGTTTATTTTATTAAGTTTATAATGCTGTTTAGCATTTAAAGTCTTCATTTCAAAGCTTTAAATATAATGTATTAGGTGTTACTTATGACAATTTTGAGAGGGGCCTGGAACCTCTCTCCCTCACTTCCCATTGACTTAAATTATAAACTGGGTTTCAATTTACACCGGTTTCGATTTACAACCATTCCTTCTGGAACCTAACCCCGGCGTAAACTGAGGGCTACCTGTATATATATATATATATATATATATATATATATATATATATATATATATATATATACATACAAATGCATCTTTAGTAATGTATATGTATGTGTTTCAATATTAAAGCCATTTGCCTGCCTTTTTTCTAACACCCAAGTCAATCTTTGAGCCCTTTTAACCTTTTTGTGCAATATTTTTTTGAAATAATTTTTATCAGACAGTGTTAATATGAGTGTACCTATGGTTTGTAATGTATTTTTGAAGTGTTTTGTGCAAGTTTTTAGTTTCGGAAAACAGTTTACCACAGCTCTGAGATTGCGGCTAGCGCAATCACGATTTCACACCATTTGTAATATAAGCAAAATGAAAATGGCTTGCAAAAAAACACGATTACTCTAGCGCAAAACCGTTTGCGCCTCACTTGTAATCTAGCCTTCAGTGTGCGAAAGGCTGCAAAACAGGGGCAAAAAGCAGTGGATACTTTTTCACACAAAAGATGTGCTGTTAAAAAAAACTGTGACTGTCCCCTGAAATGTGGTGTTATTAATATTGGTAAATTCATTAGGTCAAATGTAGGATTATTTTTCTACAATGTATACCCGTAAGAGTTGGGTCCTATGTGATGAGCAATCTACAACTAGAACACACATCTTTTCTCAGTCTAATTAGTATTTCCTATTTTTGTCTAAATGTCTTAAGATGTTCATTTTCTGAATGCAGGATGATGTTAGGCTATGATTCTATTAATAAACCTGCGCTGACAACTTTTTTGCACAATCACTAACACAATTATTATATGTTCCCTGATGGAAGTGACCCCTCCCATTCAAAGGGCCACATTTCTAAGTCTATGTCTCCCCCTTGTGGTGTGAGGTATAGGCATGTTACAGAGTACTGCTGTACTGTTTATTGTTTGTGTCAGCATAACAAGGATCAAGTCTTTGACAAAGTGTGAAACATACACAGCTATAAGTGACCAGGCAGATAGACAAAACTGCTCACACAATTGTTGCTTATGAAAGTAACATTCTTTATTTTAGCTGATGAAGTATAAAGGCTCAAAATCTTCTGCTTTTCACTGAAGGGTACTTGTCACAATACAAATGGCATGTTTGCATGACAGATGAAGTTCTCTAAATCTTTAAAGCAGTACTTTGTTTTAAAATACATTCTAAATTGCGAGTTTTGCATTAAGATGAAAAAGCAGCGTTAACAGGTCCTAACGCTGCTTTTTCACTACCGCTGCTATTATGAGTCTTGCAGGTTTAGGCGCACCGCACACTTTCTTGGCCTTAACGCAAACCGACTTACGTAAACTTTTTAAACCCTTTTTTCTATGGGACTTCCGTAGTGCTGATATTATGAGTCTGTCCTGGGAGGCGAAAAAGTGAGCGGTATATCCTCTACCTCCAAGATCCGTAACGCATTCTAAAGTCAGTAGTTATGAGTTTTATGGTACAACGCTGTAGCATAAAACTCATAACTAAAGTGCTAAAAAGTACACTAACACCCATAAACTACCTATTAACCCCTAAATCGAGGCCCTCCCGCATCGCAAACACTATAATAAAATTTTTAACCCCTAATCTGCCAATACGGACATCGCCGCCACTAGAATAAACATAACCCCTAAACTGCCGCACTCCCGCCTCGCAAACACTAGTTAAATATTATTAACCCCTAATCTGCCACCCCTAACATCGCCGCCACCTACGTTATACTTATTATTCCCTAATCTTCCGCTCCGGACATCGCCGCAACCTACATTATATTTATTAACCCCTAATCTGCTGCCCCCAACACCACCGCCACCAACCTACATTTATTTAAAACTAAATACTTACCTATAAAATAAACCCTAAGCTAGCTACAATATAACTAATAGTTACATTGTATCTAGCTTAGGGTTTATTTTTATTTTACAGGCAAGTTTGTATTTATTTTAACTAGGAAGAATAGTTACTAAATAGTTATTAATGATTTAATAACTACCTAGCTAAATAAATACAAATTGACCTGTAAAATAAAACCTAACCTAAGTTACAATAACAACTAACACTACACTGCAATTAAATAAATTAAATAAATTAAATACTATTAAATAAATTAAATTAAATTAGCTAAATCACAAAAAAACACTAAATTACAGAAAATAAAAAACAAATTACAGATCTTTAAACTAATTACACCTAATCTAATAGCCCTATCAAAATAAAAAAAAACCTAGCCTAAACTAAACTACCAATAGCCCTTAAAAGGGCCTTTTGCAGGGCATTGCATCAAATAAATCAGCTCTTTTACCTGTAAAAAAAGAAAAAAAATACAAACAACCCCCCAAACAGCAAAACCCACCACCCACACAACCAACCCCCCAAATAAAAGCCTAACTAAAAAAAACCTAAGCTCCCCATTGTCCTGAAAAGGGCATTTGGATGGACATTGCCCTCTAAATGGCATTTAGCTCTATTGCAGGCCCAAAGCCCTAACCTAAAAAATAAACCCACCCAATACACCCTTAAAAAATTCCTAACACTAACCCCCGAAGATTCACTTACTGGGAGAAGTCTTCATCCAAGCAGCAAGATGTCCTCAAGGAAGCCGGCAGAAGTGGTCCTCCAGACGGGCAGAAGTGGTCCTCCAGACGGGCAGAAGTCTTCATCCAGACGGCATCTTCTATCTTCATCCTTTCGACGCGGAGCGGTTCCATCTTCAAGACATCCGGCGCGGAGCATCCTCTTCAAACGACGTCTTCTTCAGAATGAATATCACTTTAATAGAATTCTATCAGCCAATCAGAATTAAGGTAGAAAAAATTCCTATTGGCTGATGCAATCAGCCAATAGGATTGAGCTGGCATTCTATTGGCTGTTCCAAACAGCCAATAGAATGCAAGCTAAATCCTATTGGCTGATTGGATCAGGAGCCCAGAAACATTGCTCAAAAATGGTGCTTCCTGTGTATTTTTCTTCATATTATATGGGTGGTCCCTCAGGTGTGCACCTACATCCACCTTAAAGTGATTTAAAGGGACAGTCTTTTGAAGTGAGTGCTGGTCCTGAGACTTTTTTACTAGGAAATATGTATATCTCAGAGGAGAAGAGAGGCTGCATCGCCTTACCAGCACCACCACTGACTTAATTAGTAGCTAGCCAGTCCCAGCTGCTGTGACCCACCAGGAAATCTCTAATCCAGCCTTGTTTCTCATACACAAATAACTACTCTTTATTTTTCCTTCACTCTGCCTGTATAGCTTCAGAACAATATCTGTTCCATGCATACTCAGTAACCTCTGTGACAATCTTGGCTACATTTAAACACATTAGCGCCTAAATCCAATAAGGCCAAATATAGTTATATCCTTGTGACCACATTTTTATTAATTTTATTGACAATGCCCACTAACAGCCCTTCATGGGTCATGCCTAGGCTGACCATATTGCCGCTTTAGAAAGGGACATATGAAAAATACATATGTCAGGGCCGTTTTCAGGGCTGTTTAAAGAAATGGTTTTGTATAAGAACCCTCACATATGTATTTTTCATATGTGTTCCTTCTTAAAGCGGCAATATGGTCAGCCTAGTCATGCCCCATAATTAAACCAAGGCTGGGAGGATAGATAAAAGTTCAAGTGTCACACCAGGTCAGCTTCATAACAAAACAAATAATTTTCAGATGTTATAAGTTTAATTGTATAGTTTATATGTTCTTATGTTGCAATGTGTCAGGGTCCCTTTAAAGAAGGCAGGTGGTTAAATGGTTTTATCCGCTTTTAACTTCTGTTCTTCAGGAAGAAATCTGATTGTCATTACTGGAGTCGGGAAGGAATTTATTTTTCTCCATATATGAACCATAATTAAAAAATGTTTCAGTGGAGGTTATGTTTGCTTACTCAGGAACAATATAATTAGATATAGGATTAGTATTGCAGCTGAACAAATTTACCATAGGTTGAACTTAGCTGGTCATGTCGTTTCAAGCCTATCTACTAAGTAACTATTTCCACTGCAGTTTATTTGCACAATTATTAAAACTCCTCAATCTCAATGCAAAAAAAATCTAATACTGAACATTTGGATGGAGTTTGGAGCAGTTTTTTTTTTTTTCATTTTTTTCCACAGTCTCCTGCAGGGCTTAAATGTAAGACTATAAACTATAGACAAAGTCCTTTTATTTTCATCTGTTTAAAACTGATTTTATCACTCTATCTCTTATTAGTAGAAAGTTCCAAAAAAACATACACATTCACAAACACACACATAAAAACACACATACAAATACACACACACACATAAAAACACACATATAAATACACACACACACATAAAAAGCACACATACAAATACACACACACACACACACACATAAAAACACACATACAAATATACACACACACACATAAAAAGCACACATACAAATATACAAACACACACACACACATAAAAACACACATACAAATATACACACACACACATAAAAAGCACACATACAAATATACACACACACACACACACATAAAAACACACATATAAATACCCACACACACATAAAAAGCACACATACAAATATACACACACACACACACATAAAAACACACATACAAATATACACACACACATAAAAAGCACACATACAAATATACACACACATACACACACACACATAAAAACACACATATAAATACACACACACACATAAAAAGCACACATACAAATATACACACACACATAAAAACACACATACAAATATACACACACACACATAAAAAGCACACATACAAATATACACACACACACACACACATAAAAACACACATACAAATATACACACACACACATAAAAAGCACACATACAAATATACACACACACACACACATAAAAACACACATACAAATATACACACACACACACATAAAAAGCACACATACAAATATACACACACAAACACACACATAAAAACACACACACAAATATACACAAACACACAACTGATTGTTAAAGGTATTTGCCTTGGTACATGTCCCTCCTTTATTACTTTTTATAGTAAACATTTTAACAGTGATTATTTATAGTGGAAAGAGGAGGTAATTTTGGTTCCTATGTAACACTTTTCTTGTAAGGGAAAGATTGTTAACAATGGGGCCGATATATTAACCCTCTGTTGGACATGATCCGATCAGTATATCATGTCCGAGAGACATTGCTGAATGCGGAGAGCAATACACTCTCCGCATTTAGCATTGCACCAGCAGCTCTTGTGAACTGCTAGTGCAACGCTGCCCCCTGAAGATTTGCGGCCAATCGGCGGCTAGCAGGGGGTTTCAAACAACCCAATCGTATTTGATCGGGTTAATTTCCTGCAATGTCTGTCCGCCTCCTCAGAGCAGGAGGACAGGTTATGGAGCAGCGGTCTTTAGACACATGGCCCTTCAAGCTCCATACGGAGCTTGATAAATAGGCCCCAATGCATGCACCACCCATAATGCTTTTTGCAAGCATTATCATTTGCAAATTACTTGACAAATCTTTTTCACAGTAATTCAGATTCAAAGCCATTCTAATCCATTTAAAACCCCCACAATAACCAATAAAGCATTATGAAATGTCACCCCCTAACCTTGTATGAGAACGATTCAACAACAGTATTCAAATCCAACAGGAGAAAATACATCATTTCTAGACATTTCCAGTTCTACTGCATTGACCTGTTTCAAGTGGCATATTTTGGGTGCTAGTAATAAAACAATCATTTGCTGGATTATTTTATATATATTTGCTGGATTATATATAATTATAAATATATAAAGTAATTACAGAATTTTTCAAAATTATATAAAAATGTGCACCCATTTACTAGCTATCATTTGGGACTGAGACTTTGGGGCCACCCTATTTATTAATGTGCAAGCGAGACATAGCGTATCATGTCCGCCGCATGCTGTCGGCATTTATCATTGCACCAGCAGTTCTTGTGAACTGCTGTTGCACTGCCGCCCCCTGCAGATTTGCGGCCAATCGGCCACTAGCAGGGGGTGTCAATCAACCAATCGTATTCGATCGGGTTGATTTCTGTCCGCGGCCTCAGAGCAGACGGACATGTTATGGAGCAGTGGTCTTTAGACCGCTGCTTCATAACTTCTGTTTCTGGCGAGCATTCGGAGCTTGATAATTCGGCCCCTATGACTCAGACAGGGAGGTCGGTGGGCAGATTGTGAGTGGAGTTATGATTATTATAGTGGGGTTGTAGGTATTCTGTGGTTAGGACAATGCATTTGTGGGCAGGAATCATATGTAGGAAGCCCCTGATTTTGCTTTGGTAATCACATTAATCTCATTAATAATCTGTGTAAGGGACTGTTTGGAAGAGGACCCAAACCTGCTACAGTTCTGCTATATTTAAGATAGTGGAAGTTTTGTTAATGTTGATTAAAAATATATATGTATTGAAACACATTAAACAGTCAACATCAACACTGACTCAATTAGTCATTATGTTACACTTTGTATAACTAGGAACACTTTCTATAACTGTGGAAATACCCTTGAAAAACATTGTAATTGTACTGATTTAAAAGGACAGTAAAGTAAAAATGTAATTCATTATTCTGACAGAGCATGCAATTTTAAACAAATTTCCAAGTTACTTATATTATCTAATTTACTTTGTTCTCTTGGAATCCTTAATTTTCTTAGGTAGGCTCAGGAGCAACAATGTGCTACTGGGAGCTTGTTTATTGATAGCTGCACATTTATGCCCATTGTTACTGGCTTATGTGATGTGTTGAGCTAATTTATTACTGCTTTTTCAACATTATAAAACTAAAGCAAATTTCATAGTAAAAGTACTATGGAAAGTTGTTTGAAAATTTATGCTCTTTCTAAATCCTGAAAGAAAACATTTGGTTTTCACGTCCCTTTAAACAACAACTCTTAGATTATAATGGTATGGAAGGAACTAAAAAAATCACCCACACTGCCAAGTGTGTTGAACAGGAATCCTTGTGCAATGGAATGGGGAGGAATATACTTTTGTCTCTCCAATTAGGTGTTTAATGCTCCTCTAGTATTGCAGTCATACTGGCAAATAATGTGTTAAATCCCAATTCACAATTAATATTGAGCTGTCCAACAGCCACATGTAAATCTCTTCCCTGCACAGAAATGGCCTCTTCTCTCTGCTGAGCCAAATACACATGGCTGTTTTATTTCTGCTGCCTGTAATAAAGCATCTGGAGGGTACCGGCTCCTTTGCAGAACAGCTACAAATTACTAATTGATAGATCCAATTACATCCAGCTTTTACCATCTTGCAAAAAAAGTTATCTTAATTGGCAATTATGGGCAGCAGTCAGTCTGCAGTTGAGTAAGGTCACAGATCTGGAGTTGAAGCACAGTCTGAGCTGCTCAACAACCTAATAGTGGAGAAAGAAATCTGTATTTCTACATTGCAGATAATTGATTCATTAATATTCTGTAAAACCATCTCACTGTGATTACTCAATTATCATAAAGGCTGTAAGTAGAGACCTCCCATCCAGTCTGTATAGGGCCACAGCAATGCAGCTGCCCTCACACACTACTAGAGCACAAAGAAGACATAACAGCAGATCTGAAGATGGCTAGAAACATCCCACTCGAGGCCAAAATACATCATCTCAGTCTAGTTCTATTAGAGCTCTGCACAGTTTCCTACTTTGGATCACACTGGTCTCAATTTATTTAGCCTGGAGAGGACTCACTAAAATATATTGCTCCATTTTCTATGTTTATTCTGCAAAGCTAATTTACTAAGGTATGTGCACAACCAACTAGGGACAGAACATTTTTGGGTAGTGAAGGTAAGTGAAAAGTCTGAGGTCAGAAGGGGAGGAGACTACTGCATATTTAGGGCATGTAGGCAGGAAATAGGCATCTTGCCTTGTTTTGCTGTCTTCCAGGCACAATGGAGATATCTCATCAAGCTATGTAGGCCACTAGGCATTATTCTCATGATTGGGAAGCTGCCATTAGGAAGAAGAGGACAGTGTCAACATCCATAGGTGATATTTTTCCTGCTTCTCCCTTTATGTCATCTGGTATCCCCTTTTCTTTTTCTTTCTAAGCTCAGTACTCTGTTGTAACTTTTGTTTCTGCATTTCTCCCTGTGTATGTGTATTCAATTTCTTTTGCCACCCTTACTCGGGGGCTTCTATTGTCTCTTCTCCTTCTGCTGTTTCCTCTGTGTTCTTTTCTGCTCTTCAATCAATCCCTGCTGTCCCTTTCTTTCCCTCTTTCTCATTTCCTTTTGGAATCCCTTCTGCCCTCTTTTCCTCTGTCCCTGCTATTTCTTTTTCTCCCCCTACAATTTAAATGTTGTGCATGTTAAGAGCCCCTGGATGTGGTTTTATCTAACCCCATGTTCCCACTCCTCCTTGACTAGATGAGTCCTCTGCAGACCCCCATTCCCTTCTGCTTACTCCCGGTCAGTGTAGTGCAGCAGCTGCTGCCTCCTTGCCACTCTGTGAAACCCTGGTGGCTGGCATGGCTTCAGGGACAGGTATTCCTCCATCCCTGTGCTCTCTTTGTGTTGTTGGCATAGTGCGCTTCTCCTCCATACTAGGCCTCACTCCTCTTGCCTCTGCCTCACCTCCCACAGTCACATGACCTGCTACCATTTTGTTTTTCTGCAAGTGGTGAGATGGCTGTGATGGGAGAGGCGGCAGTGAGGAGTGGGCATGACAGCGAATGCACTGCCAGGATTAAAGGGGAAATTGTGGTTTGAGTAAAAGAGCCCTCTGCTAGGTTGTAGAGGCAAGTGGACTTTCAATAAAGGGGTTAGGGATCTGTTATTCAATTCTAAGCAGGCAGTGAAGGCATTAATTACACCAAAGGGCACTGGATTACAAACAGATTTGAGTCCCATGGCTGCACATAGGAGGGTGTCATGAATATTATGGCAAGCTTAAAAAATAGATTGTTTACTAGGAATACTGATTCTCCCCATAGCTCAGTGGCCAGTTGTAGGCAGGGGGTGGGGAATTTCTGGCTCTGCCATGGGTTAATTGTGAACTATTTCGTATGGTGCACAAGCTGGTGGATAGGAAGGGGGTAAGTGTGGTTAATACTGTAGGGCACAGTGTAGAGGGTGAAGCTAGCCAAGTAGGGACAGCCTTGCCAATGAGTAATTGTTCACTTGCCACTGTTGCGATTGCATCTGACACTTAATCTTGCAATGTACCTTCGCCAGGTTAGCAAGGAAAATTAAGGAAGGGAGGTATGTTAAAATGTTTGCGTTTTTAGAGAAGCATACCAGGATATGGAAAGAGCTGAGAATGGGACGGGGGCATAAGAAAGCTAAGAGGCCAGAGAGCTATGAGGAATGGCATAAATGCTTTCGGGTTTTCACATCTTGCTACTTAGAAGCACATGCTCTACAGGCATTAAATGTGCTCAAGTACATGGATGTCATTGATGACATTCAGGCCTGGGGAAAAAGTGGGTCTTGGAATGAAGGACTTTGACATTTAGTCCAAATTGGATCTTTCAGAGGTGTTGCAGTGTCCTCCTAGGTTAGGTAAGGGTTAGCAGGGCAGGTCCTTTCCTAGTCACAGAGGATATCATTGTTGGAGATTTCAGGAGAAACAGTGCAATAGCAGGGCACAGTGTCTCTTCTGTCAAATGTTCTAGGAGGAGGAAAACCTTTACTAAAAGGCCCCTGTTCCATCAGGGGATTGTAGGAAAGGGCCCCAATTCTAATGAACCTAGGGGAAATATTTAGCTCCCTTCATTAATTCCCAGATAGGGAGGTGGCAGACTTCCTTAGTTCAGAGTTATTATGAGGCTTATATATCCCAATTAAGCAGCCGGAAGCCAATCAGCATTCTTTGAGAAACTTTAAATCATCCTATCAGTTTCAGAAGCTCTCTAAGAAAAGATAGACAAGGAGTAAGGCTAGGGGTAACGGTTGGTCCGTTTCCTTCCCCTCCATTACTGGTGCTGGTGGCTTCCCTGTTAGGTGTGGTCCCAAAAAATGAACAGGGGAAGTCCTGACTTATACAACATTTGTCATAACCCAAGGGTGCTTCTGTGGACAACGCTCTGGATGATGAAGATACTTCAGTGGTATACCAATCCTTTGAGGCAGCTTTGGAGTTGATTCAGAAGTTTTGACCCAAGGTGGAGATGGCAAAAGTTGACATTGAGATGGCTTTTCACCTTCTCCTGAGTCGCACATAATGCTTATATTTAATGGGTTGCTGTGTGGGGTCAGTATTATGTGGACCACCTCTTGTGCTAAATTTGAGCAGTTTAGCTCTTTCTTGCACGGTCATACGTGAGGCTGGTCTAGAACAGTTGTCTCATTATTTAGACAATTTTCTTCTACTTGGAATGGCTGACTCTGGACAATGTCTACATTTACTGGATTCCCTGGTGGGCCTGATGACTAGGTTTAGGGTTTTCTTAGATTAAGAGAAAACAGAGGTCCCATCTACCTGTTTGGTCTGCTTGGGTATAGAAATTGATATAGTAGAGAAAGAATTAGGTTGCCAGCTGAAAAAAATCAGGAGCACTAGTGAAGCTATATGTTGTGAGTAGTTGGGACCACTTTGAGGGGCTACAATCTGTGTTCCCTCTAAGGCCAGTTTTGTGAGCGACCCAGCAGTGAAACAGTTAATAAGGGAATCACACCTTGCAGTCTGCATTGTGAAGTGATTTGCTAATTGCTTTAATTAACTGTTTCACTGCTGAGTCGTTCACAAAACTGGCCTTAGAGAGAACACTGGCTACAATCCTTATTAGTATTGTTGAACTTCTCATGTAGGGTTAGTCCCCTAGGGAGAATTTTTAATTAATGAATGGAGGTGTCCATGAAGGGTCTAGTGTGTCTGAGAGCCAGGATCTCACTTTCTATGGCCATGAGGACAGATTTGGAAGTCTGGGAGGTTTCAATGGAATTAGGCCGTGGTTTCCTCCTCCAGTGTGTAATTAGTCCTTGCACCTTTTTTTGGATGCGCAGGTAGTTCGGATTTTGGGGCATACTTTGTTGGGATCTATTCCATTGAATGGTTGTCGGCTTCCTCTCCTTCAGTGGTGAACATCCTCAAGCAGTTAGTACTTTGCTGTCTGTGCCATAATAATAGCTTTAGTGTAAAGCAAGTACCTGGAGTTAATAACATAATTGCGGATGCTTTATCACAATTGCAATGGTCTAGAATAAAGGAGGCTACTCCAGGGGCCAGGAGTCATCTTTGTCCACCTTATTTCTGGCAGGTGATGATTTCTGGGGGGACTGCACTGACGTTACTCAAAGGTTCTTTGGCACCTAGGACATGGGAGGACTACAACACATACTGGCGTGAGTAGAGTTGCTTTGCTGAGGGTAGAGATGGTTTCTGGAGAGAACGATTAGTGTTCCCCATTTCTTGTTGTGGCTTGTCGTGCTGCACCAGTGGGGGTTTACCCGCTGGAGCCATAGGGGCAGATTATATGAAATTTGAGATATTACTAGTGCACATAGAGTTAAAAGGTTTTTAAAGTTCAGGGTCTGTAGTGCAATGTGTTAGGAAGCCAATAACCAATGGGAGATTGCCCAAAGTATATTCAAATTCGTATGAGTTGTTGCTTTTTTACATAGCTTTTTCATTACTGTACTTTGGGGCCTTTAGGTTTATAGAGCTGGTTGCTCATTCTAAACTGATTTTGGGTTCAGCTTTGAAATTAGATCAGGTGAGGGTGTATGGTTGTGCTGTGTTTGTTTTTATTGCTAGGTCCAAAACAGACCAAACGGGTAAGGGCAGATGGCTCAAATTGCAGCCACAGGTAGAGCTGACTAGTTGCCCAATTGGATTGTAAACTATTATGTGTGGCTCAGGCCCAAGGGTGATGGAGCATTTCTTGTTCATGCTGACAGTTCCTTCTTGTCTGAAATCAGTTCAAATTTATTTTGCGTAGGGTAGTTTTAAATATGTGTTGGAGCCCATACATGATTGCCCCACACTCATTCCAGATTTAGGTGGACACAGATACGGCTGGTGCTGGTTTCTTAGATGAAAAGATCACAACATTAGGTAGGAGGAGGTCAGTTAATTGTAAGAAATATATTAGGCCTCTGAAACAGTGAGTGTTTTTTTATATGGTTTGGAAGTTGTTATCAGTGCTTACTGTTTTTTGGTTATCAGATAGGACCTTGTAATTTCTTTGTTTTGCAGGAGGTTTGTATGGCCATTAGGCACCAGTTAATGTGGCCTCAGTTGAGTTATTATTTATGGTTTAGTAAATTTATTCCAATAATATTAATCAAGGTGATATGAGGAGGATTTTTTTCTGGGTGTTTTATTGTACTTATAAGTTTGTTTTTATCTACTGGCCCTGCGCAGGATACCCTATACCCTTAGAAGTAGGGGATTGTACATATTTGGTGAATATACAACAAAGAATGACAACAAATAGAAGATTCCTCAGTTGTAATAGATCTAGACTGTTGTCTCCAATGGCTACATAAAGAAAGGTGATAAAAAGTACAGCATCAATGGCATATTTAGTTATCACGCTTTCCTGGGCATTGAAAAATCATCCTACTTATAAATCATTCCTGATAATTTTATCATTTTTCCCTCAATTATATTTCTCACAACTGAGGATTGAGAGATTAAATCCTTCTCGAATCCTTAATGTAATATACTCGGTCAACCCTTTGTGCAATTCTTTTACTCAGCACTCTTGTATTGCCAGTAATAAACAAAATCTCAAATGACTCAAGCACCAGTGGTACAAATTAGGTGTGCAAAGCTGGAGGAGCCACTGCTCAAAGACTCCCAAATATCCTTTTCTTTGTATTGCCAGTAATACACATGCTGCATGCATTTAGAAACATAGAAACAGAAACATAGATTTTGATAGCAGATAAGAACATTAGGCCCAACAAAACTGTCTACTTTTGCTATAAAGTATAAGATTAATTAACTTGTAGAATAGCCTTATGCTTTATTCTTGAAGTTCCCCACAGTGATTGTCTTTACCACCTCTAATGTAAACCCTGCATTAAAGATGACACACAGATCAGTGGTTTAACCCCCTTACAGGTAACAGGATACATGAGCAAAGATTTCACTTCTGTATTGCCTGCATAACATTACACTCATTTAACATAACATAACATTTAACTCCGGTATAGCCAGTAGCACAGTGTTTTAATGGGATGTTGTTAGTAAAACACACAGTGCAGTGGATTAACCCCTATATAGCTGGAACACAAAAGAGTGCATTAATGTATCCACATAACCAGTACCCACAGTGTAGTGATATAAAACCTCGTTCAACTCCATACACACAGTACAGTGATTTAGACCCCATATAGTCAGTAGCCTACATAAAGTAAATATTTTAACCCTTAAGTATCTTGCATCATGAGAGATAGCGACACTAAATAGAACCAGCAATCAGCTATGTGGATTTTGGATTCCCAGGCGATGCAGGGTCTTTGGAGGAGGACGGTGATCATATTGTGCTTACTAAAACATTATACTGGCACTAGACCACAGAGTAACCTCAGACAGTTTGTCTGCTTCTATGGCAACTTCCAGAGACAACCAAGCTTCCCTGTGTCACCCCAGGGCCTGACCTCACTATAAATACAGAGAAACAAGAATACAGCTCTGTGTTGTGTTATAAATAGCCATACAAAGAGCACTATATATATTAATATACCGCAATTAAATTGACAGTAGAACAGCACATATGAAAGGGAAAACAAAGGGAACATAGCTAGGATAGTATTAATAAATGGTTGGAGACATGGCAACCAGTTTAATGAAAATACATTTGGAGCATGGGACACAGGATGGTGTAAATGAACGAGAGAATCACACTTGCTATGGTGTATGAAATAGAAAAAAACACAAATAAGTGAGCATGAGCTGGTATCATTTAATGCTATGATCAGGGTGACTATATTGCCGTTTTAAAAAGGGACACATATGAAAAATACATATGTCAGGGTTGTTTTCAGTGCTGTTTAAATAAATGTTTTGTATAAGAACAACTGACATATGTATTTTTCATATGTGCCCCTTTCTAAAAGTGGCAATATGGTCATCCTAGCTATGATTGGATAATTGGGAGCAGATCAGATAAATAACCATGTGCTAGATTTCCTTAAAGGGACAGTAAAGTCAAAATTAAATAATCTATACTAATGGCATAATTCAGATTATTCTAACCTAGGTGCCTAAATAATCTAGATTGTATTAAAGACAGGAGGCAAATATTGCATTATATCTTTACTGACTTACAAACAGCAGCAAAGAAAAGATAAATAACATAGCAACAAAAAACAATATAACCACATAGCAACAGGATATAACTTCCTCTTTTTGCTGCTGTAACAGAATAAGGAAAGTCCACCCAACTGGAAAACCTCATAGAGAACAGAAAAAGAAGATTCCACTAAAGAATAAAAAAGAACATCGTGAAGAAGTTCATGATAAACAGAATGCAGCCAATGCCATTAACAGGAGGAAGAGGGACAAAGATCTGTTAAGATGGAAGAAAACAGAAAAAGGAAAGGTAACATTGCTACCAGTACAGTGAAAACAACCTAGGGAGAACAAAGGTCATCACAACAGCAACTAAAATCATAGTGAGTGTTTTTTTATGTTTGGGAGAGAGGGGAGGGAAAATATTTGGCAAGACAGGAAGCTTAATATTTTGCATATTTAATGAAAGTACAGAATGAAATGCATGAGGAACAGGTTTAAAGCACTGAGAAAAAACAGAGGCTGAAGACACATCCGCCGCAGCAAAGAAGTTCTGAAGGTTACTGCCCAGCAGAAAAGCAGGAGAGGCCACAGCACCTGTGACAAAAATGCACTCCAAAAAAGGGGGATATTCCCACCTCAGATATGAGCCATTCAATCCACCTAGCCAAAATAGTGGTAGACACAGGGGGTGAGGAGGAATGAAAGAAATGAGTAAAGGACCAGTCAAAGAACCACGTAGGCCCTTGGTCCTAATAAGATAAGTCTTAAGGCAAAGGGCTACACAAAGTTGTGGTTCCTCAGGAAAATAAGGGTAAAAGAAAGTTTAGAGGACAAATTGGTCCTGTGAGAAATAGAAAAGAAAACGCCTTTTGGTGTAAAAGAGGCAGTATGAACGGCAAGAGCCCTAATGTCTGAAACATGTGGAAATGGCACCAGGGAAAGAAGCATGGTCAACTTCTCTGAAGGCTGTTTAAGGGAAAGGGACGAGTTGGAAGGCCAGCTCCTAAAAGACATCCCAAAGACCTGAATAACGAGATTTGGCAGGGTTCTTAAACCAAATAGCCCAAAGAAGATGTCAGACCAAAGGATGTCTACCCACAGGGACACCCTCAAAAAGAAAATTCCCTGCTGAAATGG
Source organism: Bombina bombina (assembly GCF_027579735.1). Taxonomy (NCBI): domain Eukaryota; kingdom Metazoa; phylum Chordata; class Amphibia; order Anura; family Bombinatoridae; genus Bombina; species Bombina bombina. The sequence continues at coordinate 627,753,894 of NC_069499.1, read as the reverse complement.
TTGAATGGAAAAGATTGACAGTGTGGTATGCCTTTCCATGAGAAAAAAGTTCAGTGAGGAAGTTCACAATCATGAGAGGAGATGCAGAAAAGGGACCAATGTCTCTTCCCACGCACCAATGAACCCAGGCTGAAGCATAAAATATTCTAGTACTTGGGGCCCAGGAATAAAACATTAGGAGGGAAACCTCTTGCAAAAGGCCTTCAGAAGACCAGAATCCCCTAAAATCTGCAAGACCAGGAGCATCAGGTGGTCCTGGATCAAAAGACGGTGAAGGCAATTCTGAGCGTCCACCAGGAGATTGGGGGAAATTGGGAAGAAGATGAGGAAGAGCTGAGAACATCTCCAGTAGAGGAGCAAACCATGGCTGAGTCAACCACCAGGGAGTGATCAGGGTCAGGAAACAATGGAAGCATTGAACAAACAAAAGAGTCCGAGCGATGATGGTGAAAAGAGGAAATCATAAGCTCCTTGAAGAGGCCAAACCTGAAGAAAAGTATCCACTCCTTTGCAATCCAAATCTGGGGGCCAACTGAAAAAAATTAGGAAGTTGGCTATTGGTCTGCAACTCAAACAGGTCTACCGAGAGCGGGCCAAAAAGTTCCTGAATCCTGAGAAAAATTTGTCGATTTAGCATTTAGTCGCTGAAATCCATCCAATGACAAGAGAACCAGTCCTCTGTGAAATTGGACACACCGGGAATGAAAAGGGCATGGACAGAAATCCTGTGCTCCAAATAAAACGGATAAAACTGGGAAGTGGGTTCTGACAAAGCTTAGGATCAAGTGTTATCCAGCCAATTGATATACTGAATGGCTTTAACTTTGTCCATCCGCAACAATTTTGACAGTTTTTGCAGCCAGACAGCAAAAAATCATGTGTGTCATTTAAATAACATGGAGTTACACAAAAAGTCAGTACTGATTGGCTAAAATGCAAGATTGTCAGAAGAACTGAGATAAGGGGGCAGTCTCCAGAGGCTTAGATACAAAGTAATCACAGAGGTAAAAAGTGTATTAATATAACCATGTTGGTTATGCAAAATTGGGGAATGGTTAATAACGGGATTATCTATTTATTTAAACAATAAAAATTCTGGAGTACTTTTATGTGTATTTAATAAAGCTAATATTATGGAAATGTGTCCCAGACACATGATTGTCACTAAATAATGTTACTCATTCCTCTTGTCCCTTACTTTAGACATTGCCTGCCATAATATTACAGGCTTTGAACTTACAGGGACATAATACTCATATGTTAAATCCCTTGAAAGTGATGCAGCATAACTGTAAAAAGCTGAAAATCTCAATGTAAGAAAGGAAGATATTTTACCTCAAAATTTATTCAGCTCAAAAGAGTAACGGCTAGATTTAGAGATTGGCGTTAGCCATCAAAACCAGCATTAGAGGCTCCTAACGCTGGTTTTGGGCTACCACTGGTATTTAGAGTCTTGTAGGTAAGGGTCTAACGCTCACTTTGCAGCCGCAACTTTTCCATACCGCAGATCCCCCTACGCCATTTGCGTATCCTATATTTTCAATGGGATCTTTCTAAAGCCGGTATTTAGAGTCTTGGCTGAAGTGAGCGTTAGAAATCTAATGACAAAACTCCAGCCGCAGAAAAAAGTCAGGAGTTAAGAGCTTTCTGGGCTAACGCCGGTTCATAAAGCTCTTAACTACTGTGCTCTAAAGTACACTAACACCCATAAACTACCTATGTACCCCTAAACCGAGGTCCCCCCACATCGCCGCCACTCTAATAAAACATTTTAACCCCTAATCTGCCGACCGCACACCGCCGCAACCTACGTTATCCCTATGTACCCCTAATCTGCTGCCCCTAACACCGCCGACCCCTATATTATATTTATTAACGCCTAATCTGCCGGCACCAACGTCGCTGCTACCTTACCTACAATTATTAACCCCTAATCTGCCGACCGGACCTCACCGCTACTATAATAAAGTTATTAACCCCTAATCCGCCTCACTCCCGCCTCAATAACCCTATAATAAATAGTATTAACCCCTAATCTGCCCTCCCTAACATCGCCGACACCTAACTTCAAGTATTAGCCCCTAATCTGCCGACCGGACCTCACCGCTACTATAATAAATGTATTAACCCCTAAAGCTAAGTCTAACCCTAACCCTAACACCCCCCTAAATTAAATATAATTTAAATTACCAAAATAAAATAAATCTTATTAAATAAATTAATTCTATTTAAAGCTAAATACTTACCTGTAAAATAAACCCTAATATAGCTACAATATAACAAATAATTATATAGTAGCTATTTTAGGATTTAGATTTATTTTACAGGCAACTTTGTATTTATTTTAACCAGGTACAGTAGCTATTAAATAGTTAATAACTATTTAATAGCTACCTAGTTAAAATAATTACAAAATTACCTGTAAAATAAATCCTAACCTAAGTTACAATTAAACCTAACACTACACTATCAATAAATTAATTAAATAAATTACCTACAATTATCTACAATTAAACCTAACACTACACTATCATTAAATTAATTAAATAAATTACCTACAAATACCTACAAATAAATACAATTAAATAAACTAACTAAAGTACAAAAAATAAAAAAAGCTAAGTTACAAAAAATAAAAAAATTTATTACAAACATAATAAAAATATTACAACAATTTTAAGCTAATTACACCTACTCTAAGCCCCCTAATAAAATAACAAAGCCCCCCAAAATAAAAAAATGCCCTACCCTATTCCAAGATTAAAATAGAAAAGCTCTTTTACCTTACCAGCCCTTAAAAGGTCCTTTTGCGGGGCATGCCCCAAAGAATTCAGCTCTTTTGCCTGTAAAAAAAACATACAATACCCCCCCAACATTACAACCCACCACCCACATACCCCTAATCTAACCCAAACCCCCCTTAAATAAACCTAACGCTAAGCCCCTGAAGATCTTCCTACCTTATCTTCACCACACCGGGTATCACCGATCCATCCAGGCTCCGAAATCTTCATCCAAGCCCAAGCGGAGGCTGGAGATCCATCATCTGGCTGAAGTCTTCTATCAAGCGGCAAGAAGAAGTCCAGAAGAGGCTCCAAAGTCTTCATCCTATCCGGGCAGAAGAGGAGATCCGGACCGGCAACCATCTTCATCCAAGCGGCATCTTCTATCTTCATCCGATGACGAGCAGCTCCATCTTGAAGACCTCCGGCGCAGATCCATCCTCTTCTTCCGACGTCCTAAGTCCGAATGAAGGTTCCTTTAAATGACGTCATCCAAGATGGCGTCCCTCGAATTCCGATTGGCTGATAGGATTCTATCAGCCAATCAGAATTAAGGTAGGGAAAATCTGATTGGCTGATTGAATCAGCCAATCAGATTGAGCTTGCATTCTATTGGCTGTTCCGATCAGCCAATAGAATGCGAGCTCAATCTGATTGGCTGATTGGATCAGCCAATCGGATTGAACTTGAATCTGATTGGCTGATTCCATCAGCCAATCAGATTTTTCCTACCTTAATTCCGATTGGCTGATAGAATCCTATCAGCCAATCGGAATTTGAGGGACGCCATCTTGGATGACGTCATTTAAAGGAACCTTCATTCGGACTTAGGACGTCGGAAGAAGAGGATGGATCCGCGCCGGAGGTCTTCAAGATGGAACCGCTCGTCATCGGATGAAGATAGAAGATGCCGCTTGGATGAAGATGGTTGCCGGTCCAGATCTCCTCTTCTGCCCGGATAGGATGAAGACTTTGGAGCCTCTTCTGGACTTCTTCTTGCCGCTTGATAGAAGACTTCAGCTGTATGATGGATCTCCAGGCAGCCCCCGCTTGGGCTTGGATGAAGATTTCGGAGCCTGGATGGATCGGTGATACCCGGTGTGGTGAAGATAAGGTAGGAAGATCTTCAGGGGCTTAGTGTTAGGTTTATTTAAGGGGGGTTTGGGTTAGATTAGGGGTATGTGGGTGGTGGGTTGTAATGTTGGGGGGGGGTATTGTATGTTTTTTTTTACAGGCAAAAGAGCTGAATTCTTTGGGGCATGCCCCGCAAAAGGCCCTTTTAAGGGCTGGTAAGGTAAAAGAGCTTTTCTATTTTAATTTTAGAATAGGGTAGGGCATTTTTTTATTTTGGGGGGCTTTGTTATTTTATTAGGGGGCTTAGAGTAGGTGTAATTAGCTTAAAATTGTTGTAATATTTTTATTATCTTTGTAATTAATTTTTTTATTTTTTGTAACTTAGCTTTTTTTATTTTTTGTACTTTAGTTAGTTTATTTAATTGTATTTATTTGTAGGTATTTGTAGGTAATTTATTTAATTAATTTAATGATAGTGTAGTGTTAGGTTTAATTGTAAATTAGGTTAGGATTTATTTTACAGATAATTTTGTAATTATTTTAACTAGGTAGCTATTAAATAGTTATTAACTATTTAATAGCTATTGGACCTGGTTAAAATAATTACAAAGTTGCCTGTAAAATAAATATTATTCCTAAAATAGCTACAATATAATTATAATTTATATTGTAGCTATATTAGGGTTTATTTTACAGGTAAGTATTTAGCTTTAAATAGGAATAATTTATTTAATAAGAGTTAATTTATTTAGTTAGATTTAAATTATATTTAACTAAGGGCGGTGTTAGTGTTAGGGTTAGACTTAGCTTTAGGGGTTAATACATTTATTAGAGTAGCGGCGAGGTCCGGTCGGCAGATTAGGGGTTAATACTTGAAGTAAGGTGTCAGCGATGTTAGGGAGGGCAGATTAGGGGTTAATACTATTTATTATAGGGTTAGTGAGGCGGATTAGGGGTTAATACATTTATTATAGTAGCGGTGAGGTCCGGTCAGCAGATTAGGGGTTAATTATTTTTGGTAGCTGGCGGCGACGTTGTGGGGGGCAGATTAGGGGTTAATAAATATAATATAGGGGTCGGCGGTGTTAGGGGCAGCAGATTAGGGGTACATAGGTATAATGTAGGTTGCGGTGGTGTACGGAGCGGCAGATTAGGGGTTAAAAAAAATATGCAGGGGTCAGCGATAGCGGGGGTTGCAGATTAGAGGTTAATAAGTGTAAGGTTAGGGGTGTTTAGACTCGGGGTACATGTTAGAGTGTTAAGTGCAGACTTAGAAACTGTTTCCCCATAGGAAACAATGGGGCTGCGTTAGGAGCTGAACGCTGCTTTTTTGCAGGTGTTAGGTTTTTTTTCAGCTCAAACTGCCCCATTGTTTTCTGTGGTGGAATCGTGCACGAGCACATTTTTGAAGCTGGCTGCGTCCGTAAGCAACGCTGGTATCTAGAGTTGCAGTGGAGGTAAATATGCTCTACGCTCCCTTTTTGGAGCCTAACGCAGCCCTTCTGTGAACTCTAAATACCAGCGTTATTTAAAAGGTGCGGGGGAAAAAAAGCCAGCGTTAGCTACGCGGGTCGTTACCGACAAAACTCTAAATCTAGCCGTAAGTGCTTTGTGAACAGTTATAATTTAGCTACTTTTAACTGCATTTGGAAAAAAAAATACAAAAACCAATCAGCATCATCTGTCACACTTTGCTTTACTGTGCAATATTTCATAGTAAAGCTCCTATGTGATTCAGACAGAGCATACTATATTTAACAAGTTTCCTTTTTACTTTAATTAGCAAATATACTTCGCCCCCATGATATTCTTTATTGACGTTTACCTTAGGTATCTGGAGCCCTACATGGTAGGACATAGTGCTGCCATCTAGTGCTCTTGTAAATGGATAACATTCTTGCAAAATTTCTGCAATAAGTCCTCCAGACATGGGCAGGCTCCTGAGCATACGTCCCTGTTTTTGAACAAAAGATATCAAGAGAATGAAGAGCAATTGATAAAAGAAGTAAATTAGAAAGTTGTTTAACCCATTAGGTGCAGATGGCGATGCATGGTCGTTATCTGCGCAATGCAGGTAATGCGGATGACGACCGCGCGTTGTCATCCAATGATGTGCCACTTCCAGAGGTGATCCTGGACATCTGACAAGGTGATCTAGGCCTCACTCACAGCACTCCAGGTATGCATGTGATGTTGCCATGAGTAGGCGTGGTGACATCAAAACCTGGAAGTGTTAGCAGCACTGTAAGAGGGGAAGGGAGCTAAATAGGAGGGTCATATAAAAACTATCGGTCTCAACTCCCTTAACTCCTACAGACACACCGGTTAAAAAGAAATCACCTGCCCTTTCAAATGGTACATGTCTTGTGGTGAAGTTTTGTAAGTACACTTTAAAAAAAAAGTACCCCCCAGACATATTTATCAGTAAAGGGGTCTCTAACTGCCTGCAATAGATGACCAAACAGACAGAGACCCCCAATACTTCTTATTTTTAAGAGTAGAACAACATCTTTAAAATATATGCACATTTCAGGGGTTAATAGCCAGGTGATCACTGTGGTTATAGTGATCACCTGGTGAAAATAAATGTTTATGTATATGCATAGAGATTCATGGGACCCCCTATGTGCAGTTCAAACTTACATTACTCTACCAAAAGGCCCTTATTTATATGAGGATAACTACTTCTTCCTTTAACCCCTTAATGACCACAGCACTTTTCCATTTTCTGTCCGTTTGGGACCAAGGCTATTTTTACATTTCTGCTGTGTTTGTGTTTAGCTGTAATTTTCCTCTTAATCATTTACTGTACCCACATATATTATATACCGTTTTTCTCGCCATTAAATAGACTTTCTAAAGATACCATTATTTTCATCATATCTTATAATTTACTATAAAAAAATTTATAAAATATGAGGAAAAAATGGAAAAAAACACACTTTTTCTAACTTTGACCCCCAAAATCTGTTACCCATCTACAACCACCAAAAAATACCCATGCTAAATAGTTTCTAAATTTTGTCCTGAGTTTAGAAATACCCAATGTTTACATCTTCTTTGCTTTTTTTGCAAGTTATAGGGCCATAAATACAAGTAGCACTTTGCTATTTCCAAACCATTATTTTTCAAAATTAGCGCTAGTTACATTAGAACACTAATATCTTTCAGGAATCTCTGAATATCCATTGACATGTATATATTTTTTTTTAGTAGACATCCCAAAGTATTGATCTAGGCCCATTTTGGTATATTTCATGCCATCATTTCGCCGCCAAACGCGATTAAATACAAAAAATCGTTCACTTTTTCACTAATTTTTTCACAAACTTTTGGTTTCTCACTGAAATTATTTACAAACAGCTTGTGCAATTATGGCGTAAATGGTTGTAAATTCTTCTCTGGGATCCCCTTTGTTCAGAAATAGCAGACTTATATGGCTTTGGCATTGCTTTTTAGCAATTAGAAGGCTGCTAAATGCCACTGCGCACTACACGTGTATTATGCCCAGTAGTGAAGGGGTTAATTAGGGAGCATGTAGGGAGCTTTTAGAGGTAATTTTAGCTTTAGTGTAGTGTAGTACACAACCCCAAGTATTGATCTAGGCCAGTTTTGGTATATTTCATCCCACCATTTCACCGCCAAATGCGATCAAATTAAAAAAAAACGTTAAATTTTTCACAATTTTAGGTTTTTCACTGAAATCATTTACAAACAGCTTGTGCAATTATGGCACAAATGGTTGTAAATGCTTCTCTGGGATCCCCTTTGTTCAGAAATAGCAGACATATATGACTTTGGTGTTGCTTTTTGGTAATTAGAAGGCCGCCAAATGCCGCTGCGCATCACGTGTGTATTATGGCTAGCAGTGATGGGGTTAATTATGTAGCTTGTAGGGAGCTTGCAGGGTTAATTTTAGCTTTAGTGTAGAGCTCAGCCTCCCACCTAAAACATCAGACCCCCTGATCCCTCCCAAACAGCTCTCTTCCCTCCCCCACCCCACAATTGTCCCCGCCATCTTAAGTACTGGCAGAAACTCTGCCAGTACTAAAATAAAAGCTATATTTTTTTGTTTTTTTTTCTTAGCATATTTACATATGCTACTGTGTAGGATCCCCCCTTAGCCCCCAACCTCACTGATCCCCCACCAAACAGATCTCTAACCCTCCCCCTCTGCCTTAATGGGCGCCATCTTGGGTACTGGCAGCTGTCTGCCAGTACCCAGTTTAGTACAAAAAGTGTTGTTGTTTTTTATTTAATTTCCCTTTTCTGTAGTGTAGCTTCCCCCCCCCCCCAGATCAACCCCCCACCCCTTCCAGATCCCTTAGATTATTATTTTTTTTTTTTTAAAAGTTTGTTTTATTACTTTTATTTACACTTATTTTTCTGCAGTGTAGCGGTTCCCTCCCGCCCCGTGCACGCGCCCGCCCGCCGCCCCCCGTGCACGCGCGCGCTCCCGTGCGCGCTCCCGCCCCTCCCGCCCCCGATCCCGCCCCCCTCCACTTCATTCGGCACATCGATGGCCGCCCACCCGCCTCCTAGACTTGCTCCCACCAACGATACCGGCCACCGATGTCCGGTGCAGAGAGGGCCACAGAGTGGCTCTCTCTGCATCGGATGGCCAAGGGGGGTTATTGCAGGATGCCTCGATATCGAGGCATCACTGCAATAACCGGAAAGCAGCTGGAAGCGAGCAGGATCGCTTCCAGCTGCTTTCCAGACCAAGGACGTACGCCACACGTCCTCGGTCATTAAGTGTATTTTTTTTGAGGACGTGTGGCGTACGTCCTTGGTCGTTAAGGGGCTAAATATATATTTTTTCACACATTTTGTTTCAGTTCTCATATGTTGCGATTTATTTATAAAATAAAATTATAGTTGGAATCTGTTGGGCCTGCTGAAAAAAACAATATATAACGTGTGTTTCTTTCCCTTAAAAATGGCCTACAGTGGTGATTTAATGTAACTAGCATGTCAAAACTCCAAAACAGCTCAGCACTAGAGGAAATGGCTCAGCAGTTAAGGGGTTAACAATGCATGTTCTGTCTTAATCATGAAAGAAAAATGTTGGATTTCATATTCCTTTAAACTGAGGAGGAAAATAACATGATCGTGCCTACACATGCCATATGCACACTCCCTTGTAAGTCCCAGGACTGGCATCCTGAGAGGCTGCCTAAAGCCCTATTACAATGGAATGTGGCTACTGAGGACATTTTGACAAAGAGATGTTTAGTTGATATTTTCTAGTCAGATTTTTACAGATATGCTGCATCCATTTCAAGTGCTTCAACATTTGGGTATTATGACCCTTTAAGCTCTTTTTATCCATGTGAGATATGTTGTCGTTTGTGAGATATGTGTAGTGCTGGAGCTAGTATGCACATCATATGGTAAGAGTTATCTTCTTTTTGGCTATTGACTTAAAATATATTTATCACAGCACTATGTAATTATTATATATTACAGATCATTAGTATTCCTCATTCTTTCTCATCTTGACATGATTATGTCCTTTTGAGTTTCTTTTCCATTTATATTCCATTTGCTTATTGCTACATTATGCATTAAGAAAAACATTACACTACTTAGTAGTTATTTTGTTTCTATTTGCTTTTTTTCCCTCTTGCTATTTTTAAGTGGAGACATCATTCCATGTTGGAAAAATGGAGAACACCTGTAGCCCTCAGGATGGTTATGTGTTCTTCTTAAAGGGCTGAGTTTGCTTCAGTGTATCCAGGGTTAGGAAATAATCATTTTATGGCCAACTAGGAATCTGCAATGTAAGAATTAATTATTGGCTAAATGTTATATACTATGCAAACAACACAAAATGAACACAATGTTATAGAGAGTAGCTTTAACAAGATGGAAAAAAAATAGTTGGAATTCAGTGGGATACATTTGCCAAAGGGAAATTCCAGCAATCTTTAGATTCCCTCAAACAAGTATTAAAAATACAAAGTGCTGATACATCACAAAGGCTAAAAATTGAATACATAATAATGTAGTGTATAATTTGGATAGAAAACACAGCATTACTCATTTATACAGCTCACCTAAATTGTTAGGTGAATCAGATTTGCATTTGGAGATGTTTTCCCATAGAAGGGTTAATCTTTAAAGGAACCTTTTACACTAACCATCAATGAACTATAGATACTTTTCCTATAATATATCTTTGATCATACTAAGTAATACAGCATAGAACATTTTGCATTAAAATAATGTCTACATTAAAATTTATTAATGTAAAGGCGATTTTTCCCAACCCAATGGCGACCGCTTCCAGACAGTGACAAGGGGGCTGGGCATGTTCTTGGTTATCACGTCTTCCCTCAGTGAGCACACAAACACGAGCTTAGAGGAGAAAAAAAATCCTATGCACAGGCTCTTCTGGCAACAGGGATGAGCACATCACATGACCATATATCTCCTGGGCTGCGTTCAGCAAACGCTGAGAGATGATGTGGCACTGGGAAGATGTCACGATTTTGGAAGCGTTAAGAAAACGCTTCCAAGCCGCGTTATAGTGAGCTGAGATGCTCAGACACCTGCTCACCTCACTCCCAGCATTACCAGCATGCTGGAAAAGCTGGGAGTGACATCATCTGAGCATTCAGGGAACGCTCAGCACCTTGCTTGATAGCTTTCTCCGAACGCACCAAGCAAGTGCTGGGCTCGCTGGAGGCGCTTGCCGAACGTGGCCCTTGTAACGTACGTTACAAAATGATGGCTCCCCATCTAGCACATAGGCTGCAGTTTAGAAGAAAAGTGCAAAAGAGTAAAATACTACAATAACAGGTCAGATGCACATAATATTGTGAGTAAGGAGGTTGTTGCTGCCCACACTTTATATTTACTATAATGATTTATTGAATGATGAGGTGTTTAAGATCCCTTTAAGGATAAATGAGAAGATCATGTGGTATGGATGGAGAGGGCTACAGACAGCTGGAGAGGCAAAAGTATTGATTCAAGAGAAAACCAAAAGAAAAACATATTCAACGCAACAAAACAAATGCACAGAACACTGTACTATAAAATGTGTTCCCAAGTACTCACTATACCAGCTGAGGGGTATTAAATTAATTGGATGTCATTCCATCATGTTTTTTTGTACTTCATATAGCTGGTTTTGCTCATTTTAACCATCATCCATTGTTCTCAAAGAAAAGTCCATGTAAATAGGCTGAGCTTGCAAGAAGAGTAGACCTGCTTATGTTACTTCTATACACAAAGCGTAATAGGTAGGTATTAAAATATTAATTATGGATGGGGGTTCAGTGAGCAAAACCTGCTATTTCCAAAAATCTCTCTCTAATTCCCTCCCCATCAGGAGATTAATTTGTACTAATTTTAACTGAATGCAGTTATATGGTCCTTTACTAAAAAATGTTATTACATTTTTGCCATATTCTGTTTTTCTCTACAAACACTCCCAATTAAATGACTGTGTATGTCATGGGGATGATTTGGTTTTTGGTCCTATTTTATCTTATGACATTAAGGCTAGAAATACATGAGACCTGCCCTGACTATGAGGTCTATATCAAAAGCCTCTACAAAAAGTGATCTAATGCATTTCTACAGAAAAACATTATGTTGATTTTTGTAGATGAGGGTTGTGATCAAGCACTGTGTATGCTAAAGAGCAGAAAATAAATGCAGTTCACTTTCATGATTTATTTTGTCTACATTTCCTGTAAATTCAATCTGAAAATGATATTATTATATATTATAAGGGAACATTAAAGTGCACAAAATAAATGCTGTAATGTGTTGCATTATTTAATTATTGCACTATTGATTGCATATAACTACTGGTTTAAACCCTACAAAAGGGTTAAACACATAGTTAAATTTAGCTCTAGAGCAACAATGGAATCAAATATGGATATTGCAAATGAAAGAGGTGTTTGTAGCCACCAAGCTAACTTCCAGTAGTACATTGTTGTCCCTGAGCCAACTTAGATATGCCTTTCAATAAAGATTACCTAGAAAACAAAGCACATATTATAAAAGAAGTAAATTAAAAAGTGACTCTATAATGAAATTAAAAAGTGATCTCCAGTATTTGTTGGGCTGCATCTTTATAAATGAAGCTAAACTAAATGTATAATTGAAACATTCTTTTAAACTTTTTCTTATGTATGAACATAGAACAGATATTTAATAATTACATATTATTATCCCAGTTTATTTCATATATATAAATATTTGTAGGTACAAATGGTAGAACTAACAGGCACGGTACATACATGATAGAAGGGCAAGTGTAGAGTGCACTGTATTGTGTAAATAGAGGAGCAGTTACATGGCGCACAGGATCATGTAACCAGAAAGGAAGTAAATGTATTAAGTAAAACATTTAAATAATTGATTAAATAGAATACAACAAACACAGGACCAAATTCAGTATATGCACAGGGTAAATAAGTGTTTATTGTGTACACAATGAGGCCTATTTATGAAATGTCTGTCGGACCTGATCCGACAGTGCGGATCAGGTTCGACAGACATCGCTGAATGCGGAGAGCAATACGCTCTCCGTATTAAGCATTGCACCAGCAGCTCTTGTGAGTTGCTGGTGCAACGCCGCCCCCTGCAGACTCGTGTCAATCAACCCGATCGTACTCGATAGGGTTGAATTCCGGCGATTACTGTCTGCCTCAATAGAGCAGACGGACAGGGTTATGGAGCAGCGGTCTTTAGACTGCTGCTTCATAACTGCTGTGTCTGGTGAGTCTGCAGGCTCGCCAGAAACACGGGGCGTCAAGCTCCATTCGGAGCTTGATAGATAGGCCCCAATGTATTTGATGATAAGAAATTGGACTTATCACAAAATAGAGAGGAGTACTGGAGAAAACCAGAATGTACTCCCAATAATTAATCAAGTCATATTCCGCATTTAGACCTAAGGATAGTGGATAGTTTTAAGATCCATAGCGTTTCTCTTTTCTCCAGCAGCTAGTTAGATCTTTATCATGTATCTGTACACAATGTTGTACTATAGGGGAGGAGGACTTTCCAACATTAAAGGGACAGTCTACACCAGAATTTTTGTTGCTTAAAAAGATAGATAATCCCTTTATTACCCTTTCCCCAGTTTTGCATAACCAACACAGTTAAATTAATATATGTTTTACCTCTGTGATTATCTTGTATCTAAGCCTCTGCAGACTGCCCCCTTATCTCAGTGCTTTTGACAGACATGCAGTTTAGTCAATCAGTGCAGACTCCTAAATAACTCCACGGGAGTGAGCACAATGTTATCTTTATGACACACATTATTATTATTATCAGGTATTTGTAGAGCGCCAATAGGTTATGCAGCACTATGAACATGGGTGGTATATAAAAAATGATTACAGGGATCAAATGGGTGAAGGGTCCTGCCGAAAGTTGCACTTTTGTAGTCGGCTCTTATGAAGGTGGACTACAAACCGCTGGGCTCATAGGCTTACATGCTATGGGGTTTAAGGGGATAGCAGTGGAGATAGGAAGGTTATTGTAGGTTGTAAGCATCCCTGAATAGTAGAGTCTTCAGGGAGCACTTGAAGCTTTTAAAACTAGGGGAGAGTCTTGTGGAACGAGGCATAGAGTTCCATAAGATGGAAGCCAGTCTTGAGAAATCTTGTAGACGGGAATGTAAGGAGGTAACAAGAGAGGAGGAGAGTAGGAGATCATGAACGGAGCGAAGGGGACAGGAGGAAGAGTATCTGGAGACAAGGTCTGAGATGTAGGGGGGAGCAATGCAATTGAGGGCTTTGTGTGTCAGAGTGAGAATTTTGTGTTTAATCCTGGAGGCAAGAGGAAGCCAGTGAAGGCATTGGCAGAGAGGTGCGGCAGATGAAGAGCGATGTGCAAGGAAGATGAGCCTGGCAGAGGCATTCATTATGGATTATAAAGGAGCTAGGCAGCAGCTAGGGAGACCAGAGAGAATAGAGTTGCAGCAGTCGAGACGGGAAAGGATGAGAGAGTGGATTAAAATCTTTGTTGTGACTTGTGTAAGGAAATGTCAAATTTTAGCAATGTTTTTAAGGTGGAAGTGGCATCCTTTAACCAAGGACTGAATGTGATGAGTGAAAGAAAGATCTGAGTCAAGTGTGACCCCAAGAAATCGGGCATGTGAGGTTGGGGTAATGATGGAGTTGTCAACAGTTATAGAGACATGGGGGGTGGAGATTTTTGAAGAAGGGGGGAAAATAAGGAGCTCAGTTTTGGAGAGATTTAGCTTGAGGTAGTGAGAGGACATCCAAGATGAGATATGAGAGAGACAGTTAGTGACATGGGTAAGCAAGGAAAGAGATAATTCTGGTGCAGAAAGGTAGATTTGTGTATCACCGGCATACAAATGATAATGAAACCTGTGGGACTTTATTAAGGAACCTAGTGAGGACGTATAGATTGAGAAGAGAAGGGGACCGAGGACAGAGTCTTGCGGTACCCCAACAGAAAGAGGTAATAGGGCAGAGGATACCCCAGAGAAGGCTACACTAAAGGTACAGTTAGAAAGATAGGAAGAGAACCAAGAGAGAGCTGTGTCACAGATGCCGAAGGATTGGAGGGTATAGAGCAAAAGAGGATGGTCGACAGTATCAAAGGCTGCAGACAGATCAAGGAGGATAAGTAGAGAGAAGTGACCTTTTGATTTTGCTGTAAGTAGGTCGTTGGTAACCTTAACAATTGCTGTCTCTGTTGATTGAAGGGGGCGAAATCCAGATTGCAGTGGGTCAAGGACTACTAGTACTGTCTAACTGTGAAAAACTTTAAAAATGCTCTGAGCTTAGAGGTGGTTTTCAATGGTTTAGAAATCAATTTCAACCTTCCTAGGTTTAGATTTTGAAAAATACCACCAAGGAAACAAAGCAAATTTAATGATAAAAGTCAATTGGAAAGTTGTTAAAAATGTCATGCCCTATCTGAATCATGAAAGTTTAATTTTGACTAGAATGTCCCTTTAATTATTGACACATGTTCACTGATATGGAACCTGATGTCTCATGTCGTAAGACCAACGTATTGAATTTTGCATGAAACGCATGTTATTAAGTATATTACATAATTTGACATGCAATTCAGGCAATAGTTGATGTCAAATCTTTGATTGGTAACAGTAGACGTGAAAGAGTCAGAGATTACAATATAATTGCAGGCTTTGCAATGGGTGTTACCACACATAAACATCCCTTTACTAGTTAACCAAGAACTCACCACGCTTTGGGGTCTACTCAATTCTGTGGGGGCATAAACACACACTCACACATGCATACATACAATATCATGCACAAACACACATACATTCTCAAATGTACATATAACACACACACACATACACTCACATATGCATTCATACATAAACTCTCATGCATAAATACACATAACTCTCACATGTACATATACACACAAGCACACACACTCACACATACATACACTCTCATGCATAAATAGACATACACTCTCACATGTACATATACACACACATTCACACATACTTACATACATATACTCTCATGCACAAATACACATACATTCTCACATGTACATATAACACACACACACACATACACACTCACATATGCATACATACATACACTCTCATGCATAAAAACACATACACTCTCACATGTACATATACACACAAACACACACACACTCACACATACATACATAGACTCTCATACATAAATACACATACACTCTCACATGTACATATACACACACACGCAAACATACATACACTCTCATGGATAAATACATATAAACTCTCACATGTACATATACACACAAACACACACACTCACACATACATACACACTCTCATGCATAAATACACATACACTCTCACATGTACATATACACACACACTCAAACATACATACACTCTCATGAATAAATACACATACACTCTCCCATGTACATATACACACAAACACACACTCACACATACATACACACTCTCGTGCAAATACACATACACTCTTACTTGTACATATACACACAAAAACACTCACACGTACATACCTACACTCCCATGCACAATACACATACATTCACATATGAACATATACACACAAACACACACATACATACACTCACACATACATACATACATACATACACTCTCATGCACAAATACACCTATACTCTCACATGTACATATACACACACACACACTTACACACACATATTCTCTCACACACAAAACAATTTCACAGACAAATCAAATAGCATACTCATGTATGCACACACAATACACACACACTCATACATACATACGCTCATACACTCATACACACACATGCTCATACATACTTATATTCTCTCACATACTGTACATAACAAATTCACATACAAATCACATAACATATTCATACATACACACACTCATACATACACTCATGCTCATACATACATATTCTCTATCACACATAACAAATTCCCATACAAATCACATAACATATTCATACATTCACACACTTATCCCAAAGAGAAAGAAAAATTCCAGGCTGAAGATTCAATAAAAACAGCTTTATCCATTCACATTAAAAGCAGCATCAATCCATAAAAACACACACATAGAGATAACGGAAGATAAAGCCTGACGTGTTTCTGCTGCTCCCAGTCGTACTTATAGGCTACACCCCTATGAACACTGGTGGCTATTATATATTTTGTTTGTGCATTTAACTCTGTGGACACTGTTCTAGATCTGTTTCTGAAAGTGCTCTCCACATTGTGCACTGTGCCCCCTGTACATTTTCAGGACCATCTAATAACAGGAGGTGTTTATATCACTAGTGTGGATTGTACACACTCATACATGCACACACACTTACACATATGTATTTACACTTAATCCTTATTAAACAAAGGTTTATTAATTAACCCCTTTGATGGAGGTGTTCTTGTCATGCACATCGCTAATTGTAGGAGCACAACAAGCCATTCTCCTAATGCAGGGGGTTTGCTGATCAAATGCTCTTTTCAGCTATCCCCCTCACTACAGGCCAGGGATCATTGGTGGCCTAGCGGGTGGCACTCCCAGGCTTCATGACATCACAAAGTGGGCACAACCGGGAAGCTCACTGTAGCTGCAAGGTAGCTGGATGGGGACAGGTTCTTCAAACTCCTCGATCTGAGAGATTTGTAGCTGCTATGGGAGCTAACACCCCTTGTTTGAAAGAGTATCCTCTGCTTTTTCAAATGATGGTGGTCTAGGCAGTACCACACAAATGATCTTTTAAAAATAAAGTAGAAAAACACGCAGATTTGCTTTGAAATGGCTCATTATAGGTGCAATTAAAAAAAAATCTGGTATGTTTAGAGACTGCTAATAAAGTTTATGTTCTATTAGGCAGGTCCCTGTCTCAAAAAAGATATTCATTTTATCTGTATAGTCAGGCGATCATTGTGGTAACAGTGAGTCCTATCTTATCTATTTTATAACCACCAATAGCCCATATGGGCCCCATTTTCACATGTGGCTAACCATGATGACAATTTAGTAAGCTAATCACAGTAACAGCAGTGGCCAATTGGCTATTTTCAGTATTATTTACTAAAATGGAAGAAAAAATTATATATTTTTTTTACAGTTTTTGCTGCAACTATCTCATATGCCATGAATTATAGCTGTAATAATGGTATATTGTGAATCTACTGGGCCTGCTGAAAAAAACAAAACAATATATAATTTGTGTGGGTCACTCAATTAAATTTGACTTTTAAATCTAGGTAGCAAAAAAGCTAAAAATTGGGTAAGCACTGGGGCGAAAAAAGGCTTAGCAGTGAAAGGGTTAAAAGACTATTATGAGAGAATTAAAAGGATATGATATATGACAAGGGGCAGAGGACTACATGAAGAAATAAACTACTTGTGCAACAACCAATATCTTAACCAATATCCTATATGAATTGCTGTGTGCCCCATACATGTCTATTATGTGATGGACATGCACATGTCAATGTGCTGTAGACTATTGCTTGAGCACTAAAAATAATTTTGAACTTAGTAATATGAGCACAAAATAGAAGCGATATTGATTGCACTCTAGTGATATTAATGCAGAATAGTGCTAATATTTTTTACGCATTATATGCCATCAGTGTGCTCCAGGATGTCAAATGTCTCTTATTTAAATTCAATGTCCCCATGTTCCCCACTAATACATTAGACAGAGTACTCAATAAAAACAATACTTTACAAACCCCAGGGTCTTGAAAAAAACTTGCTGAAAAGAAAGCAGAGAAAAGACTGACAGCTTGAACTAATAATTTGTTTAATACAATTGTGTGCTTTCCTCAGTGGAACGATTAGCTTTCATACAGCTTCTCTGCAATGCTACACCACAATCTGACAGCAGACGAAAACTCCTTAAAGGGACATTAACCTAGATTCACAAAGATTCAACAGTCATGTGAGACTGGAGGCAAAATACATTCAAATGATCCCAGTATTCACTTAAAAAGCTCAGTGGGATGCACGACTATTCCCAAAGAGAGTAAGAAGCTGATCTAAATGTCACATCAGGCTAGCTGTTCTGAGTTGATGGCTGCAATCAGAATTGGTGAATGTTCTTCACAGAAAACAAAGACAAGTAAAAACCATCATTTTGAAAATTATTTTCAATTCTAGTTGTTAACACTTTGGGGTTCTTAATTTTATTTTTCGATGTGCTTTCAACTCATGTTATCTCTGTAGATGTGCAGATGACAAATCTGTCCAATATAGCCAGTATTGGCGAGTCCTGTAATTTACTGAGACAGGTGAGAAATGCAAAGACGAAAGCAGCCTTCAGTCATGTGTCATCTATAGACATATTTCTGATAATAGTAATAAATTATACAAGAAATAGGATAATTTAGTAGAGTCATGTAAATGATTGAAATCTGCTCTTTCATTTTTAATGACTAAATCAATAATGGAAGTCTCTGTAATTGTGTTTTTATTGTCTATTAATCATTAAATAACTTTGAGGTTATAGTAACCTATAAACCAAAGCAGTTCTTATAGAAGAATATATACAGTATATATAAATGTCACTAAAGTACTTATACACACAGACCCAGAAACACAGATTATGGGGCTTTTCTATCAAGCTCCGAATGGAGCTTGATGCCCCGCTGCTCCATAACCCTGACAGACATCGCCGGAATTCAACCCGATCGAGTACGATCGGGTTGATTGACACCCCCCTGCTGGCCGCGAGTCTGCAGGGGGCGGCGTTGCACCAGCAGCTCTTGTGATCTGCTGGTGCAATGCTGAATACGGAGAGCGTATTGCTCTCCGTATTCAGCGAGGTCTGGCGGACCTGATCCGCAATGTCGGATCAGGTCCGCCAGACCTTGTTAAATAGAGGCCTATGTCTCCTTAGGGAGGGCATAAATAAGCCCGGGGCATTACACTGTTTCAGAGGAGAAGAAGGTTTAACTATGATAATAGAATTTTAAACCTCAATTTTGATTTCTACACCATTAATGAAAAAAAAAGTGTTTAATAGCACGTTGGCATAAAATAAGCTTCTATGCCAAGTTTAGAAAAATTATACTTAAAGTGGCATTTTAGTCAATCAGTACTAACTCCTAGGTAACTCCATGGAAGTGAGCACAATGTTATCTATATGACACACATGAACTAGCACTGTCTAGCTGTAAACAAACTGTCAAAATACACTGAGACAAGAGGTGGCCTTCAAGGGCTTAGACATCGGAATCTGCCTAGGTTTAGCTTTCAACAAAGAATACTAAGAGAACAAATCAAATTGTATGATAAAAGTAAAATGGAAAGTTGTTTAAAATTGCATGCTTTATCTGATTCATGAATGTTTAATTTTGACTAGACTGTTCCTTTAAGAATAGGGTAAGCAATTTGACAAGTGCGAGCAGAAACAATGCCAAGTATCTTAAGACTATTGGCTCCCATAGAAAGTAATACTTATGTTATTATTTCTGAGCTGTTGATAACCGGAGCCACATTTTAATGCAGCTTAATTTTGTTTGCATTAAAAATGCATGTAACGGATATTTATATGTAGGGGTCATGCCACTTTAATGTGCAACTCAATTTTGATCTAGCTTTATAGTTGAATATTATCATCAAATACATTTTCCCATCTGGAGAAAAATATTGGGGGCCCATTTATCAAGCTCCGTATGGAGCTTGAAGCCCCGTGTTTCTGGCGAGCCTTCAGACTCGTCAGAAACACCAGAAACACTTGCTGCTCCATAACCTGTCCGTCTGCTCTCAGGAGGCAGACAGAGATTGCGTGAAATCAACCTGATCGAATACGATCGGGTTGATTGATACCCCCTGCTGACGCAAATCTGTAGGGGGCGGCGTTGCACCAGCAGTTCACAAGAGCTGCTGGTGAGCGTATTGCTCTCCGCATTCAGCGATGTTTGTCGGACATGATCCACTGATCGGATCGTGTCGGACAGACATTTCATAATTAGGCCCCTTGGTCTTAGACCATACTAATTTGTCTAATAAAATCATATAATTCCATGGTTTAATCAATTTCAGCTCTATTTAAACTTAAAGGGACAGGAAACCCCAAACTTTTCTTTCATGATTTCGATAGAGCATACAATTTTAAACAACTTTCCAATTTACTTGTATTGTCAAATTTGTGTCATTCTCTTGTTAATCTTTGCTGAAGGAACCGCATTGCACTTCTTGCAGCTAGCTGAACACATCTAGTTAGCCAATCACGAGACAAATGTGTGCAGGCACCAATCAGCAACTAGCTCCTACTACTGTAAGATATGAGTGTATTCTTTTTCAACAAGGGATACCAAGAGAACGAAGCACATTTGAAAATACAATTTAAAAGTGTCTTAAAATTACATGCTCTATCTGAATCGTGCAAGTTTAATTTTGACTTTCCTATCCCTTTAAAAACATAAATTATGCTTACCTGATAATTTTCTTTTCTTCTGATGGAAAGAGTCCACAGCTGCATTCATTACTTTTGGGAAATAAGAACCTGGCCACCAGGAGGAGGCAAAGACACCCCAGCCAAAGGCTTAAATACTCCTCCCACTTCCCTCCTTCCCCAGTCATTCTGCCGAGGAACAAGGGACAGTAAAAGAAATATCAGGGTGAAAGGTGCCAGAAGAATAAAATAAGGATGCCCCACATAAAATTATGGGTGGGGAGCTGTGGACTCTTTCCATCAGAAGCACAGCTGCATTCATTACTTTTGGGAAAACAATACCCAAGCTAAAGAGGACACTGAATGCCAAAATGGGAGGGTACAATAGGCGGCCCATTCTGAGGGCACCAAGCCAGAAAAACAAAAACCATCCAAAACCCAACTTCTTCAGAGCCGGGCAGAAAATTAAGAGTAAAAAGGCTCCCAAGGACACAGACTCATAGACAGTCCAAAGTCCAACCAGAGATCCAAAGCAGACACTCTGAACCACCACTCCACCAAAAGGACCGTCGCCCCATAGGCAGTCCCACACTCCCTGCACTAGTACAAATACCCAAATCCCCCAAAAAGAAAAGGATAAGGGAAGCCAACAGTATACCAAAAAGGTATCAAGATTTTCTAAAATAACCATCTCCTGTAGACAATAAGAGCCCAAGGATCGTACAGAAGCATAAAAAATGACAGCTGAAAACCAAGTTCTCGACATCGGAACTCAGAAAAAACTGAGTAATGAAGATTCGGTAGGAACCCAGTAAAAAATGCCTGAGTCCAGAAACTCACCGTCCTTGGTACAATTCCGAGACATCTGCAAGGAAAACTGCCAACAAGGCAAATACCAAATTGCCCACCCTCCCAGACAGATGGCACCCACCAGGCAACTAAGGTTCCAGACTAACCAAAAGTCCACTGGCCCAAAGACCTGCGAATGAACAACCGATCTAAGATCATACCCCCAGCCAGACCAGCCCAAGCAATGGCAGATCTGAGCAGGGCGGAAATAAAAACCTTGCCCTTGCAACCGTCCCTCTGTGAAGCTGTAACCGCCACCGACAAGGGACAACAGGCGGCTGACCCCAGGGAACCACAGCTACCTGGCTTCTAGAAGAGCAGGCCCAAGGGAAAGCCAGAACAAGGACGAAGGCCGAGGAACCCAGAACACTGAACTTCTGGGTCCGACCTAGGATCTTACATCCGGTAACATCCCACGGCGGGATCCAAAAGAAGGAGCCAAGAACAACTCCTAGACAACCGGAAGATCAGGATAAGTCCCCTGTGTCCTAAAAAGGTTAAACTAAGCCATCATGCAGGAAGAAAAATCCCTGGTTCGAGAGACTGATAGACCTCCCAGGGAACATCCGGACGAAGCCGGATAACAAGAGCAAGAACTCTGCAAGTCCCAATCCAAATGTAAGAGACCCCCTCACAGAAGACCAATACTCTAAAAGTAGCAAGGACTCCCAAGGATATGCAAAGACGCTTGATAATTAGTCAACCAAGCGACATGAACATGAATGTGCTACCCGAAAGAGGGAATGTGCTACCCGAAAGAGGGAAGGTTGAACACACCTCCTGTGGTTTGAAACTGTAACCCATCAGGTTACCACGATGCTGAGCACCTTCAGAGTATAGCATTCTGATCTAGCCTTCCAGCAAGTCACAAACCCCAGAAACAAGGTGACATTGAGGACAAGCTACCCACAGAACACTGCAGGACGCTATACCCCTCAGGATAAACCATAGGGGAAAAATACGTGGTTGTGGGTGCCACTTAAGCAGCAATCCCTAAACAACATGAGAAAGGTCATTAGGACCTATAGATCGCCAGACTACCTGTCAGATGTCCTTAAGAGGAACAAAATAACTCCCGAAGGGAACCAGATCCCCAAAGGTGACCCGTCTACAAGGAGAAACAGAGATAGTCCAGAAGGTCGCAAAACCAGAGACCCCCAACAGAAGAAGTCCTAAAAGGACGAATTCCCAAGCCTCCAAAAGGCTAAAACCCACCCTGACAGGCAGACAAAAGGGCGCTAGAGCCTCTATCCTTTGCACCAAAAAGCGAGAACAACAGAAAGAGATGCAGCATCTTTGCTGACCAGTCCCCCGAGAGATAGTTATAAAAAAAAAACCGAAACACTCCCAAGTACCACTCGGCCCAGAGAGTCCTGGTAAATGCTTAACTAGAAGCAAAATAAGACAAACATTATTGTGAGAAATCGGCGCCCCTACCAGACCAGCTAGGCCGATAGTCGCCACGTGTCTGAAAAATTTGCGTGACAGCAAAACTGAATCCAAGCAGGGCCAGCCCGCAACAGGGTTACCACTGCCAAGCAGATTATTCTACTTTCAGAGAGAGGCAGAAAATATATAACAGATTAACATGGAGCTAACGTTTTCCTAACAACTTCAATAGAAGCAAAACCACAAGCATTGATCCCAGAAAAAAAGTTCTCACAGGAACTATTAGAAGGAAAACCAAAAATCATCCTACTGGACAAAATTAAAACAATTGGCAACCCGAAGGTTAACGCCCAAAAAAATTAACAGAAGGCCCGCAGGACCTACCTAACGGAAAACCTGTTATACAAAAACTGGGAAGGATCTCAATAACAAGACGTAGAGGAGATTATACCATCCCCCCATGTCTAACAAGGTTGTGTCATTCGAAGAAAGAGCTACCGAGTCCCATAACCCATAAGGCTATGGTCTCCCAGTAACCCGAAAACATGTCTGAGGAAGACACTAAAGCGAGCCAGTCTGTAACAAAAAACACAGCACTCTGGAAAGGTTAATCCCTCAGGGAGCTGCATATGTCCTCCCAGGGCCGAGAGATATAATTGGGCATGAGCACAATCGCGATCAAACATCCAGACACTGCAGTCGAGCCAGCATCAAAAGGATTTAGAAACAAAAATGCGCCACCACCACCGAGGGGAACAGACTCCCATCTGAGGAGGGAAAGACATAACTTGGGTTACCCGCATGTGTAGTATTAGAAGGGAGCAGTAGGGATCTCGCCTCCCGGAGGACAGGGCCCACCAAGGCGGAAGGCTCAGCAGTCTCTTGAATCCCCGAGCTCGAGGAACAAGGAGCTCTAGAATGGCCTGAGGAACATAACTGATGAACCTGTGTCCAAGGGTCTAATTCACACTCATCACAGGACGAGGAGTCTGACCCAGAAAGTTGACCCAATTCAAAATCAGTATACTACATAGTTGGATACTTAAAGTGGACTATAAATCAAAATAAAAACAGCACCAGACACCCCCAATGACTGGGGCACTCGCCACATCCTGATAACCAGACTGCAGCAGACTATTACTCAGACGCCACACAGACAGGAATGCGGAAATGGGAGACATGGACGTAAAATACCCGGTCACCAGGTGAACCATAAAGTCCAAAAAACAAAAGCTCGTCCAACCGTAGGGTCGCATCACTTTGAAAGCCTATATGTTCCAAGCCAAGAGCCAGAAAAAACACTACACATAAGCAGGTTAAATCCCATAATAAAAACATGATTACAAAATAACCATATTCAATAATCCCTCTTCAGGAGATATTAACCCTTGATTCCAAGATACTAAAGGAGTCCCATTGAGACACCAAATTTTACTTAACAAATGCGTTACAGTGCAATCAGAGAAGGTAAATGAAACAAACTTACCGGAATCCATGCCATGTAACAAAAACACAGCTCACGTGTGACGAATAGTAGCATCGCCTCCGCCATGGACGTGAGAGAGGACAGCAGGTAGCGAAGCAAAGTTCGACAACGCCAAGTACTGAAAGGGAGTTGTGAATACGAGTCGGGATGGTGTCTAAGGGGAAGCTCCCACTGCATCTCTGGACTCTCACTTTCACCCAAGCCTTCACACGAGAGACTGGAAAGACTTCTAAAAACTGCCGTTTCTTGTCGAAGAGTAGCACCCTTCATAAGAAACATTAATATAGAAAAAAAAATAATAAAAAGAAAAAAAAACTTCTGACACTTCTCTGCCAACCTCCAGGGATGAAAGGCAAAGAATGACTGGGGGATTAGTGAAGTAGGATGAGTATTTAAGCCTTTGGCTGGGGTGTCTTTGCCTCCTCCTGGTGGCCAGGTTCTTATTTCCCAAAGGTAATGAATGCAGCTGTGGACTCTTTCCATTTAAGAAGAAAATGCTGTAAATCATATTTAAACTGACATAATATGTCTATACTGCTAAATTAGTTTAGTAAAAGCCATTATAGTTGTAGCATAAAGAATGTATTTACTAATTAGCAATGCAGAATCTGTTGGCGCTCTACAAATAACCAATAATAATAATAATAATAATAATAATAATAAAACCAATCTCAAAAGTCTAAAACCAGACTAAGGAGATAATATTCCCCCAACTGGAAGAGCATCTGCCTCCAGGTTAAACCACCCAGTGGCGTAGCGTGGGGGGGGGCCACAGGGGCGGTTGCCCCGGGCGCATAATTATGGGGGGCGCAAAGCCTACACCAGATAGACTGTGACAGTCAGTCTCAGACTCCAGCGGCGCTTTGGCAACTTGGCAGGCAAAGGGAACAGGGAGGATAAACATTCTAACAGGTGCCCTGCTGTTCTGTCTTGAGTCTTAAGCAAGTGTGAACTTCAATTGTCAGTCAGTGTCGTCTGTGAGTCTGTGCTGCATGTAAGTGTAATCCGACTCTGTCCGAACGTTACCTGCTGACTAGCGTTACGGTTTACGTCACTAGTTAGCACGTCGGGTCCTGATTCCTCCCACTCCCAGCGCGCAGGTCAGGAGGGACCAAGGGAGCAAGAAGTGGAGGAAGATTGTCTCTAGCGCGTTGTGCTCGCCCGTGACTTTAAAAGGTAAGTAATGTGGGAGCCTGGAGGAGAGGATAAAGGGATGTTGGTGGCTATATTGTCTACAAGTTATCACTAGCTCACAATGCAGCCATTAAACATGCTAAGAGGAATGGAATGTTAACCCGGTCCAGCCCAGGAACATCCTGAAATTTGCAAACACTCAGACTGAAAATTGTCTGATCAATGTGACGCACTGCATTGGGAACCCTAAATTACAAGCATCTCTTCTCATGTCATTACAGCTGAGCCTTGGCCCTGCCTTGTGTATACGTGCTGCCCTGCACTCTAACTTCATTATAACTTTTACATGCTATGGCTGATAGGAATAGGAGATAAAGGGATGTCGGTGGCTATATTGACTACAAATTGTCACTATCACTATCTCACAATGCAGGATTAAACATGCTAAGAGGAATGTTAACACAGTCCAGCCCAAGAACACCCTGAAATTTGCAAACACTCAGACTGAAAATTGTTTGATCAATGTGACGCACTGACTGCATTGGGAACCCTTGATTACAACAAGCATCTCTTCTGATGTCATTACAGCTGAGCCTTGGCCCTTGGGTATACGTACTGCCCTGCACTCTGTAACTTACTTCATTATAACTTTTAAATGCTATGTATCAGCCATAGCATGTAAAAGTTATAATGAAGTTACAGAGTGCAGGGCAGCACGTATACCCAAGGCTCAGCTGTAATGACATGAGAAGAGATGCTTGTAATCAAGGGTTCCCAATGCAGTGCGTCACATTGATCAGACAATTTTCAGTTTGAGTGTTTGCATTGTTACCTACTGTACTGGTGGAAGAAACTCAGTCAGTGCTAATGGGTTAGGGGGGCGCAATTTTTACCTTGCCCTGGGCGCTGACAACCCACGCTACGCCACTGAAACCACCACACTCCAAATGTGTATTACCATGCAGACATTCTAGAACTGCTGTAGTAGCAATGAATGGGAACGTACATTTAGAGGCATAAGTGCCCACAGACCTTTAAAACAAATTTTTGATGGATTTTTAGGAAGAGTTAAAACATTTGTGTATGCTTCAAAGATATAGCCAAGTCTGATTTAGCAATATAGGGAACTTATGTCTCTAAAGTTTATTTCACATAATAAAACCTACAAGTTTAGCTATACAAGGAAATAAAATGTTTTTAGTCTGCGTACCTTTTAATGCATTATATAAAACTTGGCCATAGCCCTTTAGGTAGAATATAGCATTAGGCATGAAACATTATTTCAGGTATTTAGTGTATAAAGCCACACATCAACAGGGAATCCTTTCTCAGGAAGAATGAAAACATTAGGATGTGAGATATTTATCCCTTCTCAGTTGTGCAATTCTCACAGGCTCGTCCGTCACTGAAGGGGTGTAAAGCAGGCAGCTCAGGTGGCTGAGCGAAAAAGCAGTTTAATATAAGCTACAGAAGAGGAAAACGGAGCAGCTGCCCCCCTTGCGGGGTAATAATGATGAATAGGCCGCTGGTTTTTGATCCTGGCTATTTGGACAACGTCTAGCATGCCTTTTTTCTTTTCCTGCCAAACAGTTATGATAGTATTAAAAATATCTTTATAGATTGGGAGAGAGTGAGATCTGGAGAATGAATACAATAGATCATTCTGGATCACAGTAATGGATGTAACAGGCAGAACAGCTCCTATTTCCCAAGAACAGATTAAATAACTTACGACCCCAATTACAGCAGGAAGTCCTGATGTTTAGCCGATGCTTGAGGCTGGGGTTCTGTGTGTATATAATATTTTATAGCTGCTTGGCATTGTGCTGCCTTATTGTGCTAATGAGGAGATAGGGCTCTGCCAGAGGGCATCACTGCAGATACTGACTGGCGCTGAACCCCTGTATCCCACTGTAAATACCTATCCTGACTCTCTCTTTAACCATTGTTACTCTGAAGTACATTAATTTAACCTATTCTAACATGTTCTTTCCTTTTTTCCCTTTTACCCCTTGTTATTTTTAGCCTCTCTAATTTAATCTGATCATCTTATTCGGTCTTTAACCTTGTTGCCCTGTTCATTTTTCATTCCTACTCCTATTTACCTCTCTCCCACTCCCTCTCTTTCTCTCTTGTCTCTCTCTCTTTCTCTCTCTGTCGCTCTCTGTTTCTCTCTGTCTCCCTTGTTCGCTCTCTCTAAATATATATATTTAAATATATATTTCTCTCTCTCTCTCTCTCTCTCTCTGTTTCTCTCTCTCTCTATTTCTCTCTCTGTGTTTCTCTTTCTCTGTTTCTCTCTTCTCTCTCTGTTTCTCTCTTCCTCTCTCTCTCTCTGTTTCTCTCTCACTCTCTCTCTCTCTCTCTCTCTGTTTCTCTCTCACTCTTTAACCTCTATGTATCAAGCCGTCTACTTACCTGTATTCGCCGGCCCAATATGCTTGCCTAAGCTCCCCTACCATCTTCTCTTTCTCTTTGTTCTCTCTTTCTCTCTGTTTCTCTCTTCTCTTTCTCTCTCACTCTCTCTCTCTCTCTCTCTTTCTCTCTCTCTCTGTTTCTCTCTCACTCTTTCTCTCTTCTCTCTCTCTGTTTCTCTCTCACTCTTTAACCTCTATGTATCAAGCCGTCTACTTACCTGCATTCGCCGGCCCAATATGCTCGCCTAAGCTCGCCTACCATCGCCGCCGCGGACCTGAATACATTCGCCAAAGTTATCAAGAAAGCTGTCAAGAAGCCGCGCACCAAGTACGGTGCGATGAGCAGCGGACTGTTGTTAACTGACAGTCATCGATCTCGCTGCTCATCGGCTTCTTCGCAGCTTTCTTGCTAGCCTGTCACTAAGCAACCACACTAAACTATACTGTTTTACCCCCTAAACCACAGCTCCTGGACCCCGCCGCACTATAATAAATATATGAACCCCTAAACCGCCGCTCCCGGACCCAGACGCCACCTACATTATACCTATTAACCCCTATACCGCCGCCACCTACATTACATTTATTAACCCCTATCCTGCCCCCCTACACCGCCGCCACCTACAGTACATTAATTAACCCCTAATCTACCCCCCTACACCGTCGCCAATATATTAAATGAATTAACCCAAAAAAATGCCCTGCAAAAGGCCATTTTAAGGGCTGGTAAAAGGGCTGATTACTACTATTTGTAATTTAGTTTAGGATAGGGAAATTTATTATTTTGGGGGGCTTTTTTATTTTATCAGGGGGCTTAGATTAGGTGTAATTAGATTAAACTTCTTGTAATATTTTTTTTTTTATTTTTTGTAATTTAGTGTTTGTTTTTTTTGTAATATAGTTTAGTTTATTTAATTGTATTTTATTATAGCTAATTGTAGTTAATTTATTTAATTAATTTATTGATAGTGTAGTGTTAGGTGTATTTGTAACTTAGGTAAGGATTTATTTTACAGGTAATTTTGTAGTTATTTTAGCTAGGTAGCTATTAAATAGTTAATAACTATTTAATAGCTATTGTACCTAGTTAAAATAAATACAAAGTTGCCTGTAAAATAAAAATAAACCCTAAAATAGCAATAATGTAATTATTATTTATATTGTAGCTATCTTAGGCCTAGATTTAGAGTTGGGCGGTAGCCGTCAAACCTAACGCTGGTTTTTACCGCCCGCTGGTATTTGGAGTCAGTCAGGAAAGGGTCTAACGCTCACTTTGCAGCCGCGACTTTTCCATACCGCAGATCCCCCTACGCCATTTGCGTATCCTATCTTTTTAATGGGATCTTTCTAACGCCAGTATTTAGAGTCGTGGCTGAAGTGAGCGTTAGAAATCTAACGACAAAACTCCAGCTGCAGAAAAAAGTCAGTAGTTAAGAGCTTTCTGGGCTAACGCCGGTTTATAAAGCTCTTAACTACTGTGCTCTAAAGTACACTAACACCTATAAACTACCTATGTACCCCTAAACCGAGGCCCCCCCACATCGCCGCCACTCTATTAAAATTTTTTAACCCCTTCAGGGGCTTAGTGTTAGGTTTATTTAAGGGGGGTTTGGGTTAGATTAGGGGTATGTGGGTGGTGGGTTGTAATGTTGGGGGGGGTATTGTATGTTTTTTTTTACAGGCAAAAGAGCTGAATTATTTGGGGCATGCCCCGCAAAGGGCCCTTTTCAGGGCTGGTAAGGTAAAAGAGCTTTGAACTTTTTTAATTTAGAATAGGGTAGGGCATTTTTTTATTTTGGGGGGCTTTGTTATTTTATTAGGGGGCTTAGAGTAGGTGTAATTAGTTTAAAATTGTTGTAATATTTTTCTAATGTTTGTAAATATTTTTTTATTTTTTGTAACTTATTTCTTTTTTATTTTTTGTACTTTAGTTAGTTTATTTCATTGTATTTATTTGTAGGCATTGTATTTAATTAATTTATTGATAGTGTAGTGTTAGGTTTAATTGTAGATAATTGTAGGTATTGTATTTAATTAATTTATTGATAGTGTAGTGTTAGGTTTAATTGTAACTTAGGTTAGGATTTATTTTACAGGTAATTTTGTAATTATTTTAACTAGGTAGCTATTAAATAGTTATTAACTATTTAATAGCTATTGTACCTGGTTAATATAATTACAAAGTTGCCTGTAAAATAAATATTAATCCTAAAATAGCTACAATATAATTATAATTTATATTGTAGCTATATTAGGGTTTATTTTACAGTTAAGTATTTAGCTTTAAATAGGAATAATTTATTTAATAATAGTTAATTTATTTTGTTAGATTTAAATTATATTTAAGTTATGGGGGTGTTAGGGTTAGAGTCAGACTTAGCTTTAGGGGTTAATACATTTATTATAGTAGCGGTGAGATCCGGACGGCAGAATATGGGTTAATTATTGTAGGTAGGTGGAGGCGACGTTGTGGGGGGCAGATTAGGGGTTAATAAATATAATATAGGGGTCAGCGGTGTTAGGGGCAGCAGATTAGGGGTACATAGGTATAATGTAGCTTGCGGCGGTGTACGGAGTGGCAGATTAGGGGTTAATAATAATATGCAGGTGTTAGCTATAGCTGGGGGGGCGGCAGATTAGGGGTTAAAAAATATAACATAGTGGTCGGCGATGTTAGGGGCAGCAGATTAGGGGTACATAGAGATAACGTAGCTAGCGGCGGTGTACAGAGCGGCAGATTAGCGGTTAATAATAATATGCAGGGGTCAGCGATAGCGAGGGTGGCAGATTAGGGGTTAATAAGTGTAAGGTAAGGGGTGTTTAGACTCGGGGTTCATGTTAGGGTGTTAGGTGCAGACTTAGGAAGTGTTTCCCCATAGGAAACAATGTAGCTGCGTTAGGAGCTGAACGCTGCTTTTTTGCAGGTGTTAGGTATTTTTCAGCTTAAACGGCCCCATTGTTTCCTATGGTGAATTCGTGCACGAGCACGTTTTTGAAGCTGGCCGCGTCCGTAAGCAACGCTGGTATTTAGAGTTGCAGTGGCGGTAAATATGCTCTACACTCCCTTTTTGGAGCCTAACACAGCCCTTCTGTGAACTCTAAATACCAGCGGTATTTAAAAGGTGCGGGAGAAAAAAAGCCAGCGTTAGATACGCGGGTCGTTACCGACAAAACTCTAAATCTAGCCGTTAGGGTTTATTTTATAGGTAAGTATTTAGTTTTAATTATAGGATTTTTTTAGATTAATTTAAATAATATTTAAGTTAGGGGGGTGTTAGGGTTAGACTAAGGTTTTGGGGTTAATTCATTTAATATATTGGTGGCGGTGTAGGGGGGGTAGATTAGGTGTTAATCAATGTACTGTATGTGGCGGCGGTGTAGGGGGGGCAGGATAGAGGTTAATAAATTTAATGTAGGTGGCGGCGGGGTGCGGGTGTGGTGGTTTAGGGGTTCAACAATTAATTTATTTGCGGCGGGTTCGAGATCGGCAGGATAGGGGTTAATAACTTTATGTAGGTGGCGGCGGTATAGGGGCAGCAGATTAGGGGTTAATAGGTATAATGTAGGTGGCGGCGGGGTCCGGGAGCGGTGGTTTAGGTGTTAATATATTTATTTAGTTGCGGCTGGGTCCGGGAGCGGAGGATTAGTGGTTAATAAGTATAAAGTAGGTGGTGGCGGTGTAGGGGGGGCAGATTAGGGGTGTTTAGACTCGGGGTACATGTTAGGGTGTTAGGTGCAGACGTTCCCATAGAAATCAATGGGATATCGGGCAGCAGCGAACATGAGCTTTCGCTGCTTTCAGACTCCCATTGATTCCTATGGCATCCGCCGCCTCCAGGGCGGCGGATTGAAAACCAGGTACGCTGGGCCGGAATAGTGGCGAGCTTACCTGGTAGGTATTTGATAACTACCAAAAGTAGTCAGATTGTGCCGATCTTGCGTTCGGAACATCTATAGTGACTTAACCATCAATCTGTGTCGGACTGAGTCCGGCGGATCGTATGTTACGTCGCTAAATTCTACTTTTGCCAGGCTGTAGGGCTTGATAACTATGGCCAATCAGCCTCTCCACAAATACGCTGCGGAATTCCATCGTATTTGCGGTTGACGGCTTGATAACTAGAGGCCTTTCTCTCTTCTCTCTCTCTCTGTCTCCCTGTCTCTCTTTCTCTCTGTCTCTATCTCTCTCTCTTTCTCTCTCTCTCTCTCTCTCTCTCTCTCTTTCTGTCTCTATCTATCTTTCTCTCTTTGTTTCTCTCTCTTTTAAACCCTGTTCTACTAATTTCTGTTATAGTTCCAAATTATTTTAACCCCTGATTTACTATTATCATTGTTGCTTTGATTTCCTTTTACTGCTCTGTTATTCTGATCTGCTCATTTGAACCTCATTCCCCTTTCTTATAACTGTTCTCTTGATTCTTTCTTTTAAATTATTGCTCCACTGATTCTCTTCTTTACTGTCCCTTTTATTTGTTATGCCCTTTTAACTGCTAATTCCCTAATTATCTTTTATTTGCCTTGCTTCACCTATCTCAATTTTAAAACCCCACTCTTCTTTTTTTTATCAGATCATCTGACTTCCTATTTAACTCCTGTTCCTCTAATTCTTTTTTTAAGTGACATTCTAAAGCAAACATGACATGGTCTAATCATTAGAACATGTATTTTTTTAATTACTGACCCTAACTAACTATGGCCTAGATTACAAGTGGAGCTAAAAAATATTAGCTATTGTACATTATGTTTGTGCACAAATTACAAATCAAAAAATAATTTTTTTGAGTGATAGGGGCCTATTTATTAATGTGCGAGCGGACATGATACGATGTAACTTATCATTCCGACGCACATCGATAAATGCCGACAGCATACGCTGTTGGCATTTATCATTACACAAGTAGTTCTTGTGAACTGCTTGTGTAATGCCGCCCCCTGCAGATTTGTGGCAGGGGGTGTCAATCAGCCCGATCGTATAGGATCAGGCGGATTAATGTCTGTGGCCTCATAGCAGGCGGACAAGTTATTGAGCAGCGGCGAAGTCATCATCCATGCGGCAAGAAGTCTTCATCCAGACGGCCTCTTCTATCTTTATCCAGCCGGCAAAGTCATCATCCATGCGGCAAGAAGTCTTCATCCAGGTGGCCTCTTCTATCTTCACCCTGCCGGCGAAGTCCTCATCCAGGTGTCAAGAAGTCTTCATCCAGGCGGCCTATTCGATCTTCATCCAGCTGGCGCGGAGCTGGTCCATCCTGAAGACATCTGACGTGGAGCATCCTCTTCATATAGTCACTGATTCTTCAATGCAAGTGAGGCAATCCAAGATGGTGTACCATACAAGAGAGAAGAGTGTGAGGGAGAAAAACATCAAACAGCATTAGTTCATAAATGTCCCTTCTCAGATGCACACCAATATAGTAGAGGTGCGAGAAACAGAAAAAAGTCTCCATATGCAACGTCCGCTAAGTAATGCAGTGTAAAACGGACAAACAGCTTTGCCAGCCAGAGGTACCCTATCTCATGTCGGTAAAGATTGTGCTTGCCCCGTTTTATTTTACTATACTACGCTCTTTTTCTCTTTTTGTGGATTTAATCCAAGATGGTGTCCCTTGCATTCCTATTGGCTGAAAGATTTCAAACAGCCAATAGGAATTAGAACTGCTAAAATAGGATTTAAGCAGCTCTCATTCTATTGGCTAATTCAAATTAGCTAATAGAATGAGAGCTGCTTAAATCATATTGGCTGACTGGAACAGCCAATAGGATTTTAGCAGCTCTAATTCCTATTGGCTGATTGAAATATTTCATCCAATAGGAATGCAAGGAACACCATCTTGGATTGTATCATTTGCATGGATGAAGACTTCTTGTCGCCTGGATGAGGACTTCGCCGGCTGGATGAAGATAGAAGAGGCCATCTGGATGAAGACTTCTTGCCGCATGGATGATAACTTCACCGGTTGGATGAAGCTAAAAGAGGCCGCCTGGATGGATCCTTCAAGCGGGACTTCTGTAAGTGTATCGTCAGAGGTTAGTGTTAGGTTTTTTTAAAGTTTTTTTTGGGTGTTTTTTTTTTAGATTAGGGTTTGGGCAATGTAAAACAGCTAAATGCCCGTTTAAGGGCAATGCCCATACAAATGCCCTTTTCAGGGCCAATTTTATTTTTGATAATTTGTTTGTTATTTTTTGTAATTTAGTGTTTGTTTTTGTAATTTAGGTTTAGTAAATTAGTAGTAGTGTTAGGATTTTTTAATGTGTAGTTTACTTTTATTTAATTGGTAGTTAGTTTAATTTTAGTTTAATAATTATAATAGTTTAATTGTTAGTTTAAAATTATTGTTTTAAATTTTACAGGTAAGTTTTAATTTAATTTAATATAGGGAAATTGTAATTTTAATATAAAGTTAGGGGGTCGTTAGGTTTAGGGGTTAATAGTTTATTTATTCTATTCCGTTGTGGAGGCTTTCGGTTTAGGGGTTAATAGTTTATTTTGTTGTGTGGGGCTTTCGGTTTAGGGGTTAATAGTTTATTTTAGTTTATTTTGTTGTGGGGGGCTTGTAGTTTATGGGTTAATAGGTTTATTATAGCCGTGGTGTGTTTGCGATGCGGGAGGGCGGCAGTTTAGGGGTTTATAGGTTTATTATAGTGGCAACGTTTTATTAGTGGCGGCGATGTTGGGAGCGGCAGATTAGGGGTTAATGAGTTTATTATAGTGTTTGTGATGCGGGAGGGCCTCGGTTTAGGGGTTAATAGGTAGTTTATTGGCTTTAGTGTACTTTGTAACAATTTAATTGTGAGTTTTATGCTACATCTTTGTAGCGTAAAACTCATAACTGCTGACTTTAGATGGCGGTAGGGATCTTGTCGTTATAGGGTGTAACGTTCACTTTTTAGCCTCACCACAAAACTCGTAATACCGGCGCTATGGGAGTCCCATGAAAAAACATAACTGACGTTGTATTACAGACAAAAGGTGTGTACACCTATACCGACAAGACTTGTAATGACTGCAGTGCTGTTTTAACGCTGAAATGGCCATATTTTCAGCGTTACGAGCCGCAAAACTCGTAACCTAGGTGACTGTTTGTTTAAAATATTTAACCATCCACTTGCAATACCAGATTGCGCATTATTCTTTGCACGAGTTTAAGAAAAATATATTGCACTCTGTGCTAATGATCGGCTTCTGCTTGTAATGGCTTGTTTAACACTTGTAAAGTGGTTCTACACAGGGAAATTCCTGCAGGGAGTATTGCGAATCAGAGCAGGACACAGTTTATCAGTCAATCAGGAGCAGCAATTGCACATATCCACCAATGATTGCCCTGCTCAGGAGCTGCAGTACTTGTGGCTCTCAAGACTTTACCTGTGTGTTTAACCCATTAGCAATCTAGATCATGTCATTTCTGCATTAAAATACTTTTTTAACCTCTGTTACTCTGGGGGGGGGGGGTGTAATTCCTTTTTCCCTTATTCATAGCTCCACAAAGTCTCTGTTTTATCCCTTATTTTTTGAGTATCTGTTTATCCCTTTATTCACTAAGGTTTGAACTCCAGGTTTGCTATTTAAATTACATTTTAAAATGAGCAGCTCAGTTTCAACAGTCTAAAATCAAAGGAGAATGATGGCTCCCTAATCAGAGACACATTTGTGTCTCTGATTAGGGAGCCATGTGTGGGGAGCGAATGTGTGGGGCTGAAAATGTGCACAATCTGTGCCCACAGGTTCCAGAGATGTAAATCCCACTCTCTTTCTTTGGTCCTATAATTCAGCCTATTTGGTTCTGATTAGTTAGCTCAGTCCTTTGCTTCTATCAGTTTATGTCCATTTGCAGTCTCTCTACTTATAAGCACTTTCTTTGCTCTGCATTTTGTTTATAAGGGAAATTCCATTAAAAAAATACTCTGTTTTATTTTGTTTTTAAACAAGTTCCATTTCTTACTATGGCCATGTTTACATATTTAAGCGATAATAAATTATCAGCAGTCACTGAAGGGACATGAAACACCAACATATTCTTTTATGGGTCAGAGAGAGCATATTATATAATTTGCTTTTGTTCTTTTGGAAGCTTTGGTTGAAAGGCATACCTTGGTAGGCTCAGGAGCTGGGAGCTAGCTGCTGATTGGTGGATGTACATACACTATATACCTTTTATAATTGGCTTACTGATGTGTTCAGGTAGCTCCCAGTAGTGTATTGGTGCTCCTTCAATAAAGGAAATGAAAATAATGAAGCACAATTTATAATAGAAGTAAATTGGTATACTCTATCTGAATCAGTATAATGGGTGCAGTATAATGATGTGAGTATTTATTCACAGATTAGATGCTGTGCAGTATAATGATGTGAGTATTTATTCACAGATTAGATGCTGTGCAGTATAATGATGTGAGTATTTATTCACAGATTAGATGCTGTGCAGTATAATGATGTGAGTATTTATTCACAGATTAGATGCTGTGCAGTATAATGATGTGAGTATTTATTCACAGATTAGATGCTTTGCAGTATAATGATGTGAGTATTTATTCACAGATGAGATGCTGTGCAGTATAATGATGTGAGTATTTATACACAGATGAGATGCTGTGCAGTATAATGATGTATTTATACACTGATGAGATGCTGTGCAGTATAATGATGTGAGTATTTATTCACAGATTAGATGCTGTGCAGTATAATGATGTGAGTATTTATTCACAGATTAGATGCTTTGCAGTATAATGATGTGAGTATTTATTCACAGATGAGATGCTGTGCAGTATAATGATGTGAGTATTTATTCACAGATGAGATGCTGTGCAGTATAATGATGTGAGTATTTATACACTGATGAGATGCTGTGCAGTATAATGATGTGAGTATTTATTCACAGATTAGATGCTGTGCAGTATAATGATGTGAGTATTTATTCGCAGATGAGATGCTGTGCAGTATAATGATGTGAGTATTTATACACTGATGAGATGCTGTGCAGTATAATGATGTGAGTATTTATTCACAGATTAGATGCTGTGCAGTATAATGATGTGAGTATTTATTCACAGATTAGATGCTGTGCAGTATAATTATGTGAGTATTTTTTCACAGATTAGATGCTTTGCAGTATAATGATGTGAGTATTTATTCACAGATGAGATGCTGTGCAGTATAATGATGTGAGTATTTATTCACAGATGAGATGCTGTGCAGTATAATGATGTGAGTATTTATACACTGATGAGATGCTGTGCAGTATAATGATGTGAGTATTTATTCACAGATTAGATGCTGTGCAGTATAATGATGTGAGTATTTATTCGCAGATGAGATGCTGTGCAGTATAATGATGTGAGTATTTATACACTGATGAGATGCTGTGCAGTATAATGATGTGAGTATTTATACACTGATGAGATGCTGTGCAGTATAATGATGTATTTATACACTGATGAGATGATGTGCAGTATAATGATGTGAGTATTTATTCGCAGATGAGATACTGTGCAGTATAATGATGTATTTATACACAGATGAGATGCTGTGCAGTATAATGATGTATTTATACACTGATGAGATGCTGTGCAGTATTATGATGTGAGTATCTATACACTGATGAGTATGCTGTGCAGTATAATGATGTGAGTATTTATACACTGATGAGATGCTGTGCAGTATAATGATGTATTTATACACAGATGAGATGCTGTACAGTATAATGATGTATT
The DNA here is from genome assembly GCF_027579735.1 of Bombina bombina. Lineage (NCBI taxonomy): Eukaryota > Metazoa > Chordata > Amphibia > Anura > Bombinatoridae > Bombina > Bombina bombina. The sequence goes on along the minus strand of NC_069499.1, from coordinate 627,716,174 downwards.
TATACACTAATGAGATGCTGTGCAGTATAATGATGTATTTATACACTGATGAGATGATGTGCAGTATAATGATGTGAGTATTTATTCGCAGATGAGATGCTGTGCAGTATAATGACGTATTTATACACTGATGAGATGATGTGCAGTATAATTATGTATTTATACACTGATGAGATGCTGTGCAGTATTATGATGTGAGTATCTATACACTGATGAGTATGCTGTGCAGTATAATGATGTGAGTATCTATACACTTATAAGTATGCTGTGCAGTATAATGATGTGAGTATCTATACACTGATGAGATGCTGTGCAGTATTATGATGTGAGTATCTATACACTGATGAGTATGCTGTGCAGTATAATGATGTGAGTATTTATTCACAGATGAGATGCTGTGCAGTATAATGATGTGAGTATTTATACACAGATGAGATACTGTGCGATATAATGATGTGAATATTTATTTGCAGATGAGATGCTGTGCAGTATAATGATGTATTTATACACAGATGAGATGCTGTGCAGTATAATGATGTATTTATACAATGATGAGATGATGTGCAGTATAATGATGTATTTATACACTGATGAGATGATGTGCAGTATAATGATGTATTTATACACTGATGAGATGCTGTACAGTATAATGATGTGAGTATCTATACACTAATGAGTATGCTGAGCAGTATAATGATGTGAGTATTTATTCACAGATGAGATGCTGTGCAGTATAATGATGTGAGTATTTATACACAGATGAGATGCTGTGCAGTATAATGGTGTGAGTATCTATACACTAATGAGATGCTGTGCAATATAATTATGTGAATATCTATACGCTGATGATATTATGTGCAGTATAATTATGTGAGTATCTATACACTGATGAGATTATGTGCAGCATAATGATTTATCTATACACTGATGAGATGCTGTGCAGTATAATGATTTATCTATACACTAATGAGATGCTGTGCAGTATAATGATGTGAGTATTTATTCACAGATGAGATGCTGTGCAGTATAATGATGTGAGTATTTATACACTGATGAGATGTTGTGCAGTATAATGATGTGAGTGTCTATACACTGATGAGTATGCTGTGCAGTATAATGATGTGAGTATCTATACATTGATGAGATGCTGTGCAGTATAATTATGTGAGTATCTATACACTGATGAGATGCTGTGCAGTATGATGTGAGTATTTATCCACTGATGAGTATGCTGTGCAGTTTAATGATGTGAGTATTTATACACTGATGAGATGCTGTGCAGTATAATGATGTGAGTATCTATACACTGATGAGATGCTGTGCAGTATAATGATGTGAGTATTTTTTCACAGATTAGATGCTGTGCAGTATAATGATGTGAGTATCTATACACTGATGAGATGCTGTGCAGTATAATGATGTGAGTATTTATTCACAGATGAGATGCTGTGCAGTATAATGATGTGAGTATTTATACACTAATGAGATGCTGTGTAGTATAATGATGTGAGTATATATACACTGATGAGATGCTGTGCAATATAATCATGTGAGTATCTATACACTGATGAGATGCTGTGCAGTTTAATGATGTGAGTATTTATTCACAGATGAGATGCTGTGCAGTATAATGATGTGATTATCTATACACTGATGAGATGCTGTGCAGTATAATGATGTGAGTATTTATTCACAGATGAGATGCTGTGCAGTATAATGATGTGAGTATTTATACACTAATGAGATGCTGTGCAGTATAATGATGTGAGTATCTATACACTGATGAAATGCTGTGCAATATAATGATGTGAATATTTATATACTAATGAGATTATGTGCAGTATAATGATGTGAGTATCTATACACTGATGAGATGTTGTGCAGTATAATGATGTGAGTATTTATACACTAATGAGATTATGTGCAGTATAATGATGTGAGTATCTATACACTGATGAGATGCTGTGCAGTATAATGATGTGAGTATCTATACACTGATAAGTATGCTGTGCAGTATAATGATGTGAGTATCTATACACTGATGAGATGCTGTGCAGTATAATGATGTGAGTAACTATACACAGATTAGATGCTGTGCAATATAATGATGTGAGTATCTATACACTCATGAGATGTGTGCAGTATAATGATGTGAGTATCTATACACTCATGAGATGCTGTGCAGTATAATGATGTGAGTATCTATACACTGATAAGTATGCTGTGCAGTATAATGATGTGAGTATCTATACACTGATGAGATGCTGTGCAGTATATTGATGTGAGTAACTATACACAGATGAGATGCTGTGCAGCATAATGATGTGCATATCTATACACTAATGAGATGTGTGCAGTATAATGATGTGAGTATTTATACACTGATGAGATGCTGTGCAGTAAAATGATGTGAGTAACTATACACAGATGAGATGCTGTGCAGTATAATGATGTGAGTATCTATACACTGATGAAATGTGTGCAGCATAATGATGTGAGTATTTATACACTGATGAGATGCTGTGCAGTACAATGATGTGAGTATTTATTCACAGATTAGATGCTGTGCAGTATAATGATGTGAGTATCTATAAACTGATGAGATGCTGTGCAGTATAATGATGTGAGTATCTATACACTGATGAGATGCTGTGCAGTATAATGATGTGAGTATTTATACACAGATTAGATGCTGTGCAGTATAATGATGTGAGTATTTATACACTGATGAGATGCTGTGCAGTATAATGATGTGAGCATTTATACACAGATGAGATGCTGTGCAGTATAATGATGTGAGTATTTATACACTGATGAGTATGCTGTGCAGTATAATGATGTGAGTATTTATACACTGATAAGATGCTGTGCAGTATAATGATGTGAGTATTTATACACTGATGAGATGCTGTGCATTATAATGATGTGAGTATTGATACACTGATGAGATGCTGTGCAGTATAATGATGTGAGTATTTATACACTGATGAGATGTGTGCAGTATAATGATGTGAGTATTTATACACAGATGAAATGCGGTGCAATATAATGATGTGAGTATCTATACACTGATGAGATGCTGTGCAGTATAATGATGTGAGTATTTATTCACAGATTAGATGCTGTGCAGTATAATGATGTGAGTATCTATAAACTGATGAGATGCTGTGCAGTATAATGATGTGAGTATCTATACACTGATTAGATGCTGTGCAGTTTAATGATGTGAGTATTTATTCACAGATGAGATGCTATGCAGTATAATGATGTGATTATCTATACACTGATGAGATGCTGTGCAGTATAATGATGTGAGTATTTATTCACAGATGAGATGCTGTGCAGTATAATGATGTGAGTATTTATACACTAATGAGATGCTGTGCAGTATAATGATGTGAGTATCTATACATTGATGAGATGCTGTGCAATATAATGATGTGAGTATTTATATACTAATGAGATTATGTGCAGTATAATGATGTGAGTATCTATACACTGATGAGATGTTGTGCAGTAATGATGTGAGTATTTATACACTAATGAGATTATGTGCAGTATAATGATGTGAGTATCTATACACTGATGAGATGCTGTGCAGTATAATGATGTGAGTATCTATACACTGATAAGTATGCTGTGCAGTATAATGATGTGAGTATCTATACACTGATGAGATGCTGTGCAGTATAATGATGTGAGTAACTATACACAGATTAGATGCTGTGCAGTATAATGATGTGAGTATCTATACACTGATGAGATGTGTGCAGTATAATGATGTGAGTATCTATACACTGATGAGATGCTGTGCAGTATAATGATGTGAGTATCTATACACTTATAAGTATGCTGTGCAGTATAATGATGTGAGTATCTATACACTGATGAGATGCTGTGCAGTATAATGATGTGAGTAACTATACACAGATGAGATGCTGTGCAGTATAATGATGTGCATATCTATACACTGATGAGATGTGTGCAGTCTAATGATGTGAGTATTTATACACTGATGAGAAGCTGTGCAGTAAAATGATATGAGTAACTATACACAGATGAGATGCTGTGCAGTATAATGATGTGAATATCTATACACTGATGAGATGTGTGCAGTATAATGATGTGAGTATTTATACACAGATGAGATGCTGTGCAGTATAATGATGTGAGTATTTATTCACAGATGAGATGCTGTGCAATATAATGATGTGAATATCTATACACTGATGAGATGCTGTGCAGTACAATGATGTGAGTATTTATTCACAGATTAGATGCTGTGCAGTATAATGATGTGAGTATCTATAAACTGATGAGATGCTGTGCAGTATAATGATGTGAGTATCTATACACTGATGAGATGCTGTGCAGTATAATGATGTGAGTATTTATACACAGATGAGATGCTGTGCAGTATAATGATGTGAGCATTTATACACAGATGAGATGCTGTGCAGTATAATGATGTGAGTATTTATACACTGATGAGTATGCTGTGCAGTATAATAATGTGAGTATTTATACACTGATGAGATGCTGTGCAGTATAATGATGTGAGTATTTATACACAGATGAGATGCTGTGCAGTATAATGATGTGAGTATTGATACACTGATGAGATGCTGTGCAGTATAATGATGTGAGTATTTATACACTGATGAGATGTGTGCAGTATAGTGATGTGAGTATTTATACACAGATGAGATGCGGTGCAATATAATGATGTGAGTATCTATACACTGATGAGATGTTGTGCAGTATAATGATGTGAGTATCTATACACTGATGAGTATGCTGTGCAGTATAATGATGTGAGTATCTATAAACTGATGAGATGCTGTGCAGTATAATGATGTGAGTATCTATACACTGATGAGATGCTGTGCAGTATAATGATGTGAGTATTTATACACAGATGAGATGCTGTGCAGTATAATGATGTGAGTATTTATACAATGATGAGATGCTGTGCAGTATAATGATGTGAGCATTTATACACAGATGAGATGCTGTGCAGTATAATGATGTGAGTATTTATACACTGATGAGTATGCTGTGCAGTATAATGATGTGAGTATTTATACACTGATGAGATGCTGTGCATTATAATGATGTGAGTATTTATACACTGGTGAGACTGTGCAGTATAATGATGTGAGTATTTATACACTGATGAGATGATGTGCAGTATAATGACGTGAGTATTTATACACTGATGAGCATGCTGTGCAGTATAATGATGTGAGTATTTATACACTGATGAGATGCTTTGCAGTATAGTGATGTGAGTATTTATACACTGATGAGATGCTGTGCAGTATAATGATGTGAGTATCTATACACTGATGAGTATGCTGTACCGTATAATGATGTGACTGAGTATCTATACACTGATGAGTATGCTGTACCGTATAATGATGTGACTGAGTATCTATACACTGATGAGTATGCTGTGCAGTATAATGATGTGAGTATTTATACACTGATGAGATGCTGTGCAGTGTAATGATGTGAGTATTTATACACTGATGAGTATGCTGTGCAGTATAATGATGTGAGTATTTATACACTGATGAGTATGCTGTGCAGTATAATGATGAATTTATACACTGATGAGATGCTGTGCAGTATAATGATGTGAGTATCTATACACTGATGAGTATGATTTGCAGTATAATGATGTGAGTATCTATACACTAATGAGATGCTGTGCAATATAATTATGTGAATATCTATACACTGATGATATTATGTGCAGTATAATTATGTGAGTATCTATACACTGATGAGATTATGTGCAGTATAATGATTTATCTATACACTGATGAGATGCTGTGCAGTGTAATGATGTGAGTCAAATATAGATACTTCATTATACTGCACAGTATCTTATTGGTGTACAAATACTCACATTATATTGCACAGCATCTCATCAGTGTATAGATACTCACATCATTATACTGCACATAATCTCATCAGTGTACAAATACATTATTACACCACACAGCATCTCATCAGTGTATAGATACTCACATCATTATACTGCAGATAATATCATCAGTGTATAGATACTCACAACATTATACTGCAGATAATCTCATTAGTGTATAGATACTCACATCATTATACTGCACATCATGCTCATCAGTGTATAGATACTCACATCATTATACTGCACAGAATACTCATGAGTGTTTAGATACTCACATCATTATACTGCACAGCATACTCATCAGTGTATAGATACTCACATCATTATACTGAACAGCATCTCATTAGTGTATAGATACTGTCTCACATCATTATACTGCACAGCATGCTCATCAGTGTATAGATACTCGCATCATTATACTGCAAAGCATACTTATCAGTGTATAGATACTCACATCATTATACTGCACAGCATGCTTATCGGTGTATATATACTCACATCATTATACTGCACAGCATGCTCATCAGTGTATAGATACTCACATCATTATACTGCACAGCATACTTATCAGTGTATAGATACTCACATCATTATACTGCACAGCATGCTCATCAGTGTATAGATACTCACATCATTATACTGCACAGGAAAAGTTGTGAAGGGGACAGGACAAAGAGAATGGCACAACTTAATGGTATCCCAATAAGAATGGTTATCGCCTTTTACTTACCTTAACCATTAGGGCTTTACTTTAAAATATCAATTTGCACAAACTAATAAGACCCTACGTGGACATATCTATCAGCACCATTTATGTTGAGCTGAGCGGCGCATCCTCAGACTCACATTTATGTTACACTGTGACAGATTACTATACAATAATACTGATTTTGAAGTTTGATCCCAAATACATTTATGTAGTGTCATATAATGTTCTTTAGAATAACACTAGGGGATATTTATCAAAGAGTTAACTGTGTTGCATTCGCGGTCGTCAATATGTTCGCCAAACATCGCGGCCGCGGATATGAATACGATCTCCTTATTTATTAAAAAAGCCGTCAAAAACACGTGCGTCAAGTATGGTGCGAAGAGCATCGGACTGGTGTTAACTAACAGTCATCGATGTTGTGGCTATTCGGGCTTTTCCCAGCTTTATTTATACAATTTCATTACTGTCCACGAACAAGCAAATTTCTCTTTAGCATTTTATTGTATATAGTGTAAATGTATTCTTTTTCTGAACAGGACTAATTGCGAATATAGCAAGTAGCGACATATTTGGTGCAAAGTGGAGAGTGAATTATTAGAATTCTCTTTTATATTTCGGACATACATATTTTAGTATGTATTTACAGACACACACACACACACATATATATATATATATATATATATATATATATATATATATGTTATGTCAGAAATCTTTTGCAAACATATTTACATGTCCCGAAGTTCCTTTTTTTGTTCTAAACAATGTTGTCTGTCATATATCTGTCTTTATTTATACCACTATATGTTTATATTGTAAATGTATTATTATTCTGAGCAGGAATAATTTCGAATATAACATGTAATCAGAGTATCATATGTATTTATTTGAAATCTATGGATATTTTAAAGGGATAGGACAGTAAAAAGTGGGAGCTAGCTGCTAATTGGTGCCTGCACACATTTCTCTCTTGTAATTGGCTAAATAGATGTGTTCAGCTAGCTGCCAGTAGTGCAATGCTGTTCCTTCAGCAAAGGATAACAAGAGAATGAAGCAAATTTGATAATAGAAGTAAATTGAAAAGTTGTTTAAAATTGTATGTTCTATCCAAATCATGAAAACATATTTTGCGGTTTCCTGTCCCTTTACGAGCTGGCAGGGGCGGAACTATCAGTAATGCAGCAGTCGCGGTTGCGACCGGGCCCCCAGGAGGTCCCCATCAGGGGGCCCCAGCTTTTTTTTTTCAACTTTTTTTCCCCAAAAAAAGTCTTGCTTTTTTTTGTTAAAATGTATTATAATATATATTTTATTACTGAGTCTGTACTTAAAGACTAGAAGATGGGGGTGGGGTCTCACGTTCCCGCATTGGGGTCTCACGTATGTGCCATGCGTGGTGTAACTTAGTGTGTTGTCACGATTGTGTGAACTGCCTGGAAGGAGCCGTTACTACCGTTAGTAAGTTCTTGCCTGGTATATATAGGCTGCCGGGAGCCCCTGCAGTGCTGCAATATATGTAGACCGACCGGGTGTGGATGACCACACTAGCCAGGCTCCAGCTCCTGCTCCATACACCCAGGTGCCATGCGCACAGGCAAAGTGCTGCCTGCATACAATTTTGAGTGAGAAGTTAGAGGCGGGCGGCGGCAGGAGCAGCATGTGGATACATGGATGTGGAGGCGGCGTGGTGATTCAGGCAGGCTAAGGCTATTAGAGGATTATTAGAGGACTATAATTTCATGTAAGTAAGCGTTGCTATTTTTATTATAATCACACTTTGCAAGTATGTCTAGAGAGGGCCTTGCCTGCATATGTCAATAGGAGCATTTGCTTATATAACATTGAATTTCTGCATCAATGTCAGACGCCCATTTTCCCTTTCATATTTAAATTTTAAGTGAGTCTGCTGTGCAGGATCATAACATATCAACTAAAATCTGAGGCATTTCTGACACTTTCACAAACTTCTGCGATAAAGTGACAGTACAGTAACATTCTTTTACTTGAATGACTCTGTTCCTTTTTGTGCTGTTCCTTTAATCCTTCCATAATCCCATCTTTTTAAACCCCTGCAGTAGCCTGCCTTTTTATTATTACTGTCTCAATGGGTGGTATGCCCTATCAGAAGTCATACCACCCTATCAGAAGTCATACCGCCCTATCAGAAGTCATACCGCCCTATCAGAAGTCATACCGCCCTATCAGAAGTCATACCGCCCTATCAGAAGTCATACCACCCTATCAGAAGTCATACCGCCCTATCAGAAGTCATACCGCCCTATCAGAAGTCATATCGCCCACTGAGTGCAGACTGTTCTCCTGCTATACCTGATAACTCACTAGAAGTTGTACCACTGATGATAAAGTAGAAATTCAGTCTATATGTGGGGTTTACAAAACCAGAATACAGGGAGTGCAGAATTATTAGGCAAGTTGTATTTTTGAGGATTAATTTTATTATTGAACAACAACCATGTTCTCAATGAACCCAAAAAACTCATTAATATCAAAGCTGAATAGTTTTGGAAGTAGTTTTTAGTTTGTTTTTAGTTATAGCTATTTTAGGGGGATATCTGTGTGTGCAGGTGATTATTACTGTGCATAATTATTAGGCAACTTAACAAAAAACAAATATATACCCATTTCAATTATTTATTTTTACCAGTGAAACCAATATAACATCTCAACATTCACAAATATACATTTGACATTCAAAAACAAAACAAAAAACAAATCAGTGACCAATATAGCCACCTTTCTTTGCAAGGACACTCAAAAGCCTGCCATCCATGGATTCTGTCAGTGTTTTGATCTGTTCACAATCAACATTGCGTGCAGCAGCAACCACAGCCTCCCAGACACTGCTCAGAGAGGTGTACTGTTTTCCCTCCTTGTAAATCTCACATTTGATGATGGACCACAGGTTCTCAATGGGGTTCAGATCAGGTGAACAAGGAGGCCATGTCATTAGATTTTCTTCTTTTATACCCTTTCTTGCCAACCACGCTGTGGAGTACTTGGACGCGTGTGATGGAGCATTGTCCTGCATGAAAATCATGTTTTTCTTGAAGGATGCAGACTTCTTCCTGTACCACTGCTTGAAGAAGGTGTCTTCCAGAAACTGGCAGTAGGACTGGGAGTTGAGCTTGATTCCATCCTCAACCTGAAAAGGCCCCACAAGCTCATCTTTGATGATACCAGCCCCAACCAGTACTCCACCTTTCTGGCGTCTGAGTCGGACTGGAGCTCTCTGCCCTTTACCAATCCAGCCACGGGCCCATTCATCTGGCCCATCAAGACTCACTCTCATTTCATCAGTCCATAAAACCTTAGAAAAATCAGTCTTGAGATATTTCTTGGCCCAGTCTTGATGTTTCAGCTTGTGTGTCTTGTTCAGTGGTGGTCGTCTTTCAGCCTTTCTTACCTTGGCCATGTCTCTGAGTATTGCACACCTTGTGCTTTTGGGCACTCCAGTGATGTTGCAGCTCTGAAATATGGCCAAACTGGTGGCAAGTGGCATCTTGGCAGCTGCACGCTTGACTTTTCTCAGTTCATGGGCAGTTATTTTGCGCCTTGGTTTTTCCACACGCTTCTTGCGACCCTGTTGACTATTTTGAATGAAACGCTTGATTGTTCGATGATCACGCTTCAGAAGCTTTGAAATTTTAAGAGTGCTGCATCCCTCTGCAAGATATCTCACTATTTTTTACTTTTCTGAGCCTGTCAAGTCCTTCTTTTGACCCATTTTGCCAAAGGAAAGGAAGTTGCCTAATAATTATGCACACCTGATATAGGGTGTTGATGTTATTAGACCACACCCCTTCTCATTACAGAGATGCACATCACCTAATATGCTTAATTGGTAGTAGGCTTTCGAGCCTATAAAGCTTGGAGTAAGACAACATGCATAAAGAGGATGATGTGGTCAAAATACTAATTTGCCTAATAATTCTGCACTCCCTGTACAGGCTTTCTGACTCCTGGGGGATTTGCTGAGATGCAGAAAATGGACAGCAGATATCATGCATGTAAAAAAAAAAAATGTATATTCACTGTCCATTGTTGTTGTAAATTTTCTGAACCTACTAAGTAATAAGATTAAAGTATATAATGCTTAGGCTAAATATTCTCTAGAAAAAAGGAGTTAAATTAGCAATTTAAATATGCTGCAATATGCCTCTAGCTTTTATAGTATTGGTTCTTAAAGGTATTTTGTTTCAGAAAGCAACTTTTTTGGGCTTTGTTTAATATTCACTAGTAATTTGGGTATACTTTTAAGATATATTTTTTATTTAAATGTGTATCATGTAGAATTCCATATTTGCGTTCATAAATACTTTTTTTTTATTGAAGTTTTGTAATAAAGCATACAAATTAATAAATTAATATAAAGTATATACAGTAGAACCATCAATGGTACATACATAGCTTAATAAGATCTACACATATAAGAGAAGGGGTTAACAAAGTGCTAAATCAATAAGAATAAATAAATGCTTGCTCATATCTAGTCAGAAAATAAAATGTGTAGTATAAGTTTGCTATTAACATAAGACATTCTAAGTAATGCTAGGGGGCACATCATATAAGGGTATAATAGTGATAGAAAGTACTATAACCAAACAGGAGACCACTCTTGGGTCCCAAATTGAAACCTCAGTTTTATAAATATGGTGATCAGGAATAGGACCCAATCTGGGTCAGGAAGTACCATGAGTATAAAAGAAAAGTTTAAACTGTAATACAGGCTATAAAACATTATCTATAAAACATTCTCTAAACAGTATAGTAAGGACAATAAGTGTACACCTAAACCCCTATTGGGAACCTGTAGGATTCAGAGCATTAATTTGGTTACTATGCTAGTAAGTTCACCTAAAATTCCAAGACAATCCCCTAGCGGTTAAATTAGATATAAGTGCAATATATAGTTACTATGCTATGTCAAAAGTTCTAATTTTTAATCTGCTATTACAAGTTATTATACAGAGTGCAATTCTAGTAATCCCTTCTCAGTAAACTAATGTGTCCCCCCAGCCTCGGCCGCAGACTAAGGGGCAACCTCCTATGTCCATCACAGTAAATCAGACATATTTTTGCATATAAAGACATAGCTACAGGGGATGTCCCAATCAGGTTGACTTGACTTGGGTTCAGGATAGCTGAGTTTTAATTAAAATGTCTCCCAATAGAGTTTTAATTTGTTTGGAAGCCTGTCTGGAGAGCAAGGAAAGGTTAATCACAAATATAACTTTAAATCATAAAAATAAAAAATAAAAAATAGGCTTTGTGTCTACTTTATATAAGCTTCTAGGAATTGCTATAGCCAAATAACTTGTAATCCTATTATTTGTAATCCACAGAAAAGTTCCCCAACATAATACCATTTAACTTGTAGAAGATCAGGGGTAGATAAGAGATCCACTCCAAATATACATCTGTAATACTCAAAAGAAATTAAACATTGCAGAAACATAAACCACTACTACCTGTTGCCAATATATCACATAAGATCGATTGAACTCAGAGTCTGTAAAAGAAAAAGGTTTCAACATACATCGCTATAAACTTTAACCTCAAGTTTTGTGATGTAAATGTCCCCAATAAGCACTTTATATTTTGTGGCGGTAGTTACCATGCTAAGCATTCATCCCGGCTGAGGTAAAATGAGTAAGCCTATATGCGGTAAAATACCGCAAACCACAAACTCTGAACCGGAATGAAGAGTGCAGTCCTAGCCCACACCAAACCTTGAAGTTAGTAAAATGTTCTCCTGAGGTACATCGTTTACTTGTGATGTGAGTCCATATTCGGTTGATAAGACAGGAAACTGAGTGGCGAAAAAACAAGGCTGCCTATAGGGCCGGTTGCCCAGTTTCCATCGAAATTGAGCCAGGTTAGATTCCACATTGTCATGCTGCAAACCTTTTGAGGATTTCAGTGTGCCCTGTGTGATCACATTCACTGCTTTTTTGCTTTGCACGCTGATATTTGCCAAGTTATCAGCAGATCTGTCCGGACCGCCATAAATTGTCCCACATGGCTGAAGTGCTAATGCTCCTCCAGTCTCATCCTCGATCCCCATATTTAGGGCAGGTGAACAAAGGGCAGCTTGATTTAACTGCGGGAGAGCTTTTTCATCTTCGGTATCAGCTTCCTTGCAATGGTTGGCAGGTTGAGACATAGCCGCTGTGAGGTGCTGCTCCAACCTAGTAAAGTGATCCGTTAAGAGAGTAGAAATAGCTTCCAATATGCCACTATCTAGTAGTTCCATAGTCGATGGTGAATAGAGTATAACTGTCCAATTGAAAGAGAATGTCCTCTTGGTACTTTTAGTAGCCCTGATCAAGCTACTCACCCCGGAGCACCGGGGGAGGGGATACCGAAGCTTCTGTATAGGCCGCCGCCCAGGGCCTTCGTAGTCTGGGTTCTGTTGCTAACCTCAGCACTATCTTAATGAGTGGTATCGTTAGATTTAGGTATTCTTAAGAATGCTGTATATGACTGTAGAATTTGCAGATTATTCTTTAGGCTCTTGATTATCGGCAGATTATCGATATTTTTTAAGCAACTCCAAATAATGCATCCTCTCATGGCGATACCCGGACACGCCCCCCGCGTTCATAAATACTTGATCCATACCACAACAGTTTTACACCAAAAAAAAAAAAACTACACAACGGTGGTCTGAGCAACATAACACAACAGATCCCTTTGGTGACACAACAGATCCCTTTGGTGACACAACAGGTCCCTTTGATTTAGTAACTAGAGCCTGCAGGGAAAGTTCATGAACATTTTAACCCGCAAAAACTAAACAAGAAATTAGAAGGTTCAGATAGACAGCAAAGGCTTTTGACTAATGAAAAAAGCACAGGTGAGTCATTGTTCTTTTATTATATATAATTTTATGTATATCACATAATATACATATAATATACATATATCAGCAACATTTTTGGATAAGGACATGTTTTATTTAGCAGAGCCTTGATAGAAGCATATTTGTAGATCAAAAAGAGGAACAGTTCAACAATTGAAGAAAACACGCTATTTATTGTGCACACTTATTCTAGGCTTTAGGCTAATATAATATTTTAAAACTATTAATCAGTCTATTTCTAAATTTATTGTCACTCTAAATGACAAAATAATTTAATTGACATTAAAGAGCCAGTCACATGCAATTGTAAACAACTTCACAATTTAAATCCATTAACAAAATGTTCACAGTCTCTTTATATGTATACTTTTTATGTCACTAGCTTCTATGAGACATCATATACGTATATGCACTCTTTTGTGATTGGCTGAAGGCTGTCACATGATAGAAGGGGAGTTGAAATATACATAACTTTAAAACTTGCCCTTTTTGGATTCTTGCACTGGGGCCCTGTGGTTTCTAGTTACGCCTCTGAGAGCTGGGCCAGGTTTCTCTCTGCACCTGTCTAACCCCTCCTGATTGCAATCTAGTTTTAAAAAACATCCCTTCACAGGTGTTATAAAATGGGCTGGCATATAAAATGACATTTCTTACTGAAAAAGAAAATCAAGAGAAGGAAGAAATACACTGAAAATAGAATGACAGTAAAGAGGTGATTTTAATTTCTGCTGTATCTGAATCATGACAGTTTAAAGATAGGTGGGCTATCCCTTAAGCTTAAGATTGAATCAAACATCAATTCGAATTTTAAAATCCTTGTCTAAAATATTACACTGTGTGTCCTATTGTCAGCATCAATGTTTATCTTTAATACTAATTTCACATATACATACTTTAAAAGTATAATACACAATGTAACAAATGGCACTTACAAGTTCTGATGAGTGATCAATGACACAAGTATCGAGCAATTTGATTCATTAGTGATAGTTTATAATGTGTATTTAAATCAGATGGCTGATGTCAAATCATGTGATTATGCATATTCCAATCAAAAGTGGTGGAAAAATTCACTAGTGTGTGGGTTGCTTAGGAGTTTGCGTCATAATTGGTGCAAAAGTGTTACGTCAAATATGGCGCAAAGTGGAGAGTGTGACTTGTATTACATGGCTTAAACATGGTGCACATAAATTTTTCCAAAAAATAAAAAGGAAGTTAGCTATATTATGTTGTGTATTTATTTCATTTTTATCTCTATATCTATTAGTACGACAAGTTTGGGCAAAATTTTGCACCAAATATGTTGAAATATTGTCCCCTTAATTTGTAATGAGAGACAAAGTTGTAAAATAATCCATAAGTAGTAATGTATTTTTAATTTTTATCCCTCTATCTACTAGTGCACCAAATGTGTAGCAATAATATTGTTTGATTTAGAAAGGGTATACAATTTTAATAAAGTTTCTAATTGACTTTTATTATGTAAAATAATTCATTCTCTTGCAGCATCGAACATAAGCTTTCTGTGTTTTCAGACTCCCATTAAGTTCTATGGCATCCGCAACCTGAAGGGTGGCGGATTGAAAACCAGGTACGCTGAGTAGGAAAAGACGCGAGCGTAACTGTAGAAATTTTGATAACTTTGTGAGAGCTTAAATAGTGTCAAAAAGGAGGGTGAATGAACACAATTCCATTCAAATTCCACGTGTTCAACACGCATCGATGTGCATCGGATTGAGATCACGGGATCGTATGTTACATCACAAATTTCAACGTTTGCCGACCTTGACGCTTTGATAACTACGGCAGATCAATCTCGCGACAATTACGACATGGAATTCCAGCGTATTTTCAGTTGACGCTTTGATAAATATCCCCCTATGGCATAACATTATGTAAAGTAACCTAAGATGATGTAATAGTGAGCGAAATTCAGATTATATTAGCTTAATTACTGTGCTGCTATATTAATCATTGCCATTTTGCAGTTTAACTACTCAATATCTGACAACAACAATATTTTATAATAATTTATGGTAACTATTTGATTGCCTTATATACACTTATACAGCATTGCCACACACAACATTGTTTTGTCAAAAGATTACTTATGATATCGCAACATTGTTATAGCTGTTTATAAAACAACAGTTATCTTATAAACAGAGCAAATAATAATCTGTTACATTGTCTGTCTATTTTATGACTAGAACCCCATAGAATCATATAGGGTGATATTACTGCTGTTATTGCAGTCTTAATATCAATTACACAACAGATATACTGCCTTTGTCATTTTTGACATTTTATTACATTATGCCATCTCAATATTAGGCCATCTACATTCACACAGTGATCAGGATCACTACTGTTAAAAACTAGGATCATCCTCTTCTTATGGTACACATAGGGGTCAATTTATCAAGCTCCGTACGGAGCTTGATGCCCCGTGTCTAAAGACCACTGCTCCATAACTTGTCCGCCTGCTCTGATACGGTGGACAGAAATCAACCCGATCAAATGGGATCGGGTTGATTGACACCCCCTGCTAGCGGCCGATTGGCCGTGAATCTGCAGGAGGCTGCATTGCACCAGCAGTTCCCAAGAACTGTTGGTGCAATGATAAATGCAGACAGCGTATGCTATGCAGCATACTACGTATACTATGCAGCATGCTTATCAGTGTATAGATAATAATCATCATTATACTATGCAGCATACTTATCAGTGTATAGATAATAATCATCATTATACTATGCAGCATACTTATCAGTGTATAGATACTCATCACCATTATACTACGCAGCATACTTATCAGTATATAGATACTCTTCACCATTATACTACGCAGCATACTTATCAGTATATAGATACTCATCATCATTATACTGTACAGCATACTTATCAGTGTATATAAACTCATCATCATTATACTATGCAGCATACTTATCAGTAAATAGATACTCATCATCATTATACTACGCAGCATACTTATCAGTGTATATAAACTCATCATCATTATACTACGCAGCATACTTATCTGTGTATATAAACTCATCATCATTATACTGTGTAGCAAACTTATCTGTGTATAGATACTCATCATCATTATATTACGCAGCATACTTATCAGTGTATAGATAGTCTTCATCATTTTACTATGCAGCATAATAATCAGTGTATAGACACTCATCATTATACTGCGCAGCATACTTATCAGTATATTGATGCTCACATCATTATTCAGTGCAGCGTGTTTATACAACATAGCATATTCATGAGTATACATACTCATCATATTTATACAAAGCAGTGGAACCATCAAGGTATGGGGCCTAGTTATCAAGCCGTCAACCTCAAATACGCTGGAATTCCGCATCGTATTTGTGGCGAGGCTGATACGCCTTAGTTATCAAAGGCTCGAGACCAGCAAAAGTAGAATTTTGTGACGTAAGCATCGATCCGCCGGACTCAGTCCGACACAGATCGATTCTTACGTCACTCCAGATGTTCCGCACACAAGTGCGGCACATTCTCACTACTTTTGCTAGTTATCAAAAAACTAGCAGGTACGCTCGGCACTTTTACGGCCCAGCGTACCTGGTTTTCAATCCGCCACCCCTGGAGGCGGCGGATCCCATAGGAATCAATGGGAGTCTGACCATAGCGAAAGTACAAGTTCGCTGCTGCCAGACATCCCATTCATTCCTATGGGAGATGTCTACACCTAACACCCTAACATGTACCCCGAGTCTAAACACCTCTAATCTGTCCCCCCTACACCGCCGCAACTAAATAAAGTTATTACCCCCTAAACCGCCGCTCCCGGAGCCCACCGCAAGCTACTCTATACATATTACCCCCTAAACCGCCGCTCCCGGAGCCCACCGCAAGCTACTCTATACATATTAACCCCTAAACCACCGCTCCCGGAGCCCACCGCAACTATAATAAATGTATTAACCCCTAAACCGCCGCTCCCGGAGCCCACCGCAACTATAATAAATGTATTAACCCCTAAACCGCCGCTCCCTGAACCCGCCGCAACCTATATTAAATGTATTAACCCCTAATCTGCCCCCCCTACACCGTCGCCACCTATAATAAATTTATTAACCCCTATCCTGCCCCCCACTACGCCGCCGCCACTGTAATAAAATTATTAACCCCTAAACCTAAGTCTAACCCTAACGCCCCCCTAACTTAAATATTAATTAAATAAATCTAAATAAATTAACTCTTATTAACTAAATGAATCCTATTTAAAACTAAATACTTACCTTTAAAATAAACCCTAATATAGCTACAATATAAATAATAATTATATTCTAGCTATCTTAGGATTTATATTTATTTTACAGGTACCTTTCAATTTATTTTAACTAGGTACAATAGCTATTAAATAGTTATTAACTATTTAATAGCTTACCTAGCTAAAATAAAGATAAATGTACCTGTTAAATAAATCCTAACCTAAGTTACAATTACACCTAACACTACACTATACTTTAATAAATTATTCCTATTTAAAAATAAATACTTACCTGTAAAATAAACCCGAAGATAGCTACAATGTAATTAATAATTATATTGTAGCTATCTTAGGATTTATATTTATTTTACAGGTAACTTTGTATTTATTTTAGCTAGTTAGAATAGTTATTAAATAGTTATTAACTATTTAATAGCTACCTAGCTAAAAGAAATACAAAATTACCTGTAAAATAAATCCTAACTTAAGTTACAATTAAACCTAATACTACACTATCATTAAATTAATTAAATAAACTACCTACAAATAACTACAATTAAATACAATTACATAAACTAACTAAAGTACAAAAAATAAAAAAAGCTAAGTTACAAAAAATAAAAAAATAAGTTACAAACATGTTAAAAATATTACAACAATTTTAAGCTACTTACACCTAATCTAAGCCCCCTAATAAAATAACAATCCCCCCCAAAATAAAAAAAATGCCCTACCCTATTCTAAATTAAATACATTTCAAAGCTCTTTTACCTTACCAGCCCTTAAAAGGGCCATTTGTGGGGGCATGCCCCAAAGAAAACAGCTCTTTTGCCTGTAAAAGAAAAATACAACCCCCCCCCCAACATTAAAACCCACCACCCACATACCCCTAATCTAACCCAAACCCCCCTTACAAAAACCTAACACTAATCCCCTGAAGATCATCCTACCTTTAGTTGTCTTCACTCAGCCGAGCCACCGATGGAACTGAAGAGGACATCCGGAGCGGAAGAAGTTAATCCTCCAAGCGGCGCTGAAGAAATCTTCCATCCGATGAAGTCATCATCCAGGCGGCGCTGAAGAAAAGTCTTCGATCCGGCCGATGTCATCTTCAAAGAGGCGCTGAAGAGGTCTTCTATCCGGGCGAAGTCATCTTCCAAGCCGGGTCTTGAATCTTCCTTCCGCCGACGCGGAACCACCTTCTTCACCGACGGACTACGACGAATGACGGCTCCTTTAAGGGACGTCATCCAAGATGGCGTCCCCTCAATTCCGATTGGCTGATAGGATTCTATCAGCCAATCGGAATTAAGGTAGGAAAAATCTGATTGGCTGATGGAATCAGCCAATCAGATTCAAGTTCAATCCGATTGGCTGATCCAATCAGCCAATCAGATTGAGCTCGCATTCTATTGGCTGATCGGAACAGCCAATAGAATGCGAGCTCAATCTGATTGGCTGATTCCATCAGCCAATCAGATTTTTCCTACCTTAATTCCGATTAGCTGATAGAATCCTATCAGCCAATCGGAATTGAGGGGACACCATCTTGGATGAAGTCCCTTAAAGGAGCGGTCATTCGTCGTAGTCCGTCGGTGAAGAAGGTGGTTCCGCATCGGCGGAAGGAAGATTCAAGACCCAGCTTGGAAGATGACTTCGCCCGGATAGAAGACCTCTTCAGCGCCTCTTTGAAGATGACATCGGCCGGATCGAAGACTTTTCTTCAGCGCCGCCTGGATGATGACTTCATCGGATGGAAGATTTCTTCAGCGCCGCTTGGAGGATTAACTTCTTCCGCTCCGGATGTCCTCTTCAGTTCCATCGGTGGCTCGGCTGAGTGAAGACAACTAAAGGTAGGATGATCCTCAGGGGATTAGTGTTAGGTTTTTGTAAGGGGGGTTTGGGTTAGATTAGGGGTATGTGGGTGGTGGGTTTTAATGTTGGGGGGGGTTGTATTTTTCTTTTACAGGCAAAAGAGCTGTTTTCTTTGGGGCATGCCCCACAAATTGCCCTTTTAAGGGCTGGTAAGGTAAAAGAACTTTGAAATTTATTTAATTTAGAATAGGGTAGGGCATTTTTTTATTTTGGGGGGGTTTGTTATTTTATTAGGGGGCTTAGATTAGGTGTAAGTAGCTTAAAATTGTTGTAATATTTTTAACATGTTTGTAACTTATTTTTTATTTTTTGTAACTTAGCTTTTTTTATTTTTTGTACTTTAGTTAGTTTATGTAATTGTATTTAATTGTAGTTATTTGTAGGTAGTTTATTTAATTAATTTAATGATAGTGTAGTATTAGGTTTAATTGTAACTTAAGTTAGGATTTATTTAACAGGTAATTTTGTATTTCTTTTAGCTAGGTAGTTATTAAATAGTTAATAACTATTTAATAACTATTCTAACTAGCTAAAATAAATACAAAGTTACCTGTAAAATAAATATAAATCCTAAGATAGCTACAATATAATTATTAATTACATTGTAGCTATCTTCGGGTTTATTTTACAGGTAAGTATTTATTTTTAAATAGGAATAATTTATTAAAGTATAGTGTAGTGTTAGGTGTAATTGTAACTTAGGTTAGGATTTATTTAACAGGTACATTTCTCTTTATTTTAGCTAGGTAAGCTATTAAATAGTTAATAACTATTTAATAGCTATTGTACCTAGTTAAAATAAATTGAAAGGTACCTGTAAAATAAATATAAATCCTAAGATAGCTAGAATATAATTATTATTTATATTGTAGCTATATTAGGGTTTATTTTAAAGGTAAGTATTTAGTTTTAAATAGGATTCATTTAGTTAATAAGAGTTAATTTATTTAGATTTATTTAATTAATATTTAAGTTAGGGGGGCGTTAGGGTTAGGGTTAGACTTAGGTTTAGGGGTTAATAATTTTATTACAGTGGCGGCGGCGTAGTGGGGGGCAGATTAGGGGTTAATAAATTTATTATAGGTGGCGACGGTGTAGGGAGGGCAGGATAGGGGTTAATAGGTTTAATATAGGTTGCGGCGGGTTCAGGGAGCGGCGGTTTAGGGGTTAAACTATTTATTTAGTTGCGGAGAGGTGTGGGATCAGCAGGATAGGGGTTAATAATTTTATAATAGAGGGCGACGGTGTAGGGGGGGCAGGATAGGGGTTACTAGGTATACTGTAGGTGGCAGCGGTGTCCGGGAGCGGCGGTTTAGGGGTTAATACATTTATAAGAGTTGCGGCAGGGTCTAGGAGCGGCGGTTTAGGGGTTAGTAACTTTATTGAGTTGCGGGAGGCTCCGGGGGCGCCGGTATAGGGGGTAGAACAGTGTAGTTTAGTGTGAGTGCTTAGTGACAGGCTAGCAATAAAGCTGGGAAAAAGCCGAAGGGCAGCGAGATCGGATGAGTGATAACTGTCACAGTCCGCTGCTCATCGCCCCGCGGCTTTTTGACAGCTTTATTTGATAATTTAGGCGTATTTTTTCAGGTCTGCGGCGGTGATGTGAGGCGAGCTTAGGGGGGCGTATTGGGCCGGCGAAGCCAGAAAAGTAGACGGCTTGATAACTACCCCCCTTAGTGTATAGAAACTTGCATAATTATTCAACACAAAGTGCTCACAGCCTGTGTATAAAATACTCTGGATCATTATAAAGTGCAGCATGCTTATTATCAGTGTGTGTGTTTGGTGCTGCTGATCGGCTCCCATTCATAGAATGGGATCAGTAAAAACGATAATTTGCACCACGTTTTCACTGCAAAAAAACATAATTTATGTAAGAACTTACATGATAAATTAATTTATTTCATATTGGCAAGAGTCCATGAGCTAGTGACGTTTGGGGATATACATTCCTACCAGGAGGGGCAAAGTTTCCCAAACCTCAAAATGCCTATAAATACACCCCCCACCACACCCACAATTCAGTTTAACGAATAGCCAAGAAGTGGGGTGATAAGAAAGGAGCAAAAGCATCAACAAGGAATTTGAATAATTGTGCTTTATACAAGAAAATCATAACCACCATAAAAAGGGTGGGCCTCATGGATTCTTGCCAATATGAAAGAAATGAATTTATCAGGTAAGTTCTTACATAAATTATGTTTTCTTTCATGTAATTGGCAAGAGTCCATGAGCTAATGACGTATGGGATAGCAAATACCCAAGATGTGTAACTCCACGCAAGAGTCACTAGAGAGGGAGGGATAAAAATAAAGACAGCCAATTCCGCTGAAAAAAGAATCCACAACCCAAATCAAAAAGTTTTATACTTATAATGAAAAAAACTGAAATTATAAGCAGAAGAATAAAACTGAAAGAGCTGCCTGAAGAACTCTTCTACCAAAAACTGCTTCTGAAGAAGAGAAAATTTAGTAAAAGTATGCAAAGAAGACCAAGTTGCTACTTTGCAAATCTGATCAACAGAAGCTTCATTCTTAAAATCCCAGGAAGTAGAAACTGACCTAGTTGAATGAGCCGTAATCCTCTGAGGTGGGGATTTACCCGACTCCACATAAGCATGATGAATCAAAAGTATTAACCAAGAAGCCAAAGTAATAGCAGAAGCTTTCTGACCTTTCTTAGGACCAGAAAAGATAACAAATAGACTAGAAGTCTTTCTGAAATCTTTAGTAGCTTCAACATAATATTTCAAAGCTCTTACCACATCAAAAGAATGCAAAGATCTTTCCAAAGAATTCTTAGGATTAGGACACAACGAAGGGACAACAATTTCTCTACTAATGTTGTTGGAATTCACAACCTTAGGTAAAAATTTAAATGAAGTCCGCAAAACCGCCTTATCCTGATGAAAAATCAGAAAAGGAGATTCACAAGAAAGAGCAGATAATTCAGAAACTCTTCTAGCAGAAGAGATAGCCAAAAGAAACAATACTTTCCAAGAAAGTAACTTAATATCCAGAGAATGCATAGGCTCAAACGTAGGAGCCTGTAAAGCTCTCAAAACCAAATTAATACTCCAAGGAGGAGAGATTGACTTAATGACAGGCTTGATACAAAACCAAAGCCTGTACAAAACAATGAATGTCAGGAAGATTAGCAATTTTTCTGTGAAACAGAACAGAAAGAGCAGAGATTTGTCCTTTCAAGGAACTTGCAGACAAACCCTTATCCAAACCATCCTGAAGAAACTGTAAAATTCTAGGAATTCTAAAAGAATGCCAAGAGAACTTATGAGAGGAACACCATGAAATGTAAGTCTTCCAAACCCGGTAATAAATCTTTCTAGACACAGATTTACGAGCCTGCAACATAGTATTGATCACTGAGTCAGAGAAACCTCAATGACTAAGCACTTAGCGTTCATTCTCCATACCTTCAAATTTAATGATTTGAGATCCTGATGGAAAAACGGACCTTGAGATAGAAGGTCTGACCTTAACGGAAGTGGCCAAGGTTGGCAACTGGACATCCGAACAAGATCCGCATACCAAAACCTGTGTGGCCATGCTGGAGCCACCAGCAGAACAAACGAATATTCCATTATGATTTTGGAAATCACTCTTGGAAGAAGAACTAGAGGCGGAAAGATATAAGCAGGTTGATAATTCCAAGGTAGTGACAACGCATCCACTGCTTCCGCCTGAGGATCCCTGGATCTGGACAGATACCTGGGAAGTTTCGTGTTTAGATGAGAAGTCATCAGATCTATTTCTGGAAGCCCCCATATCTGAACAATCTGAAGAAACACCTCTGGATGAAGAGACCATTCTCCCGGATGTAAAGTCTGGCGACTGAGATAATCCGCTTCCCAATTGTCTATATCTGGGATATGAACCGCAGAGATTAGACAGGAGCAAGTATCCGAGATACTTCTTTCATAGCCTGAGGACTGTGAGTCCCACCTTGATGATTGAAATATGCCACGGTTGTGACATTGTCTGTCTGAAAACAAATAAACGATTCTCTCTTCAGAAGAGGCCAGAACTGAAGAGCTCTGAAAATTGCACGGAGTTCCAAAATATTGATTGGTAATCTCCCATAGGAGGCAAAGTTTGTAAAAACTGAATTGTGGGTGTGGTGGGGGGTGCATTTATAGGCATTTTGAGGTTTGGGAAACTTTGCCCCTCCTGGTAGGAATGTATATCCCCATACGTCACTAGCTCATGGACTCTTGCCAATTACATGAAAGAAATGATTGTTTTGCCAGTGCTGAACTTTGCCTAAAACATACTCTCACAAAAATATACAGTAAGAAACAAAGAAGGGGCAAATGGTGTGAAAAATGTTAGGAATAAAAATGTTACAAACATTGGGGTGCTTGGATTGATCGCTGTGTACAGTGTCTAAGGAAAATAACCAATTACATGCGTAAGATTAACCATGCTAGAAAATGTTATAACAATCTAAATGCCCTTTTTATATATGGGAATTTTATATATTAAAATACATTTTTAAAGTTTTGTTTCATTTTTAGTGATGTCGCGAACCTAAAAATTTGGGTTCGCGAACGTCGAACGCGAACTTCCACAACTGTTCGCGAACGGGCGAACCAGTCGAACCGTCATAGACTTCTATAGGCAGGCGAACTTTAAAACCCACAGGGACTCTTTCTGGCTACAATAGTGATGGAAAAGTTGTTTCAAGGGGACTAACACCTGGACTGTGGCATGCCGGAGGGGGATCCATGGCAAAACTCCCATGGAAAATTACATAGTTGATGCAGAGTCTGGTTTTAAGCCATAAAGGACAAAAATCACCTAACATTCCTAAATTGATTGGAATAATGTGCTTTAAAAAAATCAGGTATGATGTTGTATCGATCAGGTAGTGTAAGGGTTACGCCCGCTTCACAGTGACAGACCAAACTCCCCGTTTAAAGGGACAGTCTACACCAGAATTTTTATTGTTTTAAAAGATAGATAATCCCTTTATTACCCATTTCCCAGTTTTGCATAACTAACACATTTATAATAATATACTTTTAACCTCTGTGATTATCTTGTATCTAAGCCTCTGCAAACTGCAGAGTTTGGTCATCCACCTCCTCAAAGCCACCTTCCTCCTCTGAATCCGCTTCTTCAGGCTCCTCTCTCTGCGTTATTATAAGGTGTGTTAAGTAGTACTATTCCTATCAGTTTAATCCCTGTTACGTCCCCTATCAGGGGACGTGTATATGGCATCGATTTTAGGAACCGGGAGATTTAAAAAGATGCTTGGTCGGTCCTCCTACTTCAAATTTGGGGCACTGTGCGTGCAATCTAATGTGCCACCAGATATGAGTGGTGTGTTAAGTAGTTCTATTCTTATCAGTTTAATTCCTGTTACATCCCCTATCAGGGGACGTGTATATGGCATTGATTTTAGGACCCGGGAGATGGAAAAAGATGCTTGGTCGGTCCTCCTACTTCAAATTTGGGGCACTGCGCGTGCAATCTAATGTGCCACCAGATATGAGTGGTGTGTTAAGTAGTTCTATTCTTATCAGTTTAATCCCTGTTATGTCCCCTATCAGGGGACGTGTATATGGCATCGATTTTAGGAACCGGGAGATGGAAAAAGATGCTTGGTCGGTCCTCCTACTTCAAATTTGGGGCACTGCGCGTGCAATCTAATGTGCCAAAAGATATGAGTGGTGTGTTAAGTAGTTCTATTCTTATCAGTTTAATCCCTGTTACGTCCCCTATCAGGGGACGTGTATATGGCATCGATTTTAGGAACCGGGAGATGGAAAAAGATGCTTGGTCGGTCCTCCTACTTCAAATTTGGAGTGGTTTGTTAAGTAGTACTATTCCTATCATTTTAATCCCTGTTAGTTGCCTTTTTTTGGTTTGGTTTTTGAAGCCACAGTGCAGCACCAGAGGCCAGAAAAATTTGGCATGTACACATGCCTGAAAAATTAGGTATTGTTGCAGCCGCTGCTGTAGCAGCGGCCAGAAAAATTGATGTTTGTTTCCCAGGCAGAAAGTGCCCTAAAACATTGCGGCTTGAACCCTAGTTGGTGGCGGATAAATCACGCAAGTCATCCGGCATTCAGAGATCAAATACAGCAGCGTGTGGACCATTTTTAGCCCTAGGCAGCTCATCTTATCAGTCCTTTTTTAGTCGAATGTATCACTCACTGTCAGTCCCTTTGGGTTCCATCCCTCATTCATCTTAATAAAGGTGAGGTAATCTAGACTTTTTTGACCTAGTGACTTCTCTTCTCAGTGACAATACCTTCTGCTGCACTGAAGGTCCTTTCTGACAGGACACTTGAAGTGGGGCAGGCCAGAAGTTCTATCGCAAATTGGGATAGCTCAGGCCACAGGTCAAGCCTGCACACCCAGTAGTCAAGGGGTTCATCGCTCCTCAGAGTGTCGATATTTGCAGTTAAGGCGAGGTAGTCTGCTACCTGTCAGTCGAGTCGTTTTCTGTGGACCCCGAAGGGCTGTGGCGATGCGTAGGACTTAAAAATCTCTGCATGTCCTCCATCAACAACACGTCTGTAAAGCATCCTGTCCTTGCCGGCGTGGTGGTGGGAGGAGGAGGATTACTTTCACCTCTTCCCCTGTTAGATTCCCGTTGTGCTGTGACATCACCCTTATACGCTGTGTAAAGCATACTTTTTAATTTATTTTGGAACTGCTGCATCCTTTCCGATTTGCGGTAATTCGGTAACATTTCAGGCACTTTATGCTTATACCGGGGTCTAGTAGCGTGGACACCCAGTACAGGTCGTTCTCCTTCAGCCTTTTTATACAAGGGTCCCACAACAGGCACGACAGCATGAAAGACCCCATTTGCACAAGGTTGGATGCTGAGCTACTCATGTCCCGTTCCTCGTCCTCAGTGATCTCACTGAAGGTATCTTCTTCCCCCCAGCCACGTACAACACCACAGGTACCAGATAGGTGACAACGAGCACCCTGGGATGCCTGTTGTGGTTGGTCTTCCTCCTCCTCCTCAAAGCCACATTCCTCCTCTGACTCCTCTTCCTCACAATCCTCTTCCAGCGTTGCTGCAGGTCCAGCAAGCAATTCTGATAAGGCTGTTTCTGGTTGGGATGGTGACCTCAACTCTTCCTCTTCACGCTCATTTATGGCCTGATCCAGCACTCTTTGCAGGGCACGCTCCAGGAAGAAAACAAATGGTATGATGTCGCTGATGGTGCCTTTGGTGCGACTGACTAGGTTTGTCACCTCCTCAAAAGGACGCATGAGCCTACAGGCATTGCGCATGAGCGTCCAGTAACGTGGCAAAAAAATTCCCAGCTCCGCAGAGGCTGTCCTAGCACCCTGGTCATACAAATAGTCGTTAATGGCTTTTTCTTGTTGGATCAGGCGGTCGAACATTAGGAGTGTTGAATTCCAATGTGTCGGGCTGTCGCAAATCAAGCACCTCACTGGCATTGTTTCGCCGCTGGATATCTGAAAAGTGCGCCATGGCCGTGTAGGAACGCCTGAAATGGCCACACACCTTCCTGGCCTGCTTCAGGACGTCCTGTAAGCCTGGGTACTTATGCACAAAGCCTTGTACGATCAGATTACACACATGTGCCATGCACGGCACATGTGTCAACTTGCCCAAATTCAATGCCGCCACCAAATTCTTCCGTTGTCACTAACCACTTTGCCGATCTCCAGTTGGTGCGGAGTCAGCCACTGATCCACCTGTGCGTTCAGGGTGGACAGGAGTGCTGGTCCGGTGTGACTCTCTGCTTTCAGGCAAGTCAACCCCAAGATGGCGTGACACTGCCGTATCCGGGATGTGGAATAGTACCTGGGAAGCTGGGTGGGTGCCGTTGATGTGGAATAAGACGCAGCAGCAGAAGAGGACTCAGCTGAGGAGGTTATGGAAGAGGATGGAGTAGGAGGAGTAGAGGAGGTGGCAGCAGGCCTGCCTGCAAGTCATGGCAGTGTCACCAACTCCTCTGCAGAGCCATGCATTCCATGCTTGGCAGCCGTCAGCAGGTTTACCCAATGCGCAGTGTAGGTGATATACCTGCCCTGACCATGCTTTGCAGACCAGGTATCAGTGGTCAGATGGACCCTTGCCCCAACACTGTGTGCCAGACATGCCATTACTTCCTTTTGCACAATCGAGTACAGGTTGGGGATTGCCTTTTGTGCAAAGAAATTTCGGCCGGGTACCTTCCACTGTGGTGTCCCAATAGCTACAAATTTTTTGAACTCCTCAAACTCCATCAGCTTGTATGGTAAAAGCTGGCAGGCTAAGAGTTCAGTCAAGCCAGCTGTCAGATGCCGGGCAAGGGGGTGACTTTGTGACATTGGCTTCTTATGCTCAAACATGTGCTTGACAGACACCTGACTGTGGGCAGATGAGCAGGAACTGCTCAAGGCGAAACACGGAGTGGCGGATGGTTGAGAGGGGGCAAGGAGGATAGCAGTGGTTGATGTGGCTGAAGATGCTGGACCAGGAGGAGGATTGCGGCTTTGAGTTTGTGTGCTGCTTGTACTCATGTGTTGATCCCATAGGCGTTTGTGATGTGGGATTATGTGCCTTCGCAAAGTAGTTGTACCTAGGTGGGTGTTGGACTTCCCACGACTCAGTTTCTTTTGGCACAGGTTGCAAATGGCATCACTGTTGTCAGAGGCAGACACACAAAAAAAATGCCACACTGCTGAGCTCTGCGATGATGGCATTCTGGTGGTGGCAACAGCATGCGTTGATTGGCGTGCTGTCTGGCTGACCCCGGGTGCCGATGCATGCTGTCTGACTGTGCCACTAGCTCCTTGCGACGACCTCCCCCTACTTCCAACTCGTCTCCTCCTCCTCTCTGTCTCCCCATCTGAACTTTCCCCCTCTTCTTCTTCTCTTCTAGCGGGCACCCACGTGACATCCACGGACGCATCGTCATCATCAACCGCTTCACTTGTATCTGACAAGTCAACAAAGGAAGCAGCAGCGGGTACTACATCATCATCATTACACCGTACGTCCATGTGTGTAATGCTGCCTGACTGAGACATATCCCTGTTATCTACATCCTCTGGCAATAATGGTTGCGCATCACTATCACTCATTTCTTCCAACTGATGTGTAAATAACTCCTCTGACAGATCAAGTAAAGTGGCTGTGGTGCTAGTGTTGGTGGTGGCGGCAGGGGGGCGAGTGGTAACTTGAGAGGTGCCCGAAGATAAGCTGGAGGAGGATGGTGCATCAAGGTTCCGAGCGGAAGCTGTAGAAGATTGGGTGTCCTGTGTTAGCCAGTCAACTATGTCCTCCGAAATGTCCGAGTTCGGGGTACGTGGCCTCTGAACACTGGGCATTATTCTAGGGCCAAAGGGAATCACAGCACCACGAACACGACGGACCCTGCGGGGTGGCCTGCCTCTGCCTGTCATTTTTTTTTTTATTAGTGGTACTATGCGTGCAAGCTACTGTGACAACAGATATGAGTGGCACTGTACACTGGCAGAAGTTGGCAGAGTAGACGCTGTAGGCCTGACACACATGCTTGCAGACAACTAACTGCTATTCAATCTATTACAGTCAAAATTGTATTTTTTTTAAAATGTACACTACTGTTACACCAGATATGAGTTGCACTGGTGTGACACTGTGCCCTGGCAGGCAGGCACTGAAACGCACACGTGTGAAGGAAACTGACTGCTATTATTTAACACAGTCAAAAAAGTGTTGTTTTTTTTTAAATCTACACTACTGTTACACCACATATGAGTTGCACTGGGTTGACACTGTGCCCTGGCAGGCAGGCACTTAAACACACATGTGTGAAGGAAACTGACTGCTATTATTTAACACAGTCAAAAAAGTGTTGTTTTTTTTAAAATCTACACTACTGTTACACTACATATGAGTTGCACTGGGGTGACACTGTGCCCTGGCAGGCAGGCACTTAAACGCACACGTGTGAATGAAACTGATTGATATAATTTAACACAGTCAAAAAAGTGTTTTTTTTTTTTTAAATCTACACTACTGTTACACCACATATGAGTTGCACTGGGGTGACACTGTGCCCTGGCAAGCATGCACTTAAACGCACACGTGTGAAGGAAACTGACTGCTATTATTTAACACAGTCAAAAAAGTGTTTTTTTTTTTAAAAAATCTACACTACTGTTACACCACATATGAGTTGCACTGGGGTGACACTGTGCCCTGGCAGGCAGGCACTTAAACGCACACGTGTGAAGGAAACTGACTGCTATTATTTAACACAGTCAAAAAAGTGTTTTTTTTTTTAAATCTACACTACTGTTACACCACATATGAGTTGCACTGGGGTGACACTGTGCCCTGGCAGGCAGGCACTTAAACGCACATGTGTGAAGGAAACTGACTGCTATTATTTAACACAGTCAAAAAAGTGTTGTTTTTTTTAAATCTACACTACTGTTACACCACATATGAGTTGCACTGGGGTGACACTGTGCCCTGGCAGGCAGGCACTTAAACGCACACGTGTGAATGAAACTGACTGCTATTATTTAACACAGTCAAAAAAGTTTTTTTTAAATCTACACTACTGTTACACCACATATGAGTTGCACGGGGGTGACAATGTGCCCCAGCAGGCAGGCACTAAAACGCACAAGTGTGAAGGAAACTGACTGCTATTATTTAACACAGTCAAAAAAGTGTTTTTTTTTTTTTTTAAATCTATACTACTGTTACACCACATATGAGTGGTGGCACTGGGCAAGTGGGCACAGTATACGCTGTGAGCCTGACACACGCTGGCAGGCAGGCAACTGCAATTAGATTACACAGGGAAAAAAAAAGCAGATGTTCTAGCCCTAAAAAGGGCTTTTTGGGATGCTGAAAATAGATAAAAACAGAGGCGCCACCATGGCCCAGTACCACCAGAACAGAGAGATATGTAGACAAATGGCAATATATATACTCACAAACATAAAGCACACAGATGGTGCTATTGGGGCAGGCTGGAACTTCACAGTAGTCCAGCTCACTGGTAGTCCTCCATAGAGATCCGATTGAAGTTCCTTGAAGGGCCTGGGTACTAAGCCTAAAAAAGAGAAAGGCAAACCAAAATGGCCTAGTACTGTTTGGGCCCAAGGAGGATGTAACCAAATGAATATACTCACAGGAAACAAAGCACCTCCAGGTGCAATAACAGCAAGCTGGAACCACAAGTCGCCCAGTAGACAAACCACAGCAGGCGATCCTCGGCTTCCAGCGAAGATAGATTTAGTGGGATGTGGTATAGTATTACACCACAACTAGTTGTTGGGTCAAAATACCACACAGGCAAGTGTATAAAAAATATATAAAAATCTTTAATAACACAGCGACGCGTTTCTCAGCCTCCTATGGGGCTAGCCTGATGAAACAGCCCATAGGAGGCTGCCGCCTCCATTTTGGGACTTTTCTGTTTGATGGACACTTACATATGAATATCAATTGTATAGTATACTGTGATTGGTGTTCTACCTTCTGATACTGTTTGCATCTATTGTCTTGATCTTGTAGTCTATTGTGATTTGTTTATACTGTTTACATTACAACTGGTTTATTGTGAATTGGGAGGCGCACCCTAAAGGGTGTGGTGTGCTATCGTGTACACCACTCCCTACATTGTAATCTGCTTTTTGGGATGCTGTCCTTACAGCAGAGATCAGATGAGTCCTTCAGGACTGTAGTGGACACTGAATACACTAGCCTAGCTATAGATTTCCCTATTCAATTAGCAGCAGCTACACTTTCCCTCCTCTCACTAACAATGCAGCTTCCGAATGAATCTAAAATGGATGCTGTCCAGGAGGTAGGAGGGTCTGGGAGGGAGGGTCTGCTGCTGATTGGCTGGAATGTGCCTGCTGACTGTGAGGTACAGGGTCAAAGTATTACTCAATGATGACAAATATGGGGCGGATCGAACATCGTGGCGAACGCGAACATGCTATGTTCGCGGGGAACTATTCGCCGGCGAACAATTCGAGACATCACTAATCATTTTCCAATTTTTCAAGATTTTCATCTGAAACAAGAACGGTATTAGAAATTATCTTCTATAAGAAGAACGTTGCCGCAACTGAAATCACCATCTATAATGGAATTTCAACAATTTTATACAGTAAATCTTGAAACCCCTAAGTTATGATATTTAAAATATTGCTAAAAGTTCCAAGCCTCACAGTACAGAGGCTTGTCTTTCCCAGGTAATATTTCTATTACTGTAACAATATTGCAACACAATTTTTTAGATATTGTAAATTGCGATTATTCAAAACAAAAATTTTGGGACTTCTAAATTTATTTAAAAATCTGTGCAAAAGATCTCGTTTAAATCACATTCACAAGGACTTGATTGCCAATAGAAATCCTTTTAATAAGAGGTAAGTATTCTATAAATGCAAAATATCACATATATGGCTATTACAGGGAGTGCAGAATTATTAGGCAAGTTGTATTTTTGAGGATTCATTTTATTATTGAACAACAGCCATGTTCTCAATGAACCCAAAAAACTCATTAATATCAAAGCTGAATATTTTTGGAAGTAGTTTATAGTTTGTTTTTAGTTATAGCTATTTTAGGGGGATATCTGTGTGTGCAGGTGACTATTACTGTGCATAATTATTAGGCAACTTAACAAAAAACAAATATATACCCATTTCAATTATTTATTTTTACCAGTGAAACCAATGAAACATCTCAACATTCACAAATATACATTTCTGACATTCAAAAACAAAACAAAAACAAATCAGTGACCAATATAGCCACCTTTCTTTGCAAGGACACTCAAAAGCCTGCCATCCATGGATTCTGTAAGTGTTTTGATCTGTTCACCATCAACATTGCGTGCAGCAGCAACCACAGCCTCCCAGACACTGTTCAGAGAGGTGTACTGTTTTCCCTCCTTGTAAATCTCACATTTGATGATGGACCACAGGTTCTCAATGGGGTTCAGATCAGGTGAACAAGGAGGCCATGTCATTAGATTTTCTTCTTTTATACCCTTTCTTGCCAGCCACGCTGTGGAGTACTTGGACGCGTGTGATGGAGCATTGTCCTGCATAAAAATCATGTTTTTCTTGAAGGATGCAGACTTCTTCCTGTACCACTGCTTGAAGAAGGTGTCTTCCAGAAACTGGCAGTAGGACTGGGAGTTGAGCTTGACTCCATCCTCAACCCGAAAAGGCCCCACAAGCTCATCTTTGATGATACCAGCCCAAACCAGTACTCCACCTCCACCTTGCTGGCGTCTGAGTCGGACTGGAGCTCTCTGCCCTTTACCAATCCAGCCACGGGCTCATCCATCTTGCCCATCAAGACTCACTCTCATTTCATCAGTCCATAAAACCTTAGAAAAATCAGTCTTGAGATATTTCTTGGCCCAGTCTTGACATTTTAGCTTGTGTGTCTTGTTCAGTGGTGGTTGTCTTTCAGCCTTTCTTACCTTGGCCATGTCTCTGAGTATTGCACACCTTGTGCTTTTGGGCACTCCAGTGATGTTGCAGCTCTGAAATATGGCCAAACTGGTGGCAAGTGGCATCTTGGCAGCTGCACGCTTGACTTTTCTCAGTTCATGGGCAGTTATTTTGCGCCTTGGTTTTTCCACACGCTTCTTGCGACCCTGTTGACTATTTTGAATGAAACGCTTGATTGTTCGATGATCACGCTTCAGAAGCTTTGCAATTTTAAGAGTGCTGCATCCCTCTGCAAGATATCTCACTATTTTTGACTTTTCTAAGCCTGTCAAGTCCTTCTTTTGACCCATTTTGCCAAAGGAAAGGAAGTTGCCTAATAATTATGCACACCTGATATAGGGTGTTGATGTCATTAGACCACACCCCTTCTCATTACAGAGATGCACATCACCTAATATGCTTAATTGGTAGTAGGCTTTCGAGCCTATACAGCTTGGAGTAAGACAACATGCATAAAGAGGATAATGTGGTCAACATACTAATTTGCCTAATAATTCTGCACTCCCTGTAAATACAAATACATATGCCAATTTTTCACCCACTTTTACACTTATCATCTGCCTACTTTTTTTCACAAGCTAATAAAACTTAATGCAAAATTATTTAAACTATGTGTAAAACTAAAGCTGATATTTTATGAAGCACTATTTTTACCGTTTTACAGATGCCACATTTCAGCAACTATGTAAATGTAGTCTATGGGCTAGATTACAAGTGGTACACTAAGCATAGCACATAAATATTTTGACCACACTAACGATAAGCGCGGTACTGCAAGTTGAAATTAGACACGAGCACACAAGCTTAAACTAAATTTGCGCTTGTCGAGTTAGCCCAACTGAAGATCTCACCTAAATGCTAAGGCCTAAATAAAAAATTCCACAGAAAACAATACTAAGTGGATCAGGCACTCCAAACAAATACAATTTGCTAGGTCTTGCTATATATTCATATTCCAGAAAAGACTCAGTATTTTTTTTTAAATCCAATGTTACTTTATTTTAAAGTGAGTTACATCCATTCCAACGTTTCAGCCCACACTTAGGCCTTTCTCAAGGTGCTGGTGTATATATATATATATATATATATATATATATATATATATATATATATATATACACACATATGTTAACTTCTTTTCCACATAAACTACTTCAATGGAGTGTGCCGAAAGGAAAAAATCAAACACTTATCTTCCGACATTGCGTAAACGTACAGTGTTAAACCCAAAGTTAGTTATGCATATTTACCATTAATGTTCTTCACAGAGAAGAAAATATTATTATTATTATTATTATTATTATCGGTTATTTGTAGAGCGCCAACAGATTCTGCAGTGCTATAAACAAAGGCAGAGTACAACAAAACAAGTATAGGGATAAAATGGGTAGAGGGCCCTGCCAAGAGTCGCACTGATGTAGTCAGCTCTTAAGAAGGTGATATACAAACAGCTGGACTCTTAGGCATACATGCTAAGGGGGTTCAGGGGATAGCAATGACGGAGAGGAACTGGTATAAATAAAGGTTAGTGTAGGTTGTATGCATTGAAAACAAATACTAATTTTCCCTAAAAGAGGAGACCCTGAATGCACATGTTTCTACTGTTTGGCCAAGGTCCTGTACTGTGTACGTGTATACTTGCTCCCCCCACTGTTTCTGTTATGGCGCTTGAAATCATGCTGGTAGCGTTACTCCCTTTACTTACCCCCTCTCTTTATGGCTGCTCTCATCTGTCCGGTGCAGTTCCGCCTTTAGGGAGACCCCTCTCCTAGGCTCAGTGTGGTTCAGCGGTTGTTCGTGGCTTGGAGTCGTGCTACTCCCACAAGCCCCTCCCTCGATTCCCTAGTGGCTCGGACACCACTGTACACTCATACTCTTTGGCTCAAAGACATAACGTAACGTGACGTACAAAGGGGTTAAAGGGGCGAATTCAATATGCGATCCTCTCCGTAGTAAGCCAACAACCAATGGGGGATTCCAACGACAATATAGTCCACCTCCTGAGAATAGTGCCGCTCTAACTCCAACCGGCCAGTAAATGCTTGTGTACAAAAAATCCGGAGAAGCAACAACTTAAAAGCACAGTTATTTATTATAATCCATATAAAAACAAGAACAGATGACAGCAAACAAATATGCCCCTTAGCTTTCAACAAAAAACTACTGCCGAAATGCGTAAACTTTGTTGAACGCTAAGGGGCATATTTGTTTGCTGTCATCTGTTCATGTTTTTAGATGGATTATAATAAAGAACTGTGCTTTTAAGTTGCTGCTTCTCTGGAGAGAGAGTTCTACAAGATGGGAGCCAGTCTGGAGAAGTCCTGTAAATGAGAGTGTTATGAGGTGACAAGAGAGAAGGAGAGTAGGAGGTCATGAGCAAAGCAAAGGGGACGGGAGGGAGAGTATCTAGAGATATGGTCTGAGATATAGGGGGAGACGTGCAGTTGAGGGCTTTGTATGTCAGAGTGAGAATTTTTGCTTAATCCTAAAGGCAAGAGGAAGCCAGTGAAGCGATTGGCAGAGAGGTGCAGCAGATGAAGAGCGACATGTAAGGAAGATGAGCCTGGCAGAAACATTCATTATGGCTTGTAAAGGGGCTAGGTGCCAGCTGGGGAGACCAGAGAGGACAGAGTTGCAGTAATCGAGGCGGGAAAGGATGAGAGAGTGGATTAAAATCTTAGTTGTGTCTTGTGTAAAGAAATGTCTAATTTTAGAGATGTTTTTAAGGTGGAAGCGACAGGCTTTAGCCAAGGACTAAATGTAAAGAGTGAAAGAAAGATCTGAGTCAAATGTGACCCAGAGACATTGGGCATGAGGGGTAGGGGTAATGATGGAGTTATCGACAGTTATAGGGAGAGTGGGGGTGGAGATTTTGGAAGAAGGGGGAAAATAAGGAGCTCAGTTTTGGAGAGATTTAGCTTGAGGTAGTGAGAGGACATCCAGGAAGAGATGTGAGCAAGACAATTAGTTAAATGGGTTAGCAAGGAAGGAGATAGGTCTGGTGTAAAGAAGTAGATTTGGGTGTTGTCAGCATACAAATGATATTGGAAACCGTGGGACTTTATTAGGGAACCTAATGATGACATGTAAATTGAAAAGAGTAGGGGACAGAGGACAGAGCCTTGCTGTACCCCGACAGAAAGTGGTGACGGGCAGAGGTGGCCCCAGACAAGGCTACACTAAATGTATGGTTTGACAGGTAGGAAGAGAACCATGAGAGGGCTGTGTCACAGATGCCGAAGGATTGGAGGGTTTGGAGCAAAAGAGGGTGGTCAACAGTACCAAAGGCTGCAGACAGATCAAGCAGGATAAGCAGAGAGAAGTGACCATTTGATTTTCCTGTAAGTAGGTTGTTGGTAACCTTAACGATTGCTGTCTCTGTGGAGTGATGGGGACGAAATCCTGATTGCAGGTGGGTCAAGGAGGGAGTTTAATATAAGGAAATGGGATAGGCGTGCATATACTAGTTTTTCGAGAAGCTTTGAGGCAAGAGGGAAAAAGGACGGTAGTTGGAATGGGAGGATGGATCAAGGGAAGGTTTTTTGAGGATAGGTGTGACCAGTGCATGTTTCAGAGATGAAGGAAATATACCTGTGCTGAGGGAGAGGGTTGAAAATGTGTGTGAGTATGGGGTAAGAGTAGAAAAGAGGGAGTAGCTGTGAGGGGATAGGGTCAGGTAATGAGGTGAGAGTGCTTAAACTTCTTCCTGAGTAACAGGGGAGAAAGAGCTAAGTTTATGGCTATGTGGCTTGTCGTAGGTTGCGAGCGTTTGAGGGAGTGAGAGAATGGAATTATGTTGAAAGCTGATTTAGTTTCTGATGGAGTCAATTTTGTTATTAAAGTGGCTGGCAAAGTCTTGAGCTGACAGAGAAGTTGTAATAGGAGGACGGGGTGGGCAGAGAAGAGTATTGAAAGTGAAGAATAGATGTTTTGGGTTTGAAGAAAGATAGAAGAGATAAGAGTAGAGAAGTAAGGTTGCTTATAAAGGTTAAGGGCAGAATAGTAGGAGTTGAAGATGAATTTGTAATGAAGAAAATCAGCTGAACTCCGAGATTTTCTCTAGTGCCGCTCAGCAGTACGGGAACATCTGCGTAGGTACAGTGTCAGAGGAGTATGCCAGGGCTGAGGATGAGTGTGTGATTTCCGAGCTATGGTAAGAGGGGCCAGATTTTCAAGGACGGATGTAAGGATGGAATTATAGTGGCAGATAGATTGGTTAGGGCAGGAAAAGGAGGAGAAGGATGAGAGGAGAGGTTTGAGGGAATTAGAAAGCTGTTGCTGATCTAATGACATAATGCTTCTGTGAAATTTGGTGTGAGGAGCAGGAGGAGGGAGAGTTGTAGGGAGGGATGATATGTTGCAAGAGAGGAGATGGTGGTCAGAAAGAGGAAAAGGGGAGTTTGTGAAGTTTGAGATAACATATCGATAGCTAAAGATCAGGTCAAGGGAGTGACCGTCTTTGTGAGTGGGAGAAACAGTCCATTGTGACAAACCGAAAGAGGAAGTGAGTTGCAAAAGTTGTTTTGCAGAGGAGGCAGTGGGATTGTCAAGAGGGATGTTGAAGTCGCCAAGAATGAGGGCAGGGGTGTCTGAGGAAAGGAAATAAGGTAACCAGGCAGCCAAGTGATCTAGAAATTGAGTTGAAAGGGGAGAGAATAAGCGAATCATGTGGGTTTCGAATGAGGAAAATGTGAGGGAAGAGATGGTTTGTATTTGTTGAAAGGTGCAACAAGAGGAAAGTAAAATACCTACACCACCTCTTGTCTATTACCAGACCTAGGAGTGTGGCTGAAGTGGAGACCCCATGTGACAGAGCAGCAGTTGATGCTGTGTCTAGGGGAGAGAGCCAAGTTTCTGTTAGGGCCAGAAGTTTAAGGGAGCGGGAGATAAAGAGGTCATGTAAAGAAGTGAGCTTGTTGCAAACAGAGCGAGACTTCCAGAGTGCACAAGTGAAAGGGGTAGTGGCTTTAGATGCAAAAGGAATGTGAGTAAGGTTACCAGAGTTTTGTTTTCTGAGTCTATGGGACGGTACACATGGATGTGCATGGCTAGACAGTTGTTGGGGACCAGAATGATGCTGTTGCTTCTTTAGCGCACTTTTGTTATTATATGCATGTTTTCCCTGGAAAGTTGTAGAGGCTTTCCTCTTTTAAGTTGCTTACGCATTAGGGGGTTTGATAGGCTAGATATTGTGTTTTACATCAGTTCTTGGGGACCAGGATTAGGGGAGATGTCACCAGCAGTTAGTAAAAGCAAGTGGGAGAGTGACATGAGATGAGATACAGATCTGCAGTAATGAGACTGTTTTTGAGACGAGGTGCAGGGGGGAGAGAGAGTGTTTAGGAATAGGTAAAATTCATGAGTACAAAAGTAAGGTGAGTTTAAGAGAGATGGGCTAATGTAGCTGAAAGGAATACGAATATATTGAGCATTTTTACAAAAGTGGGAACCAATTAAACACATAAGAGACAGTATTACAGCAGCAATTGCATAAGGAAACAATGAGATACATAGAACATAATATTACAAAAGTACTTGTATAATCCTTTCTTAATGACTCACTTGTAAAATGTTCACTTAAAAAATGTGAACATATGTTGATGTAGTAATGCACACTGCCCAGTGCAATGCACAGCCCAAGCTAATGTTCAATATATAGACAGGGAAGTCAGCTGTGTCCACTAAATTACTTGATTGATAAATCAGAGACAAATGAAGGGCCAATTTAAAAGTTAGATTCCGGTCTGGTCAGGGTGAGATGTTAAGTAAACAGAGGAGGTTGAAACTATGGCATAGGACAGCTATAAATTTTAGAATAATAGCAAGTATTGATAAGGATTGAGCATCACATTGCAATTAGCAAAACATTAGAAGTAAGACATTGGATAACAGTACAACAAATGCAGGACTAAATTAACAACCTAAAATCATTTGCTCAATATACATATACACATAACAAAAGAGAGTTACAGGAGAGGAAAAACACCAGAGGGCAGGGAATAGTGTGCAGAATGACAGGGAATCTATTCACGTACCAGAAGAGAGTTACAAGAGAGTAAAAAACACCAGAGAGCAGTGAATAGTGTGCAGATTGACAGGGTCTCTATTCACGTACCAGAAGAGAGTTACAGTTGAGTAAAAAACACCAGAGAGCAGTGACTAGTTTGCAGATTGACAGGGGCTCTATTCACATACCAGAAGAGAGTTACAGGAGAGGAAAAACACCAGAGTGCAGGGAAAAGTTTGCAGATTGACAGGGGCTCTATTCACATACCAAGTGAGAGTTACAGGAGAGAAAAAACACCAGAGTGCAGGGAATAGTTAGCAAATTCATTGACAGGGACTCTATTCACGTACCAAAAGAGAGTTACAGGAGAGTAAAAAACACCAGAGAGCAGTGAATAGTTTGCAGATTGACAGGGGCTCTATTCACGTACCAGAAGAGAGTTACAGGAGAGGAAAAACGCCAGAGTGCAGGGAAAAGTTTGCAGATTGACAGGGGCTCTATTCACATACCAAGTGAGAGTTATAGGAGAGGAAAAAACACCAGAGTGCAGGGAATAGTTCGCAAATTGACAGGGACTCTATTCACGTACCAAAAGAGAGTTACAGGAGAGGAAAAACACCAGAGAGCAGTGAATAGTTTGCAGATTGACAGGGACTCTATTCACATACCAAGTGAGAGTTACAGGAGAGGAAAAACACCAGAGTGCAGAGAATAGTTGCAAATTGACAGGGACTCTATTCACGTACCAAAAGAGAGTTACAGGAGAGGAAAAACACCAGAGAGCAGTGAATAGTTTGCAGATTGACCTGGACTCTATTCATGTACCTGAAAGCAGAAGAGAGAGTTTCTAAGAATTTTTAAATATATATTCCTATATATCTGTATATATCTTTAACTATATATTTTCATATACATGGAGTGCAGAATTATTAGGCAAATGAGTATTTTGACCACATCATCCTCTTTATGCATGTTGTCTTACTCCAAGCTGTATAGGCTTGAAAGCCTACTACCAATTAAGCATATTAGGTGATGTGCATCTCTGTAATGAGAAGGGGTGTGGTCTAATGACATCAACACCCTATATCAGGTGTGCATAATTATTAGGCAACTTCCTTTCCTTTGGCAAAATGGGTCAAAAGAAGGACTTGACAGGCTCAGAAAAGTCAAAAATAGTGAGATATCTTGCAGAGGGATGAGGCACTCTTAAAATTGCAAAGCTTCTGAAGCGTGATCATCGAACAATCAAGCGTTTCATTCAAAATAGTCAACAGGGTCGCAAGAAGCGTGTGGAAAAACCAAGGCGCAAAATAACTGCCCATGAACTGAGAAAAGTCAAGCGTGCAGCTGCCAAGATGCCACTTGCCACCAGTTTGGCCATATTTCAGAGCTGCAACATCACTGGAGTGCCCAAAAGCACAAGGTGTGCAATACTCAGAGACATGGCCAAGGTAAGAAAGGCTGAAAGACGACCACCACTGAACAAGACACACAAGCTGAAACGTCAAGACTGGGCCAAGAAATATCTCAAGACTGATTTTTCTAAGGTTTTATGGACTGATGAAATGAGAGTGAGTCTTGATGGGCCAGATGGATGGGCCCGTGGCTGGATTGGTAAAGGGCAGAGAGCTCCAGTCCGACTCAGACGCCAGCAAGGTGGAAGTGGAGTACTGGTTTGGGCTGATATCATCAAAGATGAGCTTGTGGGGCCTTTTCGGGTTGAGGATGGAGTCAAGCTCAACTCCCAGTCCTACTGCCAGTTTCTGGAAGACACCTTCTTCAAGCAGTGGTACAGGAAGAAGTCTGCATCCGTCAAGAAAAACATGATTTTCATGCAGGACAATGCTCCATCACACGCGTCCAAGTACTCCACAGCGTGGCTGGCAAGAAAGGGTATAAAAGAAGAAAATCTAATGACATGGCCTCCTTCTTCACCTGATCTGAACCCCATTGAGAACCTGTGGTCCATCATCAAATGTGAGATTTACAAGGAGGGAAAACAGTACACCTCTCTGAACAGTGTCTGGGAGGCTGTGGTTGCTGCTGCACGCAATGTTGATGGGGAACAGATCAAAACACTGACAGAATCCATGGATGGCAGGCTTTTGAGTGTCCTTGCAAAGAAAGGTGGTCACTGATTTGTTTTTGTTTTGTTTTTGAATGTCAGAAATGATATTTGTGAATGTTGAGATGTTATATTGGTTTCACTGGTAAAAATAAATAATTGAAATGGGTATATATTTGTTTTTTGTTAAGTTGCCTAATAATTATGCACAGTAATGGTCACCTGCACACACAGATATCCCCCTAAAATAGCTATAACTAAAAACAAACTAAAAACTACTTCCAAAACTATTCAGCTTTGATATTAATGAGTTTTTTGGGTTCATTGAGAACATG
Organism: Bombina bombina; assembly: GCF_027579735.1. Lineage (NCBI taxonomy): Eukaryota > Metazoa > Chordata > Amphibia > Anura > Bombinatoridae > Bombina > Bombina bombina. Next base: position 627,674,632 of record NC_069499.1, on the reverse strand, counting down.
GTTGTTGTTCAATAATAAAATTAATCCTCAAAAATACAACTTGCCTAATAATTCTGCACTCCCTGTATATATATATATATATATATATATATATATATATATATATATATATATATATATATATATATATGTACATATGTGTGTGTGTGTTTGTATAGATATATATGTAGAAATATATTTAAAAATAATTAGAACATTTTCTTCTTTGGGTTTAGCGCTGTATATCTAACACAGTGTTGGGTGATAAGTGTTGGGTTTTTAACCTTCAGCACACTCCATTGAACACTATGGGGAGAAGAAGTTAAAGGGAAACTGGACCCAATTTTATTTTTCTTTCATGATTCAGATAGAACATGTGATTTTAAGCAACTTTCTAATTTACTCCTATTATCATTTTTTCTTCATTCTCTTGTTATCTTTATTTGAAAAAGAATGCATCTAGGGTGTTTTTTGGTTCAGTACTCTGGACAGCACTTTTTTATTGGTGGATTAATTTATCCACCAATCATCAAGACCAACCCAGGTTGTTCACCAAAAATGGGCCGGCATCTAAACTTACATTCTTGCATTTCAAATAAAGATACCAAGAGAACAAAGAAAAATTTATAATAGTAAATTAGAGAGTTGCTTAAAATTGTATGCTCTATCTGAATCATGAAAGAAAAAAATTGTGTTCAGTGTCCCTTTAATGTGGTCGTTGTATCAAAAGTCCTGAAGTTTGCAGGCGTCAGATTTTGCTTGCGCACAAAAAAATGACTTTCAAATTGTAACACCAGTGATAAGCTAGATATATAAAACATTTACTTTCAGCAGTATTAGCACTAGAGTGGGAGCACTATATACCACTCCACTTTTAATCTAGCCCTATGTGTTTAACCCTGCGCATAGTCAAAGTCATTCACCCACTGCGCTCCTACACCATTCCAAATATGGTGATAGTCGGGGAATCAATCAGGAGCAGATATACGTAAATATGCTTTAGTAGTGTTTTGGTGCATGATTTTGATTATGCGTTTAACCATTTTGAAGTGGGTTAAACACATAGGGATCTATTGCAATTAAGCTATGCAAAGTGTTTAGCATTAATTTTAACAGAGTTTTCAAATTAAAACCCATTCCAAACCATTTCAAAATATAGGAAACCTGGTTATAATTTTTTTTCATTGGCTTTGTATTGCAATTTATTTTGTTAATACTTTCCATGGAGACAAATCTACAGCTGTGTTCCAATTCATCAAAAAGCACTTTTCAAAATGTTTTAACTTTTTATGTTAAAGTTGTGTTGCAGCCTCATTTTACATCCAATTAGACATGAATATTCCAGGGTTTCATAAAAGTTCAAAATATTGCTGAAATTCCCACTTAAACTAGAAAACATTTACTCATTAAATCTGATTATTGTAATGCTTATTTGAAGTGTTTGGTTCCTTAAAGGAATAGGAAAGTCAAAATTAAACTTTCATGATTCAGATAGAGCATGCAATTTTAAGCAACTTTCTAATTTACTCCTATTATCAAATTGTCTTCATTCTCTTGGTATCTTTATTTGAAAAGCAAGAATGTAAGCATAGGAGTCGGCCCATTTTTGGTTCAAAACCTGGGTAGCACTTTCTGATTGGTGTCTAAATGTAGCCACCCAGTCAGCAAGCACTACCCAGGTGCTGAACCAAAAATAGGCTGGCTCCTAAGCTTACATTCAAGTAAAGATACCAAGAGAACAAAGAAAAATTGATAATAGGAGTAAATTAGAAAGTTGCGTAAAATTGCATGTTCTATCTGAAAGTTTAATTTTGACTAAACTATCCCTTTAAAATGCAGTTTATAAATGTATTCAAAATGATATTACATTGTTATTGCACACTTTATTAACTGATTATTGGTTACATGAAAAACTGCATTCAGGCTCATTAGACGACAGTCATTATCAATATTGGATCAATTAGCAGTGTTTTATTTTCCCTTTCATGGCGTATCTTGTGCTTCTGTGCAGGTCTGTGAAACCTCTTGCAAACACTTCCTGGACAAGTCTGTGAAATTATTGTTTTGTTATAGATTTGTGTGTGAACCAGATTCTCTTGTTATGCTGTGTAAATAATTCAGAAAAGTAAAAATTTAACTTTCAAGGTACATATAGAACATGCAGTTTAAACAACTGTGCAATTTACTATTATATTATGAATTATTAGTTGCTTCATCTCCTGGTGTCCTTTGTTGAAAAGCATATGTAGGTAGTCCCAGTAGCAGCATAAATCCCCTGATGAATAACTAGCTGCTTATTGTTGGCTACATAGATATGCCTCTTGTCATTGGCTCACCAGATGTGTTCAACTAGTTCTAATTAGTGCATTGGTGCTCTGGAGCTGACTTTGTTAACGTTATGAGGAAGCAATAGTGCAATAATAAAATGCTTTAACACATAAGACCATTTTCTATTTGCACTGCTATGTCCCTTTAACTAATGCAGGTAAACACCAGCAGGGATATTTATCAAGTCGTCAACCGCAAATACGCTGGAATTCCGCAGCGTAATTGTGGCGAACTTGATTCGACCTATTTATCAAAGCCTACAGACAGGCAAAAGTTGAAATTTGTGACGTAACATATGATCCGCCGGTCTCAATCCGACACAGATCAATGCTTACGTCATTACAGATGTTCCGAATACACATTCGGCACTATCTGACACTTTTTGCCATTTTTCAAACTTCTAACAGGTACGCTCGCCACTATTCAGGCCCAGCGTACCTGGTTTTCAATCCACCACCCTGGAGGCCACGGATGCCATAGGAATCAATGGGAGTCTGAAAGCTGCAAAAGCTTATGTTCGATGCTACCAGATATCCAATTGATTTCTATGGTAGAAAACAAATTATGTTTACACCTAACACCCTAACATAACCCGAGTCTAAACACCCCTAATCTGCCGCCCTTACATCGCTGCCACCTACATAATGTTATTAACCCCTATCCCGCTGCTCCCCGACACCGCTGCAGCTAAATAAATATATTAACCCCTATCCCACCGCCCCCGGAGCCCACTGCAACGCTAATAAAGTTATTAACCCCTATCCCACCGCTCCCGGACACCGCCACAACTAAATAAATATATTAACCCCTTTCCCACCGCACCCGGAGCCCACCCCAACTCTAATAAAGTTATTAACCCCTATCCCGCCGCTCTCGGACCCCGCCGCAACTAAATAAATGTATTAACCCCTAAACCCCTGACCTCCCATATCACTACCACTTAATAAACCTATTAACCCCTAAACCGCCAGCCACATCGCCATAAACTAAATGAAGCTATTAACCGCTAAACCTAACAACCCGCTAATGAGAGAGCTCAAAAGAGAGGGGGAGAGAGAGCGCAAAATAGATGGGTAGAGAGAGAGATCAAAAGAGATGGGGGAAAGAGAGAGAGCAAAAGAGGGGGGGAGAAAGCGTGAAGAGAGGGGGAGAGAGTGCAAAAGAGAGCGGGAGAGAGAGAGCGCAAAAGAGAGGGGGGAGAGAGTGAGAGAGCAAAAGAGGGGGAGAGAGAGCACAAAAGAGAGTGGGGAGAGAGAGAGAGAGCAAAAGAGAGGAGGGGAGAGAGAGAGAGGAGGGGAGAGAGAGAGAGTAGAGGAGAGAGAGAGAGGAGAGGGGGAGAGAGAGAGGGTGGGAGAGAGAGAGCTCAAAAGAGAGGGGGAGAGAGAGCGCAAAAGAGATGGGGGAGAGAGAGAGCTCAAAAGAGAGGGGGGAGAGTGCAAAAGAGATGAGGGAGAGAGAGCGCAAAAGAGATGGGGGAGAGAGAGAGAGCAAGGGGTGGGACCGCTGTACTGCAAAAAAATGGCCCGTGTGAACGGGCTTTAGGACTAGTCTACTATAAAGAATTACTGTTACAAAAAAATAATAAGTAAGTTACACAAAATAAAAAACACTAATTTACACAAAATAAAAAACACTAAGTTACACAAAATAAAAAATAAATTATCAAATATTTAAACTAATTAAACCTAATCTAATAACCCTAACACAATAAAAAAGCCCCCCAAAATAAAAAAACCCTAGCGAGGGAACCCGCGCCACCCGTAATTTCACCTTGCACATTAGGGTATTACATATACCCCGCCGGCAGTTCCTAAAGTGCCGTAAGTCGGATAAACTAGCGATGTCCAGAAATGAGCATAACTACAAATTTCTGGAGTCGCTAGTGACTTACAGCACTTTAGAAACTGCCGGCGCCTAAGAAAACTAACTAAAATTTGAAATATCCCGTAACTGTCTAACACGCCTCCCAAAAATAAGCCCGACACGTATACCCCTATATCCGCAATCCTCCCTCTTACTCCTAATAATAAATGTATTAACCCCTAAACCACCATAGCCGACAACGCAATACACCTATTAAAGTATTAACCCCTAAACCGCCATAGCCCACATAGCCTATTAAATCTATTAACCCCTAATCTCCTGCCCCCAACGTCGCCACCACTATAATAAAGTTATTAACCCCTAAACCTAACCCTAACACCCCCTAACTTAATTATTATTTAAATAAATCTAAATAATATTACTAAACTAACTAAAAGTATTCCTATTTAAAACTAAATACTTACCTATAAAATAAACCCTAAGATACCTACAATGTAATTATTAATGTTTATTTTATAGGTAAGTATTTAGTTTTAAATAGGAATACTTTAGTTATTAATAGTAATATTATTTAGATTTATTTAAATAATAATTAAGTTAGGGGGTGTTAGGGTTAGGTTTAGGGGTTAATAACTTTATTATAGTGGCGGCGACGTTGGGGGCGGGAGATTAGGGGTTAATGAATTTAATGTAGGTGGCGGCGGGGTCTGGGAGCGGCGGTTTAGGGGTTAAACACTTTATTTAGGTGCGGCGGGGACCGGGAGCAGCGGTTTAGGGGTTAATACATATAATGTAGGTGGTGGTGGGCTCCGGGAGCGGCGGTTTAGGGGTTAATACACTTTATTAGTTATTGCGGTGGGGGATTGCGGTTGACAGGTAGATAGACATTGCGCATGCGTTAGGTGTTTGGTTTTTTTTTGGAAGGCATTTTAGGGAGTTACGGTGCTCCCATGCTCAGCGCAAGGCCTGCTACGGCTGCATTTTATGGCGAGGTGAAAATGGAGTAATATTTCTCCATTTTCGCCACGTAAGGCCTTGCGCTGGATATTGGATACCGATTTACGACGCGGTCCCATGTTAGCCTATGGGAGTAAGAATTGCGGGCGACGGGTGAAATATACGGGCGTAAGTTGTATGCTACACCGTATATGTGATAACAAACCCGCACAAAAACCGGTGTCGCCGGCTTTTGCGGGCGACGCTGCATATCGGATGGGGCCCCTGGTGTCACAACTCTACCCCTGCTACATTGTGCACAGTAACTGCTTGCTCAGTGTAATTACTTATTCATACCTGTCCTTTTTTACCTCAGCGGAGAATAAGCTTTAAAAAGGGTTTGCTATAGACTACAAATCCCTGCAAATTTTGCTAATAAAATGGCAGTTTAAATGCTTTTTACAACTTTTATTTTGTATACAGATCTTTAATGTAGAATTTTTAGGATCAGGGGGTGTCAATCAACCTGATTGTATCCGATGGTGCTGATTGCTGTCCGCCGCCTCAGAGGTGGCGGACGAGTTAAGGCGCAGCGGTTTTAAGACAGCTGCTTCTTAACTTATGTTTCTGGTGAGCCTAAAGGCTTGTGCGGAAACAGCAGCATATGGCTGCATTTGGGGGTTAATAAATCGGCCCCTATGTATATATTAAAAAATTGTTTATAAAAAGTTTTATGTCCCTTTAAGAATTGTTTTTCTTTCATACCCCGCATATCAGTCTTAACCTATTACTATAGCCCTTGCTTACACTTACTGTTATGCTTGGATTTCTCCACACTCCGTCTTTCTTTCATTCTTTTACTGCTCTTTCTTCCTTTTAACCCCTATTATTTTTAGTCTTCCTAACATACCCAGCTTGTTCAATTTTGACATTTTTTTTATCTCCTCCTTTCTTTTTTCTCTTTATTAACCCTTCTTTTTTCAGCTTCCGTAAGG